>NW_026844214.1:13955392-14555392 GCF_029955315.1 Cylas formicarius | reverse complement strand
ATGCATGGTATTTTTTGTTTTTTTTTATAAATAATTAAAAGATGAAAAGGTACAAAAAGCAATAAAACAACAATATTTACCAATTCAAATCAAATATTGAAATTATGTTCGTTCATTAAACACTTGCTCCACTCGTGTCAAATAAACTCGTGAGTCAAATGCCGTTTACCACACTTGTTGCATAATATGCTATCACCAAACGTGTTACATACTATACTTTTTCTACGACCGTTAGTTTTTTCGGTACATTTTTGCAAAACACCACGAATACATTCCCGTCAAAATTCAAGCCGTACGGTAAAATTTTCGAAAATATCCGATTGCGTACGGTATTATCCCGGAAATGTCCGAAAAGCTTGAGAAAGTATGAATATATATAATGTAATATGAATATGATTTGGATAAGCAGAAATTATGGCTCAGTTGTCGAAGTTAAATGGACTTTTGTAGAAAATTATGACGCTAGTATTTGAACCAGATGTGAATTTAAAGCATTATATAAACGAACGTTTTCTTTGGGCTTTCTTGATTACTGATTGATTAATTATCTTTATTAATTTATTCAACAAATTTACAGTTGACACCATTAGTTATATAAATAATGTTATTTGTATATAGATTTAGCGTATTTTATATTTTGTATCTTGCTGCTAAATATTGTTGGTAATTACTGATTCTGATGACGTCGCATTTTTATTAATGGAATATTTGTAATTTATTTAATTTATATATTTTTTTAAGTTTGGTAACTTATGAATGCTTGGTTAAGCAAACAGCTATTCTGCTCTTCACCCAGTTAAAAACAAAGGGGTTTCTATTCTATGATACTATATTATTGTTCGTTTTTGATGAGAATTATAAATAACGCCGCTACACCCTCTTCGATTTGTTATCGATTAAATTTTTACAATTCAATATCAAAAAAAATAATTGAACATAAATAAAATTTAAATTTAAAATTAAGTATAAAAGGGAACTATTTATTTTCAAACCTTGTTATAAGAACTATAGGGATTAATTTCATTACTTTTTTTTAAATTTACCTTGATCAGTTTTATTTATTGTCACATACCGATTAGTAGAGTAGCTGATGGAGAGCAAATACGTTTCTTTTTATTCAGTTTTCACAAGTTCTTTATTTTTAAATCTTTAAAATATTTTAATATATAACCCACTTTTAGTGATTTAATTCTATACAATTCAACTCAATGATGACAAGTTAAGTGAAATTGTAGTAACTAGGAGTAAGTGTGCATTTTTTCCTTGAAAATATTCAAAAACAAAATGACATAATAATGTATTATCCATTTACCAAAATCTTGCTTTTTATTGCGTTACAAAACATGGCCTAAATTTTGAGGTATTTTTCTTAAAATTAGAAACTCTTGGACTATTTATTTACTTATAATTTTTCTTGCATACAGTAAAAGGTAATAAAAAACATGCCCTATGTAACAAAAAAGGCTTTGTTGTTGTTTGTAAAAGATATTTTTTTACACGACATTTAAATGACTATTGAAATTAAACACATTTTGTAGTATAGCAATTAGAGTCTACCCTCGGGTAGTTCGGTGGTAGTTAATAGTCAATAGTGGTTAATTTTTCATAAAGATAAGAGAAGTCAACGCCACAGTCTGGAAGCTTTAACAAATCTGCCAATGACCTCTTATTCTGAAGAGTTAAAATTTTGAATTTTGATTGAATAAGACTGTAATTATGATTTTTTTATGTTTGTATTTATTGTGAATCCAAGATACCTTAATATATATTTTTTCCTTTATCCAAGCTTTATAACTTATGTTCCAAAGAATGGAAGCAAAAGAAAACTTACTATAACGCAATAAGAGGGTTTTTTAAATCTTTTGAGTTTCTTTTAATGAAGCCGGTCATTCTATTTGATTCACTAATGATTTCCTCCATGTGAGCTTTAAATGTGCACCTTTAAAGTAGTATAATTCCCAAAAATCCATAATCTGCTCCACTCGCTTTAAAGATGACGAATTTATTTTATTCATACTTTTGATAAAATAAATGCAATATCATTGTGTAGGATTCAAGAACAGGTTTTTATTTTGGCAGTACAATTCTAATGGCAAAAGGTCGGCGTTTTTGATTATGATGACAGTGTATCATTGTTCGATTTTTTTTTAAATAACAGGCCGTAGGCCAAATAAATTTAATCCCGGTAGCGTGAAAGCTTTCCGTGCAAACTCCCTCCTCCCCTGCGGTCCCCCAAGAGTTCCACGACTGTTTCGTTGTCGATTACAAGCGCACTACGACCTACTGACCTGAAACCGGACGATGTGTCGGACACAGTCGACGTCACCCTGTTGAGCGGCATACATTAAAGCCGTAGCGCCGTTCCGGCGGCGTCTCCGGCGTCGGTGGCGGCGTCCGCGTACCCACCGTCGTCTGTTGCGGTCACTACTGGTCACCGTTACCGTTTTCGATGAGGTCGGCTTCGGCGTGGACGCGGCCGCGCCGCTGCTACACATTTCGGGACACCGCCTGCTCTTCGACACGGACGTCCTTCACACCGCCACTCGCCGTCGATGACGTCTGTAATCGGACGCCACGATAACGATAAGGAACGAGCGCGTTTGACTAATCATTTTCCCCGCCCCCCACACCCCCCACCATCGGAAACAAAAGCAGACTGCGTCGCACAGTCTAAGAATTTGCTAAGTTATGGGAGCAAAATTCAATTTTTTTTATGACTTTTATTAATATCTGTTCAACCAGACCCAAATAGCATGACGGAAATCAAAAACCATTGAAAATACAGGGCACGTTAGTAAGGAAAGTTTTAAATAATTTTAACCAAATTAAGTAGAGTTTTCTATTTTGATATAAAGGAAAAGTGATTTTTTTTCATTTGATTTATTTGATTTGATTGTGTATTTCTCATCATTCTTAGGGTCACAAAAGCAAAATTATATTACTTTTAATAGTAGACCATGATCGCTCTCAGAAGACCTTAAAAAAATCACAACATTTGACAGCCAAATTATTGCTTTGGAAAAATAAATGGCCTTATTGCCAAATACTTTTATTAGAGTTCTCCAAACTATTTACCGTTTTTACAACCTGTTATGGTTTTGACTTCGGAATGACTTTAAGACCCGCCTGTTGTAAAGCGGCGTGTAGCACAAGCCACGAACGCATTTAAGATGTTAGCGGACAAGAACTGTGCCGTGCGGACTGTTGTATTTCAGAGTAGGGAAATTTTCTTTGTTTAAACTGTTATATTAATTCATATTAGTGTGTTTTTTATAAATCTTTCTAAAACAGTGCCTACTAGAGACACCTCGAATTCAAGTTGAATTTGCCCATTAGATAACTTGATCTCCTACATTAAATCAAATTAGAAAGTTTAAACTGATTTCCAATTTAAGGGTTTAACATAATGGCTCTAAAATATCTTCCTAGAAAAGTAATAAAAAATCTTATGTAGATAACTGATTTATAATTGATGTTTTTCCAGTTTGCTATTGGTTCATTTGCCTGAAATCGCTGTCATTTTTATGAAACAATATTTTCTTATCCGTCCAAGCTTTGGAATTATCTCTATTCCGTCTTGTGTTTGTAATTAGTAATTACCACCTTACTGTTATTCATTTGTTTTTCAAGTCTCAGTGTGACAATTATATTGAGGTACCATATACATTTTATTGCAATATATTTCTTACCAAATACTAACATTATTCAATTTTGTTACTCACTTGCGATGTAAAACGACGAAGAAGTTGAGATTGTGGTCGATGACGTAATTACAATTTTAAATATGTTTCTATTTCTGAAATCGACATCTGGGGAAAATGGAGGCATGAAATTAACGTCCGAGATGACTAAAACACCGTATGGTAGTACGTAACACAGCTGTCAATGGTGTCCAAGAAAAAAAAACGCGGAAAGATTGTGGGGTCCCAAAAAGTCTACTTGAAAGGCACCATGCCGGAATAGTGAGAAGGTTGATATGAGGCCTATAAGAAGAATATTGTTATAACAATTAAAACTTTACATGAAGAGTTGCGTAGTGTTTTGAACATTGACTCTTGCCAAAAGATTTTGCGTGCTTTCATACGAATAATTGGTTTTTATTTTTTTTGTTTTTATTGATAGCGACGATACTGCCAAGAAAGAATCGACTGATGGTAACGTTCGTTAGATGTGGGAGTTTAGCGGGGCAAACAAACTATCATACTACATGCGGTCTATGAAGCTGGTTGGATAGATAACGTTTTGTTGCTTTCTGCAACATATGTCAAAGGAACAAAGGTTGACTACAACGAAAATATGACAACAGATATCTCTGCAAAATGGTTCTCTGAAAAATTGCTTCCACCATATCACTGCAATTTTAATCCGCTAGAACTAATATGGAGACAGCTGAAACATAGTTTAAGAAGAAATAACACCTCACCGAAATTTAGTTCTGGGGCAATAGAATTGATGAGAAGTGAAGTAGAAAAAATATCTGCTTCTAGTTGGAAAAATATGTAGAACGCGTCATCGAAGAAGAAAATATTTACTGAAGTCGGCTAGCGCCAGAATTAATTATTAATGTGGGGGAAGAGTGCAGTGACGGTAGAAATAAATAAAATATAAATAAAAATAAATATTCTGACATTGTTTTATAGCTAAATTTACTCCTTCATTTATATTTAAAATAACAGTTCAACTTCAGTTACAGTTTAATTTAATTATTTTATTATATTTATTTATTTATTTATTTATTTATATGTTAAAGTGTTACACATCGTGTCCTAGTAATACGAGAAGCTGGGTAGATGTATTGAAATGGCTACACTGAAAAATTACAATGAAATAGGAAGATATTTCGAAGACTGCTTGCCAATTTATTGGAGTTTGGCTCATTTCAAAAACCAGTTACTAAAATCTAGAAAATCTGCCGCTCATTTTAAATACAAATTTCAAATATGCCAAGCACCGATGTCATTAATGCTCCATCTAATAATGAAAATATTCGATATAATGCCCATAAGAAAATTTAAAAATATCTGGTAATACTATTTTTTCTTAATAGCAGACAAAAATGGAAAATACATCTTCTAATATTTTCTACAATTTCTCAGAAACTATTTTCTTTTCTATGCTATCCCATCCTTATATTGGATACACTGTATAATGAGGGAAGTAGCCCTGTTTTACCTTAACTTGATGCCAATACTCTATACAAAAAATAAGATTTTTTTAATAGCTTCTGTAAAATAGCCAATTATGCATGAATCAAGAATGCGGAAAACATTACTTTACCAGTTGAGATTCGTTTCCTGCGGATCCGAGTCGGACATTTCCAGGATATTACCGCATGGGTTTGGGAGCAATCGGATGTTTTCGGAGATATTATGGCACGACTTGAATTTTGACTTTTTCAATTCGGTATAAAAAGGTACCCAAAAAGTAACAGTCGTAGAAAAAGTATAGTATGCCCTTCTGTAAAATACCTAATAATATACCGATTGAGCGTGAAGGAAGCGTTACTTAACCAAGTGAGTTTCTTGTCCCACGGATCCGAGCCACTACGGACATTTCCCGGATATTACCGCACGAGTTTGGGAGCAATGTTTTCGGAGATTTTACCGCATGTCTTGAATTTTGACGTTTGTCAGTGAATATATTCGTGTTCTTTAACAAAAATGTACACAAAAATGGTCGTAGAGAAAATATGCAACACGTTGCATACTTTTTGCACACTTGTTGCATAATATAGTATTATCACTCTTGTTGCATACTTATTTCATTTATTAAAATGCCTTGCTAGTATTTCTCTAAATATTTCCCATAAAATAAGAAATAGTTCCTTACATTTATAAGTAAACAAATCGAAGACGTGCTTCGTACTTATTTTCTTGTTTTGTGTAATTGTGCTTGGTATTATCTAGACTAGATTTCTAAAGAACGCTCAGAGGCATCGGATGTGGGTTGAATTATCTCTTGTCGGAGGAGTTTAAACGGCAGTGAAATTAAACCCGAAGTTCTGACTAAGAACTTTAATGACAAGAAATCATGCTTCACATAATACAATTAACAAAAATGGATAAACGGAAAGATAATCAATCTACGCTATGTAGATCGGGACTCTGGCAAATACTCCGGCGCGGCGCGGGCAAAGTATGTCATGTTTCGGGAATCATTTTCTCTCACCTTACATGGTTACCATAGCAATTATTTATTTTTATATGATGAATGGTACGTGCCATTAGTTGTATTTAGGGAAAATTATTCAACATATTGGCCATTTACATAGTTCCTCATTCTAATTTCTAAATTAAAATTACCACCCCATTGTTGTATGTAAAAAAATTTTTTGTTTCGCAATGTTTTTATTTCGCGACAGAGAATCCCAAAAAAAATTTGGGGTATTAAAAAATGCCTGATTTAAAAATTAAATTTATACTTTTCTTTCAAAAACACTAAAATTTTGAAATCTGATTAATTCATTAATTATTTATTTTGTTTATCTCCCTATTTTAAACAAGCAATTAATTAGCCAATACTCCGTAACTGCGTTAATATTTTGTATTCTCTATTAGTAATTTAACAAAATTTTGAAAATGATGAAATAATTTGTCACCTCCTATTTATTTATAGTTGTAGGATCTGGCAAAAGTTGGTCGTAAGTGACAAGCTTTTCTGATTAATCAAATATGTTCCAATAAATATAGTTCAATAAATGAAAATATTGAAGATAATACCACTAGAATAAAATGATTTTAAGTAAGTAGGTACTTTCATTAATTACCATAAATTTCTAACATACATATAACAAATAACATACATATAAAAATCAGTCGCTACAAAAGTACAAGAACCAAACCATAGAAAAGACAAAATTTATTCAGCAAAGGTTTTTAAATTAGCCCATGATTAAGTAGTTGAGTAGCTTATGTTTCTTTAATATTTGCGATCTTGAAAAATCCATTAACTTAATATTGACTTTTTTTATTATTAAAATAGCGCTTACTTTGGTTGGTTTTTGGAAATGAAATTAACAAGTAGATTTACGAAGCACTAAAAAGTTAGATTTTAATCACTTCTAATGTAAACACGACGTAAATGACTCCGGTTGCTATTACCTGCCATTTTTCCTAATTGTGGGAATGGAAAACTTTTAAATAAAGTTTTGCTTAATAGCTTTATAAAGCTTTGATTGAATTTATAGAAATGTTGTTTTGTGATATTTGTTGTTTAATGAACAGGGCATAAAATTTGTATTTTCCATAGTCTACTCATAAAAGAAATAAAATTAAAGATACAGTCTTCGCATTTAAAATAGCTCTTATGAAATTGAAAAAACGACTAATTTTTAAATTAAACTGTATGATTTATTTATGCGAAATTATGTTAATCCTTAACCGGACCGGAAAAGTTTAAAATGGACACAAAGCACTAAAGTACTAAAACCCCTTGTTGCAAGTGCCAAATAGGTTAGATAACATAAGTATATTAACCCATTCGCACCCGAACCAATTTTATCTTGCATATAGTGACTGCAAATTTAACGGTTGGTAAAATTACGAGGTCGTTTGTTTCTTAATGGCCTTTAGGGACCTGAGTTTAAAACAAAATGTAAAAGCGACCATCAAGGCATTTGTTCAATAGCTGAAATATAAAAATATCACAGTGCCAAGCGCCAAGAATAGGAGAATTCTGCAGTCTAAATAACTATTTCATAGATAACTTAGGGGGCGAGCTAACGACCGTTAGCTTTTGGGTAAATTTTTACCAGACAACATGAATACATTCACTGACATGACCGTCAGAATTGACAAACGTCATCCGATTGCTCCCAAACCTGTGCGGTAAAATCCCGGAAATGTCCGAAGTGACTCGGATCCGTTGAAAACGAAACTAAAGTGCTCATAGACAGTTTTCGCACGCTAGATCGGTGTATAATTAGGTATTCAAATAAAAAAATAAACAAACCGTTCTGGTATATGCCTGCAAAACTTAACGAATGGAAGGAAAGTTTTAATCATAGCACTTCATTCAGCAATGAAGGCCTTAAATATAGAAAAAAATTGACTAAAAAACCAACAAATAATTCAATATAAAAATTGTAGTTTGCTAATATTGACTAACTCAGTGCAGAAAATCTATATTTGGCTTATCAAAAGCATCTTTAGGTGATTCCCTTTCCTAGTATGGACACAAAAACAGTTTCGAGTTATTAATAGTAGCAAGAAAATTATCAGAAGTAAGAAATGCCAGCGTGCAAAATAAGAACATGAGGACAATCTACAGGGTTTGAGTCTAAAAAAAAAAAACATCTAAACAAGTGTTTTTTGATCGGTATGTGGTTAAGGTTACTACAATTTTCTCCAATGGCCATAACTGCCTTTTAGAACGTAGATGAAGCTTCAATATTCGGTATGCAAAATAATAAAATTCAAATATAAATCTTTACTGGCAACTAACAGCAGTTTGTTATTTTGTTAATGGTGTCCTATACTCCAATTTGATTTGATAGTTTTATTCTTATTGCATACGCTATCACTGTTGATTTGTTATTTTGTTTATGGTGTAATGTGTTACAAGCGTAGTGATAAAATACGGATTGAAATCCAAACAAAAAACGTAGTGATAGATCATAAGAAATTGTAGGAACAAAATGTGAAACTGTAATTGCAAACTGAAACGCAAATTTTATTAATGAGATTGAAATCTATTCTTTACAGGCGCTGCAGAATGAGTATGTTATATTTACTGAAAAAAATGTTATTAATGACGTTTACATTCGAATTTAGTTAAAATTTAAAAAGGATTGTATAATTCCCACTAAATATACAAGATTAAAAAGCGGAAATAAAAAATCTCCAAAATTTGTTCCCACTTTTAATTCAACTTTTGAGGTTGGAAAAATACGAAAAAAAAATGTTTTTAAAAATAGTCATCCGGTTGAAATTCAGTGAGAGAGAGAGAGAAAGTGACGATCGGCACTCTATGATAAAAAAACATTTCTTTTGTTACCCTAAAAAAATAATTAAAAATTCAATATTCTATACAAGATGTTCCATTAATAAGAATTGACAACCAGCCGAAATTTAGTATTAATAAAAAACAATTGACAGGAAGTGCTGAGCCCAAAAAGAAATGAAGCTTTCGTTTTTACTTTTTTTTTTAGTTATCTAGGATGTCAAAAGCCTACGGCACAATTATGGAAAATATGCTATTACTACTTAAAACAAGGAAGTATCGGACAGCTTGGTATGTTCTTCATGTTTTATGTACTAGTCAAACGAAAGCTTTGGCAAAGCTCGCGTGCAAAACGTTTCCGCTCAAAATATGGGTCACTTTTACTGGTCAGGGACACACCGTCGTGATTACCTACAGGCATTCAATTAGTCAAAATACTTTTTTGGGGTTCCATGTTAATCGTCAGTGTGGTTATTATTATTTTTACAATACCTTTTTGGCGATATTTTTCTGAATGTAGCAAAAAGAATAAAAATCGCAATCTGTCCTGTAACCCTTTTCCAGCCCTAACCACTTCCTTAAGTCTTCTAACCATCCGCTTAATTGTTGAATGATTAACAGCTAGTAAATTGGCCACATAACCCATATTTCTTCACTCTTCTAGCAAAGTTGAAACTCTTGCATTGCTTAAATGACGTACTAGGTTAATCTTTTCGTAACGTTGTTAAATATTGTCCAGTAAACTAATCCACACAAAAGAATAACCAACACTCAAACAGCAATTTGAAATAATAGACTTATCACTTATCAACCTGGAAAAAATGACGTGAACTACTTAACTTTTTTAACTTAACTAAATGGCACAGTAATAAAAACTGTACAAAAATAACAAAAGCAACTAAGATTTCTAATAATAAATGCAAATATTTGGGGGTTAATTGGTTAAGTCAGAAAATGTAAATGGTGCCTTAATTTTGAACAGGAGTTTATAACAAATGACGATCATAGCTTCAGTCCATGGTTTCCTCGATTTTTATACAAGCTCTACGTGCAATGTGAAAACTTTTAGAAGGTGCAAAAATATACAACGTGTTCGGGTTTTAAATGAGCTATTATGCCGTTAATATTAACACTAGATTACATTTGAATGAACTGTATATTTCAAAAAATATATCTGAAAATCTGCAACGCACTGAAAATTTATGAGGTGTTTTCAGGATGTTTCGACACTTTTTCGGAGCTTCTTGGTTATAACCATATCAAATTTTTAACTTTAAAAAACTATTTGCAAAGTAGAACTATGTATGTTGGTGCTAATGGAATCAGGCGTGCTTGGTTGTGATTTCTGGGGTTCCGCAGGGTTCACACTTGGGTCCCTTGCTCTTTGCATTATTTTAAAAGGACACAGCAACTTGTTTTCTGAATTCTGAGAGTGCGTATTCATTTTATGCTCATGACCTGAATATTTGTATTGTCGTTAATTAGCCTTTAGACATAGTAAAATAGAAAACATTTTAAACTTTCAACCTCATTATAGATCAAAAAAGACTGCTTAATGTAGCAGACTTGATTCTAATGGTGCAAAAATATATAACGATGCCATCTATTATCCGCAGAAAGATAACAAACCATACAAATGTATTTATAACTTTAAATTCCCAAATATCGTTACTAAAGCAGCTGATTGATAATTATTATTTTGCAACTTCTACCCTACTTCGTAATCAAAGCTAATTATAGCGATTAATAATCTTATATTGGAATGTCAAAGACTGATAAATTTCTTGGATAATTTAGAGAACCCAATAGTATTTGCTCATACCGATGCTTTCCATAATTCAATAGCATCTGTCTCGGAAAATGATAAAATTAATGTATGGCATAAACCAATTATTAAAATTTAATCATACATTATGTTTTTACGAATTTCTGGGAACTCAAGTGACGTTTACAGATAGTAAAATAATTATTGCTATTCACCTCCCTATCTTCAGGCTTAAACATTTTTCTTTTTATCACCTTCCTGTTTTCCTGTCTTCCAAAATTACACGATAATTACGGCACAATATTCATACTTCTCAAACTTGTCTTTGCTTATGATAATTGACCCAGATGATTTTTAGTTACCTTTGCATAACTTTATGTTTATTAACTTTTTAAATGTATTTTTTTACCATTTTTCACATAAAAAAATCACTAAAAGCTACTCTCTTTGAAATATCACTTTTGTTACCCGCGAATTCAGTTTTTTTTTTTCAGAAAAATTATATTCACCAGTATGCATTTAACAAAACCAGCTTTTACTTTGCTTACTCATCGCCCTCTTTTTATTCGGTTTGTTTGGCCTAAATCAAGTCAATTTTAGTTGATTTCAACATTATATCGAAAATGCTTGCAATAGCTAAGAATTAAATAAAAACACTGGCTTCGCATTTTTGTACCCAAAACTTTTTGAGTAATTGAGCGTGTGCCAGATTGGGATAGAAATCGTGACGAAAACTTCCACAAACTTTAGCGAAACTTCGTAATAGTAAATAAAATAATATCAACTCAAATATCGGAACGTTTTATGGCCGATAGCTTTTCCACGAAGTGTTCTATCGCCTCTAAATCGAATATAAACGTCAGCTTGATCGCGTGATCCATCTTCCTTGTATAAATTCGAGAAATTTGTCTGATTTAAGAACTAATTAAACAACGCTAAATGTGCGATGGAAAGCATGAATCATTTGTAGGTTATTTTCAGCACCGCCATGATTCGGATTTTTTAACTTAATGGAATTATTTTAATGCTCGCGACTTTTCAAAAACGAGGAATTTATCAATAAGAGAAAAGTTGATTTTAGTGGAACTTCTAAATTTCTAATTTTGGTTCCAAACTCCAAAAAAAAAGAAATTTGCTAACCAAAAATATGAAGTTTTGAAACTTTATTACAATTCTTACGAAGATTAGAGAATATTTATGAATATCTCGCCGTAAAATAGTCGAGCCACTGTTCTAACTGATGATTTTCGGTATATCTGAAATTCAGTGTTCCCTTTAATTTATCTTCGAAACCATCTCATGTTTGTATATTTTCAACAACTTCAAAACTTACAGTTAGTTACACTTTTAAAAACTCCTATTGCAGTTATCGGGTGTTTACAAAAATCTGCATTTAAAAAGATCGCTGCGACTTTTTAGTTATGAAAACATTTTTGTTACGCAGAATTTGATGACTTAAATATAATATTTTTAATATTAAAATTTTATTAGTTATCAATCGAGAAATCTTTTCTTTATATGGGACACCTTATATATTTTCGTATAATTGAAAAGAACTTAAAATTACCTTTTCAAAAATATAGCATACTTGATATGTTGCTCGAGTTCTCTTGAAAAAAATGTAAGTTTTGAATTTGCACCATTGCACTTTTCTGGCATGTACATGTAAGTTAGTTAGTTTTTGATACTCTTCTTGATGTAGAATATTATATATTATGTATTAAACTCAAAACGTCATATATTTCTGAAGTCAAGCAAAAATCCTTCTTTTTCTAATATACCTTAAATGTTTGCTACAAGTCGTACGCGTATGCAACGAGGCACAGTTTCACTTGTTTTCATTTCACAGAAAATAATTAAAAATGTGTGTTTTAAGCTAATTTAATTCAATCCAGATTTAAACAAAAAAACTAGAACGTAATTGAGTACACTCTTTTTTTTACTTGTAAGAAATAACACATCATTCTTTAATAATTTGCCTAATTCTTTAATAAGATCAACTGGTGTCAGGTGTGGGGTTGAATACAAATTGAAAAGGGTTCCAATTTCCAAAAGTTCTTTAATGTTTTCTATTTTTACACACCTATTATAAAAAATGAGGATTGATTGATTTGAAGAATTATTACTATACATAATGATATCGCTTTTTTAGGTGATTGGTAGGTAGTCTTATAAATTCGTTCAAACTTTTTAAATATTAAAACATATATTAAAAATATAATGTAATAATAAAAAATAATAATAAAATGTTACTTAACAATTGGCTAACTAAATAACACCTGCAATCAAAAATCTGAATGCGCACGCACTAAGTAATAACTCCTAATATTATATCTACACTTACACTATCATCAACAAGCAATAATAGCGGCTCTCAACCTTTATTTTTTTTTAATTAATTTAATCGCTAAGAATGTATTCCAATGTAATTTCCAGCACCAATACGCCTCAATAATTTAACTGCAGTAAATGACCTAACGATCCGAAATACGTTAATATTTTAGAAGTTCGCCCCGAACTACCAAAGCTTTTTTTTACCAAATGTTTTCGACATGCTTGAACTTCTTTCTAATGACAGTGACGTCATCGCGGCCAGCATAAAAATGATTTGTTTCTCTCTCTCTCTCTCCCTCTGCCTCTCTATTGTTTTACTACTGTTTATAAGAAATTCACTTTAAGTGAAGTGAAGTTTATGTGATAGCAGAGGCTACAACAGAACGATCTAAAGGAGTCTAAAAGATATGCACTATTTTTGCTCATGACGTCACTGTACTCTTTTATAAGCAAAATCACTCAAACTTAAATTAAATAAAATTTCATACTCCAAATTAAATTGCTTGGCTAGTTTCACTATGTGTGGTCATATTAAATTATTGTTGAGTCTCATTGAATGTTATATAGGGATGAGCGTAATTAAAAAAAAATACATGTTTTTGAAAATAAAATTTAATTTTTAGGAATGCTGGTCTTGTTGATATTTCTAGAGGTGTTCCAAAAATAAAAATTTTTCTTACTTTTTTGCTACTCGTACTAGTTAGCTATAGGTATTGGGATCTACGAATTTTCAAGCCAGATACATAAATGAAATTTATATTTATTATATTCTAAATAGAGTTGTTGTTTACATACCTACACACATCATCGAAATAATAGTATTACGTCACGAATTCACCTGCGAAGAATAGCATCACGCCTTGTCGAAACAATTACACTGACAAAAGGGGTTATAGTAATTTACCCCTTTTTTAAAGGTCGCCATAGCAACCTTTTCAATTCAAATTTAATGAAAAAACAACATCATACAATGATTAACACTTGCACAATAAATAACAGCGCATGTTTTTTATCTTCCACGCGTCCTTCTGATCTTAGCATGAATCCCTATGGTATAAAATAGCGTAGGAATTAAAACTCATATTATTCAGCATTAATTCTTATCTTCTTCAAATATGACGAAACAGTTATACATCTCTACCGACAGTTATTTATATAAGACGAGGTGGCCGAGTGGTTAAGGCGTTGGACTGCTAATCCAATGGGCTCTGCCCGCGTGGGTTCGAATCCCATCCTCGTCGTTAAACTTTTTGTTGATATTTTAATAAACAAATATTAATTAAAATTACATGCTAAAAAATTTATTCAAATATAATAAGTTATTATTTATCGAGTATCACAAATATAATATAAATGAGCAAGTAGTATTTTTATAAAATTCGGGACAAATTCAGTTAAAGTTAAACAAACTTTAAATGGCCATTGTCAATCTATATATTCGTGTCGAGTACAAATGGATTAAATTACATATATCTCTTAGGAATGAAAATATAACTAAGGAATATGTGAGCGTTTGTTTTATTCTATGGGCCCCCTTGATTTTTCGTTAAGAATTTTAAACCGTTTTGTTTTTATCATTTTATCTGTGGTTCGAATTATTAAAAATTAAATCAGTATCGTTTGTTAGAAAATTTTATTTACATGCTTACATACGGTATCACGATGTAACCAATAAATCCAACACATCCAACTTAAGCGTTTTTATTTTACAATGATAAAAATACTTGGTTGTAGGTGTTTGTGCTTGTATTGATTTTTTTACCGAGGTTGCCCGTGCAAGATGTTTTGAACCAATAATTTAATACCCTTTTAAGATACTTTGTAAAATGGAAACCAATACCTGTATTGAAACAAAGGAAGGTCAACAAATCATAATTCAGTCTTCTAATTACAATGTTACCGTCATTCCAGTTGAATATCCAAGAAATAGGCTTTATGGGTCCCAGAATGCCCAATATGTTAGTGATCAGTATAGGTAAGTATAGTCCAAGAAATTAAATATTAAAATACCAAAATTTTGAAGTTAAATCACGTTTCCTTGAAGAACCTTCCACTTTCAGGGATAATTACTCGAAAAGAGATAACCCTTCATCTTCAACAAACACACTATATTCTGTAACACAGAGAGTGCCTCCAGTTGCCTCTAATTTTTGTCAAGAACCGATGAAAAACTATGCTCCCATACAGTGGGAGAGTGACAATACATTAACTGTCGATGTTAAAAAGGAATGTAGTTATGAGGACAACCAAATTCCAGGTTATCTTAAATGATTTGATTGATTATTTACAATATATAACATTTTTAGATCGCTCGTCCACTGGTCCAAGCAAAACTGTAACCGCCAATAATACAAGAGGCTCCCATTCTTCAAAATCTTCTATAGATTTTCAGCAATCATCAAAATTTCCGGTAGCAGTTTATCTTCACAACAAAATTGCTTTGATCTTAGAAATAGATGATCCTCCTGCTGCCACTTGTGATATTATTTCTCAAGCAATTATTAGCTGCGAAGAATTAGGTCTTAACAAAGGGTTAGCCACGCAGGTATTTTCTCTTTGGATGGTCAGTCCTCTGTTAGGTAATAATTAAAGATTGACATAGAGCATTTTAACTTATTTCAAAAATATTTTTAGAATTACAACTGAAACCGAATTCTAAACCTTTTGAAGTTCGTCAAAACTGGCACAGTTTGGTTGAAAGATATTGTTATGTTTCTGAAGATAAGAAGAATGATGATGAACCAAAACTGATGTTTCAAAGAAATGTGTTCTATTCAAAGAGTTTAGAGGAAAAAATAAAGTGAGCAAATTCTATTTGAAGTAAAAAATCTGTTGCAACTTGTCAAAACACAGAGGAATCACATTTTTCTTCTGTTTGAAATTCCACAGGGATCAAAAAATTTTGGAGTTACTTTATGAAGAAGCCAAATACAATATATTAAATGGAAGATACCCTTGCGAAATACCACACTATGTCATGCTTGGGGGCATACAGGCTAGGGAAGAATTGGGCCCCTACAATCCACAGGTATGAACTAGTTCATATTTATTTTTCTGTTGCATGAAAAATTTTATTTGCCAAATATACAAGCTTTTATAATTTGCCGTAGTTTTGCTCTGTGCCCTTCCAAACCTTTTTTCCCTACATACAAATCGTTACATTTTGTTACATTTATTTCTTTTCTATTTACAAAATTTATGACCTAGAAATTGACGTTTATAATTACTTGTTTTTAAGTTGACAATGTCGCTTTTCCTAGGAAATTTAAATATGAAAACTTCTTCTTTATAGTGGCATTGAATCTCAGTTTACACACTTATTTTTGTTATTGTCAGAACTAAGAAATTAAAACTATGAATTTCAGAATAAATAGGTGAAAATAACATTTTCAATTTAATCGAGAAGTTGTAATTTTAAATATATTATTTAATACATTATAAATACATAAAGAAATTGAAATGTAGCTTTCACCTATTTTAATTGGGGTTTGTGTACAATCGAAATTATGATTTGCATTGATGCGCATATTAAATGGACCTTCTCTGTTATTAGCATAGCCAAAGGCGGGTGTCTCAGTAAAGGCAACGAGGTACAGTATTAGAGAAACGGATGGTCCTAAAAATTTGAAAAAACAATTAAGTTAATCATCCAAAAGGAAGCACTGGAAACTATTTCCTAATTTTTGAAATGCCTCTAGGAGACGTGATAAAATAAAACGTTAATTTACTAATTTTTTAAATACCTTTGGTTCACACAAAATTGCCCAGTACATGACATTACCACATTTTGATACCCTTGATCTTTTTCCATTAATTTATTATTATCACGAATTTTTTTCAGTAATAATTAAGTTTAGTCAACTAACTAAAACTAATCAATTATTGAAGGCTAAGCAATTTTATTTATTATTAAATTATTTAAGTAACAAAATGTGCGCTGAAATAATCAGAATTATTCTTCGTTTCTAACGAGTAGATTTTTTTTCATGGCACTGAATTACGATGCGTTTAAATAAGACATTGTTTATGCAATAAACATTTAACAAACTTAAATTACAATGGAAGGCAATGAAAATATTTTGACAGTCATCAAATAACAACATGAACAACGTGAATCTTTGGCCAGATAAACACCAAATTTGTTTTCATGGTAACCCTGATAATTTAAATTAATAAAATCCATAAAATAAGTTAGTCGCCAACAATTAATTAGTGATTGGAAATAATTTTTAATGAAAAATAAATAGTAAAACTAAATATTTAAAAACAAGTAAGCATGTTAACATGACAGCTACTGATGCCCTTCGTTAGTTACTGTAAAAAAAAGATAAATAACATTTTATTTTGATTTTAAATAACATTTGGTATCATAAATACTACATTCGGGATAACTAAACATTAGTAACAACCCGTTAAGTGGAAAATTTTCTCAAAATTCATCTTTTTAGCGTTAAGTTTTTTTTAATCATATTTTAGGTTAGGATATCGCTCACTGTGTCACCGCTTGGTGACACAGTGAGCGATCGCACAACTCGCCACACGATTGATAGCCTAGGAAATGCTTTTTTAACGACTCCAACATTGTGGTAAATCTTATTGCAGATATGGAAATTTATTTATGACAATTCCACCCTCCCCTTTCCTTGCAGAGATAGAGCACAGTCCGTGCTATATTTGAATTGTTTCCCAAATAAAGTTTGATCCGTAACTATCCGAGCATTGCCTCAAAATTTATACTCTGATCAACATGAAAATAGATAAAACCATTGAGATGCAAGAAAATTCTGTAAAAAACATTCCAGTTCGAAGTCCGTAATATTTTAAGTATATGCTTGATTTAACTTTATATTTAATGTAATATTATTCCGTTATTAACATAGTATTCATAATACTTAAGATTTAACGTATATTTTCGATACCCCATTTCAACATTGCATTTTTCATAGTCATGTGTGTTGGGTTGCATACTACAGTTTAATAATTTCAATTATGGTTTGGTTATTAAAATACTTCGCAATTCAATTGCCTGATTATCAAAATGATGCGACTATAGTAATCATTTATGCAAGCGGCATTGATATTTTCTTTCTAAACAGCGATTTCCACAAACTTGTCTTGTTTTCCCAGAACAACAAAAATCTAGGCACAATTTAAGAAAATATTGCCGCACAAATGCCGCATCCACACTTATTGACTATCTGTCAGCGGCCATGTCAGGTGTTGAATGTCCCAAGGGCATTGGTTAAAAGCGAGATGCGCATGTTGCACATAACTTCTCAATTTTTTTTCATATTGCTTCATAAGTTCGTGTATCATCAGCATAGACAGGGCCTTTATATTTCTCGTAGCTATATAAGAGCTATATATGTCTATCAGATCCCTCGTTTAACAATTTTAGGTACACTCAACGCATTATTTTAGAGAAGAACAGGTTCGATTTCTACCAGCACACGTGAGGAAGAGTTCTACGTGGGCATGGCTGCCTATCAGTAGCAAGAATTCGGCCGAGGTCAGGCTGTTGGAGCAATTCAAAAGAATACCCAGTACGGCCACCAATAGAAAACTGATTAAAAAATATCTGGAGTTCTGCTGGTCTCTGCCCTTTTACGGGTTAGGCCGAATACATTGGGCGTACTGGTTATAAATTTGGTATGCCGTAGAGCCGCGTTTTTCGTTGGACAAATTGAAGAACCAGTTACGGGACTTGCATCGTTCCTAATTCATCAGGATATTCCGGTGTTGATCGTCGTCAATAGCAGAGGGATTTACATAATTGACGATTTGGAATGTGTGAGTCATTTCCAAAGACCTTTAACCATAGGAGAGACCTATAATCGTACTTTTTACGTTAGGGCAAGAAAAATTAGATATTCAATTATTCCTGTAGGACATTTATATTTGTTTCTTTAAAGCGTTCCCAGAGAAAAATCTTTTGTGCAAATTTATTATTTAATATATTCAAAATGATCCACATTCAGATATTCAATAAAACCATTGGGTTACTGAATAAGATATCCAAAAATTTGCCCTTTGTGAATGAAGTTCACTCCAAAGGTCCACATCCTAAAGCAGAATTTTAATAGCAAACATGCACGTGAATTTGTTGTAAATTTATTTGTTAAAAAACTGCAGCATTCGTAGTTACGGATGAAAGGAACAAAAGACCTATGGCGGAAGGGCTTTCAGTACTTTATAACAAATTGAGAATTGAGAATTATTTGGGAATACAATGGAGGAATTTGAGTATAAATTTTACTCCACACTCACGTGACAAAAGACTACTTGTTATATAAAAAAAGTCTTTGTGTTCGTCAAGTAGCGACTTCATTCAGATACAGTTTTATGTCATGTTTCTAACGACACCGTTATCTTAATTAAAGCTCCTACCTATTACTCACATGACATCCCTCGTTTTCTAAATATTAATTGACTCTTTTATAAAATTAATATTTTGTGGTTCACTTTAAACTATGATTACATTTTCTTATTCCAATATCACATTCTTTTATTATTTAGGGATCCCGAAACACTTAGTTACATGGAATATTTATTACATACATTCTGTAGCATCTCTATTTTTTTTCTTTATTTTTTTTACCTTGTTAACGTCTCTTTTCAAAGACAAATGCTAACATAACGTGTGCAGTTTCTTTTTGCTATTTCCTATATTTTTATATGGTGTAATAGCCACAACATTCAGTTTTGCAGGCGAAGAGAATGATCACAAGCACTATTTAGTTGACTTTTGAAAATTTTAATGGTCTTTGTATGACTTTATCAGATTAATGAGCCGTTAGAAATATGTCATGAAAGTTGATCGGCTTTTAGACGCACACAGAGACAACCCTTTTAGATGACAAACATAAACAAATCAAACATTACTGAAAAAAAATGACACCTTTTACCCTAATGGGGGCGGAAGGTTTGCGAATTTAAAAATACCTTTGAATTTTTTGAGGAAAGGAAAGATAACTTTCAAGAATTATTAAAGGAATTTGATAGTTACTTCTCTCCGATGCAAAACTTAACTTTCAAGAGACACCGTTTTTAAGTCAAAGTCTATAGAGAAGTTTGTTACAGAGGGTCAAGCTAAACTCCACTTTAGCCTTGTTTTTATTAGCCAAAGCTATCTATAGTTGAAGTTGCGGTGTTATCAAGTTAGGGATTAAAAAAATTCTTGTAGTTATTCTTGATGAGTACTAGTGGGGTCTCCTTATGGTTGGGTAGTTTCTAAGGTTGCAATAAAAATTACAAATATAGGTTATTGTCTCTGTAGGAAATATTGTTGGGTTTGAGGTATGAAGAATTCAGTTGGGAGTACGCCCGACCGACGAGAGAAGACAATCCCGACTGTTTACCGTGTCTGTTTATACAGTTTTTGGTATCGGAGAATGGTACAAGAGTGTCAAAAATACTGCAGGTGTTTTCGAAACAGGCGAGCCTAATAGATACTTTAATAGGGGCTTTCGTGTCACAAATCAACCGGAACACTTCGCGATCTAACGACGATATCGATAAAACTTTGGATAATTTGGGCGTCAACGAAAATGGTAACAGGAACACGCGTTATCTGTGGTAAATCCATTCAATATTTCAGATTCTTCGGCTGTGGGAAGCAATAACTGTCCGATGGAGTACACGGTGATGTGCAACAAACTCGGCAAGCTATCTCTGGCAACATTTGATGAAGATGGGCACTGCATCGGTCAAATGGGATCCTGGTCATTTAGTTAAAAAAATACCGAAAATGTAAACTCCCAATGTATCCACAACTTGTGATGAAAAGCGACGAAATCAATGTTGTAGATTAGCAATATGCAAAGCTATATGTATTGCTGTGTTTTTATTCAATCAAGTAGAACGTACTACATACCATTCAACAAATTTTTAACAGCTCTATATATCGTGTACCGTGATGGTCATTCATTCGTTTAAATAAAAAGGCGTTCATCTTTCTAATGTGACAAGGTGCCTTCTGTATTACGTGTTTGCTTAGTCTTTGACAAGTGACTTTTTTAAACTGAAGAGCTGTTTTTGGATATTGCTAATACAAAAACGGATAACAAACAAGCTACAAACTTGTATAGTTTGCGAAGAACTTATTTGTCAAAAGCTATTTACAATCAAAATATACATCAACAACCGTCCCTTTCAATTGAAAAAAAAGGCCATTCAATTTGTTCATGCGCAGTCATTTCAAATCTAATTTCAAACGGCGTTAAACAACTAACATGGCGGCTGACAGTTCGTCCATTCACGCTGAGTTCTAGGTCTGAATGTGGCATTTTTACCGCATCCTCAGAAATTTTCGGATGGCGTATGGCCCTCTCGTATAGCTATGAGATAATATAATAGCCCTACTACTTGATATTCTCGTAGCGCAGGTAATGATTTTCCGCTCATACCTTTATGTTTCACACACTAACCTGCACTTTGCTCCATTTTCTTTCTGAACAGCAATTTTCACCACATTCTAGGTCATTGGTTAAAAATAATATTGTAAAACTCGAGTATGCGCTGTTCAATGGACCTTCTCAAAATTTTTTTCATAATTGCTTCATAAGTTTCTGTACTATAGGAGTAGGTAGGGCCTCTATATCTTCGGTGGCTACTATTTAGACGGGTAGTGATGACGTCATGGTATTATTTGGGTCTGTGAACTATTAGACACATCATTTGGGACGGTTAAAGTTGGCGATTTGTTTACATAAATTTTGTGTCTTTGTGACTATTTAGAAGAAATTAAATATAATAATAATAAGTCATAATTTAGTTTAAATCGCATCAAGAAAATGATCCAGATATCGTTTTTTCTAAATGACTAATTCGCTATTAAATTATTCGGAGAGATTACAGATAATTTTGGAAATTTTGACATTTGTAGCAGAGCTGCAATAGTTCACGTTCCTGAATCAGTCGCTTCTGTAGCTAAAAATTATCTTAAAATATCAGTCCTTATAGACCTAAGTATTCTCCAATGAGATATTAAAGTTTAAAATATATTTCATTTATATTCCCCAATAATGAAAATAAAAGAAAATCACATAATTTTAAAATGATTTCTTACAAATTGAAACTCCACCTATGCGCTGAAAAAGTTTCTCAAAAGCGAAAAGGGCATTTACTCTAGGCAGAAAGTAGTTTAAATATATGGTCATCATATTGTAAACCCCCATGGGTCCACGGAAAACTTTACGGAGGTCTACATTGCCATGATAAAAAATAAATATGGTAGAAATGTAGCTGCTATAGAGGGTCCACCGAAAATATCTATGAGAAAAATAAGTTCAGGAACCACTGATTTACACCATCTATCTCGTCGTTATATCAGCCACGATGGAGTTTTAACTTGTACCTTTTGGTAGGACCAATTATACCGGAAATAAAATGAAACACATAGGCTAACGTGCTCGGGAATTAATAAAAGCAACAGAGATTAAAGTAACCAAATTAAAACATTAATAACGAACGCACTTTAACTGTTGTTATTAAATATCTAGCCGATGTCAAACGTCTGAAAATTCTGTCATATACGATTGTAGTGGAATGTGAATTTCTATCACGCAACGTTTTCGCAATGAAACGTTAATAAGGATAGTTTAATGCGTTACGGAAAAACAGAGCCCACCCCCGGACGCAAAGTCCTGGTTTTCGTTTTCGTCTATTTTGTATTAGATGTCATCATATTTAATTTCTTACCATACTATTTTAAAAAAATTGTACCCGTTAACTGGTGATCATTTTTTATTTTCAATGGGGCAGCCATGGCTGTCAGATTAACGCTAACTTGCGAAAAAATCCCTAATGTATCAAAAATAACGCTAAGAAACAGCTTTCGCTTTAAATGAAGACTGTCGCAACTGTCAAGTTCGGGAACGCGATTAAACACACAACCCAATTTATTGTTTATTATTTACTATTAAAATATACGGGTATAAATATCGACAAACGCACAATCGCCCAATCAACCACTCGCCAACAGCCACATCTTGTCCCAACAAGCACCCTCTTAGTACTTTGTTTTGTTACTCTTTGGTTCACTCTTGGGGCGCCGTACAAATAAATCTTCAATAAGGCGTTCTGATCTATTGCTAATTTGTCTACTGGCGGATAGATGGCAGAGATAGTGTTGACGTGTTACAATACTTTGTAAAAAATAAAATATTTGAATATTACTGGTTTTTCCAGAAATTGGTTAATTTTATTATTGTTGTTCATAACGTGGCTAAAATAAAATGCATGCCACTATTCTTGTTTAGTTATGTTTGTTTACTTACCTATTTGTGTTATATGGTTTTCCTTAGTCACGTGAATTTATTTAACTCGATTAATCTTGGATCAGCATCAAAATAATTAATTTTAGTTTTATATGATAAAACGTTGTTCGTAAATGAAAAAATAATATAATTTTAATAGGTGATTGGGGACTTTGCTTTGTAAATAAAACAGAGGGATCGGATTCGTAGTACATCACACTTACATATATCTGGGTCAAAAAATCTACATAGAATAGGAAGACAAACGCTTTTCTATGCACGAACAAAACTAGGTGAGTTCACAGACAACCCTTAATACTCCAAAGTTAGCAAAGTTATACAGGAGGGGTCAAATTTTTGACCCAGATCCTATGTTGCTGTTGGCTTTCTGCATTGTAATTGTGTTGAAACAAACAAGTATTTGGTTAGTTTTTGTTATTCTATTATATAATATGTTATTTAAATACTAAGAAATTAAAAGAAAATGAACAAAATATATAAATAACTTTTATGCCAATGAATTTACAATTATTACAGACAACCGCTTCAATCAAATGGACCTCCCATTTAAAATCTAGACTTTGTGGGAAAGTTTTAAATATTTAGTCATAATCAATAAAATCATTTTTGAAACTAGTCGCGACTTTAGAGCAGCGGAGCAAGTGCTTAATAAAAAAGTGACATTGCACATTTTATACTTTAAATACTATTTCTACGACTATTCATTGCATTTTTGCGAAACAGCACGAACTTAATCACTCAGTGACGTTTGACGGGACCATCAGAATTGACAAACATCAAATTACCATCAGTGTTTAGAATCTACCGAAAAGATGTCACTTTGGTCGTGTCAGCAGGCAAAGCAGTAAGACCGCTTAATCATATTTGGATGTATTGGTCAACACTTATAATGAAACCAGTTATTTTTTGGGGTTTGAATTTATATGATTTGCAATGTCCTTGCTTATAATTAGTTGGAAATCCTTTGTAGAGATAGTAGACAAAATTGATAAACGGCATTTGAGTCACGAGTTTATTTGACACGAGCGGAGCGCAGCCGAGCTAGTGTTTAATAAATGAGTGACATTTAAAAAGTTTAGCAAACATATTGCATACTTTTCATAAAATCTATATAAGTATATGACTATATGACCCATATTGGTAACCGTTTCTGAAATTTGAGTGAACTAAGATTGTTCCCCGATTTAAAAATCTACTTAAAACTCAACTAACCAAAACCATAAAGCCTATTAATTTACATGACATTTCAATGGAATTTTCGATGTTGTCATTTGTTTCGAGTTAAACTGGCAGCGTTGCAGGTGCGTAAATATTTGAAAAATAGATTATGGCGCTCTATGGTCATATATCAAATTTGAAAAAGAAAACTTTATCGCTTTCTAGTAGGAAAATAGGACACTCAAAGCGGATCACTCTTTATATAATTATGCGCATATAGTGTGGAACTCCGAGTGGTGAGTCGTTGCGGTGGGCTCCACTGGCGAAATTTGAAAATTTGGATATTTTCCGCGGAGGCAAACGAGCAGAACTGCCGGGCGGTTTTTATGACGTATACGTCAGGCAAATTCTCGGAATTCGAAACGGTCAGTTTCGGCATATGAATTATAAATCCCTCGGGGCGGTGGGTCGGCGACGCACTGTCGCCGCTGCCGGAACAACTATGGTCGCGAACAATACCGAAACATAGGCAAAGAGCTCCAATCTAACGAGAGGCGACAATAGCCAACCCAGTTTTCTATGCGCATGATCGGAGGTCCAGCGTATACACGTCGAAATGCTCGGACTCTCTCATGTTGTTGATGTGTGCTTATTAGTCAGAGTTTAGTTTTTTGGCTTGAGTAACCCTTATTTTATTTTTGTTTTTATATAACATTGTTTCAATTATGCGGGTAATTTATCGCGGTTGTCCATTTCAGACTGGCATGGTTATAAGTCTGTTCTCTTCATAAAGATACTAAATTTCTGTTTTTAAGTTGATAGACAATTTTCTCCCTGCCTATAACGGGTACAAACGTCAAATGAAGCGACCGAAACGAAAGCAAGGTCGCGAAAAATGGACCTTTCAGCTTTCTATCGCCTCTCATTATATTGGAGCTCTCGGCAAAGGGTCCCATCTTAGAGCAGCTAGCCGTTGAAAACGAGGTACACCGGCGTACTTTCCGACACTGGAAATTTAGCAGCAAATCTTGCATCGATTTTTCTACACCTTAATATAGAATGTATGTAGATGATAGGAGATGGTAGCTATGGTATCTATGACCGTAGTCAATTGACCACTTCACTTCTTAATTGACCAGTCGAAAAATGTTTTAAATAACATCTTGCAATTCTAGAGTGTTATCTATCATTATTTAATAATAATATGTATTTTATATTAATTTCTTATGCGTTTGTGATGTCCAATTTGCCTATAACCCGCTGCAAGGAATATCGGAATACCATAATTAGTGATGCGGGGAATCAACTCCATTTGGTTCCCAGAATGGCGACGTAACGCACAATATGAATAAATATTCATTTTATTGTATTTTTAAAATTATTTAGGTCAATTGACACAAAAACATATGACCCAACAATTCGACAACCTAGCTAGGCGTCAAATTGTTTATAGTAAAAGGCATTATCTTAATACCCTTTTGTAAGAACAACAATGTAAGCCATTATCAAAATTATTGACTTTATTCGAGAGTTGGGTGTGACCGGGTTTTCAGTAGATGTGATTAAAGTAACGGAACCACCCGAAATGGCTCGCAGCAATGCATCTTTAAAATAGTAAAATCCAGTATTGTTTGTAGATTTCGTAATATTGTAAATATTAAAATGTATTAATTGACCAGGAAGACGACAGAAAAATAGAAAATCGAGCACTACAGAAATGGCGCCTACATATTTAAACTCTTTACTCTAGTTGCACATTTTCTTGTAAATCTTGGCATGTAACCATGTCGGGTAATAAAGGTTTTAATGCCCAAAAGTTATTTAAATTGTTTATCTTTTAAGAATGTAAGAAATGAAATGAAATTTTTTTTGAAATTTTCTCAGAACTATCCAGATGAACCAAAGCCTACAAGTAACAGTATTAAATATGTAATATAAAAATCACCACAAACAATTTTTTTTTGTATTAAAATGACAACAACAATAAAAAAAGTAACTAAGATGGCATAAAACTCAGCAAGTCAAAATGGTGGTCGATGGTGCTTTGCAATGTCTTATTGCTAATATTTTGATATTTAGAACTTATTCAAATAGGCAATCTTATATAAGGTCGCCGTTTTTCAAAATGCTCCGTATTTATTTATTTTTAATATATCAACACAAACCACATATGCCCTTTTAAATTAACCTTTAATATATAAAATACTTCCTGTCTGAGAAATCGATAAATATATTGAGACCTGCAAACGTCACTTTTGACATAAAATTCAAGATATGTCAGAAAAGATAAGACTTAAGATATATACGAAATATAATATACAGGATGTTCTACGTAAAATAAGAAAGATGTTACTCTCTTATTCACTAAAATACATACACTCTGTAACTATAGCAATATAAAATTTTGAAAGTATACCTAAGTGAGACCAAACAACTTTTGTTTCTAATATCTTTGACATTTTTGCCAGGTTCTTAGTTAAGGTGTCATTCCATCATAAACGTACCACCCGGTAGACCTACTCCAGTAACGGATGGTTGAATATGTTTTTTTTTTTTCAAAAAATAGATTCGAAAACAGGGTTCAACGTTAGTCACGTAGGCTCGCTAAACCGGCGTCGATTTTCAGCGATTTCGGGCCACGGGGGTTTCCACAGGGGGGAGAGGGGCATAGCGTCAGCGTAGGCGGGCGTGTGTATAGTCAGTCGCCCCTTCGTCGGCGTCGGCCGCGCCGCATGGCCTCGGGGACCGCGGACCGCGACCTAAAATCCCGTCCCCCGGCAGCAACCCCCCGCCACCCCCCGGGTCCACCGATCAACCCCAACGGTCCCCGAAGGAGGAGGCCGAAGGTTTGTCGGTCCGTATCACGCAGCTAAAATTTACGAAAGCCGACTGGGTGGTAGCCGGCACGAGGGTGGGGAGGATTTTCAATCCGATCAATAAACGATCGGCTGAAATCGAAATCTGATATTTGAGATCGTCAAATAGAAAACTTCTAGATAAATAGCACAGCACTGATTTTGAAGAATAATATTTAGGTTATGAGGAAAATTTTTCTATTCTGCCATAATTAAAATCTATTAATGTTTCAAAAGAACTATAAAATATCTTATAAAAGCTAACGTTCTTTATAAACCACTTACAAATATTCGTTAACTAATAATAAATTAAAATTAAAAATTAATTAAAAATTAAAAATTAAATTAGCTCAAGAACTACGAATAGTTTCATAATAATTCAAAAATAATTTACATTTTTTCCTATAAGGCAGCCTTAATTATTTAAGGATGGATTCTTAAATCACAAAAAAAAGTCAGTTTCTCCAAATACAAACACCGTATTATTATTTCTTCTTTCCGATTTGGCATTAAAAATTAAGGTGACTTTGTAAAAGTTTTGTCTATTCCGGAAATTTTTAATTTCCGAAATAAATTGACAATCTAACATTTTCCTATTGTAATAATGCTATATTACGACTGTTCAGTCTTGTTATTAGTTGGCTATGATACTGAACCTCTAAAAAATAGAATTAGTAATATATAAAATCTGTATCGCTGAAAGTCATGTGGAACATTTTTTTTTGGAATTTCATTTATTTATTTTTAAATAATTAAATAGTTGTAATAGTTACATATGTTATGTAATCATATCAGACTATCCTTCAAATCGTATCCCTCATCGTATACACATCTTTATCGGGAATTCATTTTTATTGTGCAAGCTTTCTTTTTCTGAATACAGTATGGGTTTTAACGGAAAAAAATCGGATAAATTAAATCAATGAATGATAGAAGAACGTGTGTCAAACTCACATATAAATATATAAATCGATGTTGTTTTGCAAAGCGACGTTTCTATGCTTCTCGATTTGCTACCTTTCCAGCCCCTCCCGACTTCATGGCTAACAAACAACTAACAAACTAACAACTAACAAAACTCATATTATGGCATATATTATTTTAACACTAGTAGTGCCGCAGTGGTAAAAATTTCCTTTACTCTATCGCTGGGTCACCCAGTCTATGTAATAGTTTGCAATATTTTTCAAGCAGAAAAAATGCCCTGGATGTTTTTCTTGCAATTTATCACGGTTTAGTTAAAGCAAGGAAAGCGTATTATAGAACAAAACCCATATTATGGTATTATATTATAATAGGAAAGTGTTATATTCTCAATTACTTCAGAAACCAGAAATTTTCGTCATAGACAACGTTACAAAAATATCCACTCAATATATGACAAGGAATTCATTGAAAATTAAATAATTAAGGCTCCCTTACATCGCGTATATTTTAGCGACATATGGGAACCTTTTTTTTTTAGAACAAATTCTATTACAGGTGAAAAATTATGAATTATTTTAATACAATAACCAAATTTTAAATATATCATTGACATATGGAATAGAGGCTATCCCAATTGCTTAGGTATTTTATAAACGCAAATGCCATGCCTACAATACACACTGGAAAATGTAATTTAATCGAAACACAGGTAATTTAAATGTAAGTTATACAAATAAGAACTACCTGTGGTTAATTTTCTATTGCATGCTATTAACGTAATTGCCAACGGCTGCAAAACAACAGCGAGCCCTCAACCCTAATGGCCCAGCTTATTCGGTAAATTGCTTTCGAGTAAATTTAAACTACCCGATTCTGTTTATTTAATTCCTTCTCAGTGATTTTTGGCAGTGAATCACAAATAGTTCGATTCTATAGAAAGACGGGGACAAAAGCCATAATTATTGTCTTTAAAATGTAGTCGTTAACTTCTATTTGTTGCCTGTTGTAACGTTAATGTTATTCACGCTACACGGTACGGAATATTGTGGCCAAAATACAAAGTTTTCAAAAAGTTTGACTTCTGTTATATGTGAAGTTGAATTATACAGGTTGATCCAAAAGTGCTGAAAGTATCAAAGTGGTACGTTTTTAAATGGAACTCCCTTGATATTATAGCACTTTTGGATCTTATAACCAAAATAAGTGTTTGAATAAGATTTTTGGTACCTAAATCTTAAGAAGTTTTAAATAAGTAACAATACACTATATTTTATATCTCAATTATAACAAAAATCCCATCTTATACAAGGGGAATATAATAACTTTAAGTGACTACAACTCGAATGTTCTATAACCGTTCTATATAGCGTTTTTCAAGAAAACGTGAAATTACAGTTTTAATTTTGGTATTTTCCAAGGTGTTTTCTAAATAAAAGTTTTTTTGCATCTGCTTTCCTATGGTACTTAGAAATGTCAGATAATCTATTTATGCTGTCAGTTTGTTTCATTTTGCTATTATTTTTTATAATTTTTGAAAATTGGATATTATTATTGTGGTGCTGTTTAGTCTTAATGATTTAGAAGATTTATTCAAAAGAAGAGTGTACTGATATAATTATTTTGTTTGAAAAATATTACCAATTATATAATAATTACATAGTACCTGGTTCTGGCAACCGCCAAAATCTCAAGTCAAGTCGTGATAAAGTATATATATATATATATATATAAAGCTGTTGAAAATCTACGGGTCTAGGCGATTGCACTTTTCTCGTTTTGTTTGGTCTGTATTTCTATTTTTTTTAAGTTTGGCTAATGCTAGTTCTTGCCAATTCTGTCAGGGTCCTTAACTTCTGTGTCGACTTTTCAGGATTATTTTGAATGACTCCTAAAACCACTAGTTCTTGTAATATTATATCCATATTCGATGTATCCTGTGTTGATTTATTGTGTCACAATCGTCCGAAAATGTCTTTAAAATTTGTGCGAATATATTCTCCTCGGTTTGTAAGAAGCAAACTATCATATCCCATTTTTCATAATTTTCAAATATTGCATTTTCTTACGATCCTCTTAGTCAAATTCGAAATTCGACAACTACCTTGTTCTACGTAAAAATTTTTCATATCAAAAAGTTGCAGCGATTGAACAAAAAAAAGATAAATACCCTACAATTCTGAAACGGCTTTTACCATTATAACTTTTATAAAAATTGAGTTCACACACTGACATCCGTTTTCGGCAACCTTTTTTAAAAGTTCCTGATTTGGCTCATTCGGTATACTAGTTTACATTGTTCTCTTTATAATCAAGTAGTTACTCGCGTAATTCTCAAATCTGAGTACAATATTTCAGTAGGCGTGAAATAATCGTAATTTAAAAACCTTATTCTGAAGTATCAATTATTCTCTTAAAGATTGCCTTAGATTCCAAACTGGAATTAAATATATATATTCCTTCACTTCATGACTGCACCTATCACAGCTAAAATTTGTTTAAGCATTTTTTCAACGTGGACGTTTCTAGTGTCATCTGTCATCTACAACCAAATTATATTTTAGCTGAGGAACGATAGTGATGGTTTTTTTATATTTACTTGCAAGCAATAGGTCGGACTTATTTCGTTTCATAAAGACCATAACGCTAGTTTTTTCTACATTACTTTTTAGTTTATTAGCTGATCTACGGCACATCTTGAATACCTAGGTAAAAACAAAGAAGAAATAATGATCCCAAAATAGAGCACTGTGGTACCTCATTATTGATTCCCCTTGTATGTACAACTACCTGTACCGTAGAGCAACAAAATTGCTCCTCTAATTCCCATTTTCTCAGGTTTATATAGCTACGATAGCGTAACTAACATACATTTCATTCGAGGCGGACATCGCCTCACAAAATATCAATCAGTTACCTCTCTAAATTGTGATAAAATCAATTAACTTTTATATGGTTAAAATCACATTACCATTTCATCAACATTGAAGATATCTTTAGGTGCATTTGATGTTTTCTCTCAGTGTTTAAGATAAATGTAAAGAAAAACACTTCTTTCTACTCGCGTCTGTAAAGTACCTGACTAAACACCGATCTGGCGCGTCACTTTACAACATCAATTTCGTTGCCCACGAATCCGAGCTACTTCGAACATTTCCGGGATTTTACCGCACGGATTTGGGAGCAATCGGATGTTTTCGGAGATATTTCCTACGCTTTGAATTTTCACGTTTGTCAATTCAGATGGTCATGTCAGTGAATGTATTTGTGTTGTTTTGCGAAAATGTACCCAAAAACTGACGGTCGTAGAAAAAGTACAGTATGCAACACGTTCGGTAAACTTTTTAACTCACTCGTTCATTAAAAACTCGTGAGTCAAATGCCGTTTATCGCACTTGTTGCATAATATACTATATCAAAGTATTCAGTCTGGTCCATATAAGCAGTTTTGATTAGGCTGTACAAAAAAAAGTTAGGTTGGGAAAAAGTGAAAAAATTCAAGCAATAACATTTTCCAATACAATTTTTCGATATTTTCAAAAATAATAATTTTGGTATAAAAATGAATGATTTTTGATTTTGATATATTTTTTCATCATTTTAACATAATTTTAAGATTTTCGTTTCGATAGTTGGTAACATTTTTATGACAGAAACAAAATGTATATGTATGTATATTTATATATTCAAAAGCATAGGTTAGCTTAACCTAACTCAATATATGTTAAAAAAACAAATTCTTTTTTAACAAAGCGATATTGTTCATGAGGAATGTTTTTTTTATGTGACAACGTTACGACGTTAATATATTAAAGTTCTTAACCTCAATTTCACGACTCGATCTTGTGCTACGTCTACTTTTGCTCATTTTTTTGTGTAACAAAAGTGACTTTTTGAAAGTGAAAAGATGTTTTTGGATATTGCTACTACAAAGGCCAGCAAAAATACTGCAATACTGTGCAAAGAACTTTGAATTCATGTGCATGTAAACAGATCGAAGATGTGTTTCATAGGCGGGTGTATGTATTTTCTTCTTTTGTGTAAGTATTTGTGCTTAGGAATGGTCTATTTCGGATTTCGAAAGAATGTTCATAGGCGTCAAATGTGGTTTGCTTTGTCTCTAAAACTGTGTAAAATTTGGTTAATTATTATGCTCTTTATAATAAAATTATGAAAATTTTAACATCGCTACATTATAATTTCACACGCCAATGATTCATTCCCCCTATCGGGAATTATTTCTTTCAACCTTACGTGGCGCCCGCAGCAACTATACATGTACAAACAAAAGGAGATTTTCACTACCATAAAACAAGTAACAAGACTGTTTCTCTATAAAAAAAGATAGACTAAAATTTCCAAAAATTATTTTACACACACCGGTGTTAGAGTCCACAATATTTTAACATTTTTCACTCCAAACTAAATTTTTTTCACCTACAAAATTGTTTTTATAATTTAAACGAATATTTTACTTATTAATGTTTGTTATCACTGTATCGTTGTGCTCTGCCACATATTTTTATTTTATAAATTTTTAATGTTGTTTTCTGCCTCATCTGCGGGATCTATATTGCGTACCTAATATTGACCTACTTGACGAAATCCATAATACCTACACTAATTTTATTCTCAATATTTGGGATAATAAAGATATTATTATTATTTATATTTAGGCAAAACTCTCCACCCTACTCGTTTCTTTCCTAAATGTCTTTATTTGCATCACAACAGCAATTTTACGAATGAATGAGGTTTCTTCTAGTCGGACGTCGATGAAGAAACAAAATCGAACTCCGTAGGTGTTCGTCCGGCACGGCGCAAATCAAAATCCGCTCCAGATGCGTAATCCGGTGAAATGCGGCAGACCGAAAACAACAACAACAACAACGATTATTATTGCGGAGCTGGTCGCGATTCAAGGTCAATAGCTCGTTTTTCGTTTGATAACTCGGACCGGCGGCGGCGGCGCGGCTGAACAATCGCCGCCGCCGGGCGGACGCTTTACATTACAAAACCTTATTAGATGACGTCGGTATGACGCGAAAGTAACGGCCGCGGAGGCGGGTTGTGACGCCGCCGCCGGCTCGTCAGCTGTTCGACCACGTGATCGAGCCCTCGAGTTCTTCGGCTGCGTGAATACGTCTTCCGCGCAAAGGGGGACCGCCGCTTCGCCCACCCCGCGCGGCGGCGGGGGCGGGTGTCACGTCAAGCCGTTACACGCGGAGGGGGCTCGCGAACTACCACCCTCCGCCGTTCGCTGCCCTGCGCTCAGTTCTATCGCGTCCGTTCTCGCAAGTATTGATCAGCTGGACAAAGGAACTGACCACCGAGAGTTCGCAAGAAACTATATCGCCCGACGATCCCGCGTTAAACGGTCGCAGTGTGCCGCGCGCGCGGAGAACCTCCCGAGTCAGTCAGTCGGTGGTGGGGCGCCGGTGATGACGTGCGTGTTTCGCCGACGACCGTGAACTTTTATTTTCTTTCGTGCCACGCGGAGCGACGAGTTCGCGAACCGACGAAACTTCTTCTGGTGGTGCTGCTGCGCGCGTTTTCATTGGCCGCGCTGCGCCGCACGTGTTTTCCAACGAAACCTCACAAATTACTGACTATAGTGAACTTTGAGTGTTGTTACGATGTCGGCTACGAAGGCCGGCAAACGGCCCCTGCGTTCGTTGACGGCCCACGAGAAGCTCAGCGCCATCCGGAGGGTCCACGACGGCGAAAGCAAGGCCTCGGTGGCTCGCGATATCGGCGTACCCGAGTCCACCCTTCGGGGATGGTGCAAGAACGAGGAAAAGATCTCTTTTCTCAGCCGGCAGTCGAGTCCCGAGACAGACGATTCCAATCACTCGAACAAAAAGATAAAACTCGACGATCAGCCGTACAATTTAAGCCTGAAGACGCCTCTGCCCGGGTACTCGCCCACACTCGAAACGCCGGTCGACTTCACCAAAGCGTGCGAAACGCCGGACGCTGAAAAATCTCCGCTGAACCTGCGTGTAAAGTGCGAGAACGCTACGACGCCGGTGTCCACGCAAAAACAGGTGACGGCCGCGCCGGATAAAGAGAAAGAACGGGAGAGGAACAGGGCCGAGTTGGCGAGGCTCAGCGCCGAATTGGGATTGAACCGGCCGGAGGTGTTCCTCTCTAGTCTCAACAACACCAACATGAACGACCTCACCGGTTTGTTGATTCAGTGGAATAGTATCTATCAGCAGCATCTCCTTTATCAACAACAAAAGACGCAACAACAAAGCAAGAACAAAGTGACGGCACCGGCGGACACCAGTACCAAGAGCTTGTCTCCGAAAGGGTTGCTGACTACCGTGGACAACGCGGCGGAGAAGAAAATGTCCAGTAGCGAACAGCAGTCGGTGTACGACTCGGTGTCGTATTGGCTGAGACAACAACAGTCGTTCGTGGGCTTCAATCCACCGCCCAATCACCAGCCGTTGCTGACGTTGAGCACCAGTTTGCCCAGCACGTCGACGGTGACGAACGTGAGCAGTACCATCCCGACCAACACGACGACCACGCTACTGAACGGAGCGGGAAGCAACAGCGTCGCGAACCAGCAAATGAAGTTCTGGAATTGGTACAAACAGTCCGCGTACAATCCGTCTCAAACGGTAGAGAAACCCATTCTGTACCAACAACTGACCAAAGACGCCGAGAAGGACCTCAGCAACGCGGAAAACCACGCCGACGAGAAACCGCGAAGCAACGGCAGCACCAAGAACAGGTCAGTACTGGACAACTTGTTGCTGAACAACAACACCATAGAGTACGGCGAGGACAAGGACGACGCGGGAACTGCGGCCGCCAACGAGGCCATCGAGCACGGAGAAAAGTTTCTCAAGTGGTTGGAGTCGTGCAGCGACCCCTCCGTGACCACGTTGCAAATTTTGACGCTACAGGGTCTGATCAAAAACCTAAAGTCAGGAGCCGACAGGAAAAACGGCGACCCTCAGTGCAAAGCCAAAGTGAAACGGAAGTGAGTCTCCCGGTCGACGAAACGCGGGGTTATACAGGGTCGTACACTTTCCGCTGCACCGTAGCAATTTGTTTCACCGTAGGGTAGCGTTTTAGTGGAATCCCTCGAACATGAAGGCTGTCACCAAAATGAATTAGTCACTAGACTGTTAACTCGATTACTACGTAGTTTATTGTGTACAAAACAAAAGCGGGGCGGGCGCGAATTTTTCGGACTATGCGGAATTTGATATGTATAACGATATTTTATGCCCTGCCCGCCGCTCCTCAATGTTACCTTTTTTAGTAGATTATCTGTAAATATATTTAAATTATAATTATTATAGTATATAAAAAGTTGATCGAAACTCAGATAATGTGACGCATTAGAAGTGCGACATCAACACAGATTCCTTGTTAGAGTTTAATTGTTTTTCGGTGCCAAATGATATTAAAAAAAGCGTATTCTTTCCATGCTCAACTGATATAGCGTACCTACTTATTGATGTGTATATGTATATAATTTAGAATGTTTTCGATTGTTTTTGCCCTTAATTTTGCCAAAGTTTTTATTTATTTCGACTTGCAATAACGGTGCCGCCGGGCCGGCGTTTTTAGCCTATCTTTAGTGCGATACCGACCGATTGATCTCCTTCCTATAGATGTATAACGGACCGCATATTGTAAGACTTATTTCGTGCATCGCTTTCCGATTTTCGACTTGGAAATGATTTTTGCGTTCGACCGAAGTTAATTCTTTGACCGTCTTGTTACCCATAAATCTATCAGATATTTTTGTACCAAAATTAAATAAAATTTTGAAAATTATACTGGTCGTTTGATTTCTCGCTTACGGTGTGTTCATTTTCCGTCGATATTTTGATGTATCTCAGTTATTAATAGAGATATAGCGTTGCGGAATTTCGCGGAACAAAAGGGGCCGTTTTCAAAACGACCCTAGCTGCTGAAATATAAAATATAACCGTTTCCCTTTGCGTTTTAAGCAAACTGTATCTAAAAGTGTTGGTCTACATTTCTAAAAAGCGTGTAAACCCCTCAACTGAACTTAAAAACATATTCTTCTACTCTTTTCTGCAAAAAAGCTAATTATACACCGATGCGGAAACCGTCACTTTACCACGCGGGTTTGAAAGTAGTCGGTTGTTTTTGGAGATTTTACCGCACGGTTTTAATTTTGACGTTTGTCAATTCTGACGGTCATGTCAGTAAGTGTATTCCTGTTGATTTGCAAAAATGTACCCAAAAATTTTTTAATTCACTCGTTTATTAAACACTCGATCCATTCGTGACTCAAATGCTGTTTACCACACTTGTTTCAAAATATACTACTAAATTACAATACAACATACATTTCATCATTTATTTCAAAATGTTAATTACCTGTAAAAATAAAGGTACGTGTGCGCAATATTAAAAGAGCGTTTACGCCTATTATACCCATTTTTTCATAATAAATAAATAATAATTCAGTCGTATTAATGTCACGACCCTTTGACAATTAAAGTACATTACGGAAGCAATCACCTTTTTTTCAAGGCCTAATCATAAAAAAAAAATAAAATTAGAGATACAAACTTTATATATAATAGCCCTAACAAAATTATTAAAAGAGATCCAGATTTTTCCATTAAAAAACACAAGTTTAGTTTGTATATGGCAGTGTGTGTGTGGCATCTTTTCAAAATGCGCCATTTAGAAATCACCAAGTATCTAAAAATCCAAGATCGCTATGACATTTCTATTCGCGCCACCTTTCGTTTAATAATAAAGCAACACGTCAACTTTATTAATAAGGGACATACGCCGTAAAATGGGACACACTGTACATCGGTGGTAACGTTGGTAAAGGAAATCAAGGACGCGTTTTGGCAATCGATTGCGGCACGTCCGCTCGAAGCGGAAATAGTGTCCACTTCGCTCTTTGAATTGCCTATCAGTTGAATATACAGGGCGTGGCGATATGCAGTTAGCAAGGAATCCCGAAAAAATACGCGGTGACGGCCTTTTATATCCAATTTGTTTTCAATAATATTTTAATATTATTACATGTTTCATGCATAGATGGACAAAAGTGTCGTATATATAAAACAAAAAAAAAAGAGAAAAAAATGAGTTAGTTAAACCAAAACTAAACCTTACACGGATATATTTAATAGATGTAGGATTTGCAGGAGAACTACACCGTTTAATATTTAGTAGAACATTTGAAAAGAAATGTAGAGCGGCTATAGAAATATTTTGTAAAAAAATTGTAAGCACTAAGCAATTTTCAATATCTCAGCACCATCGGTATTTGTAAATTAAATTAAGATCACTAATTGATTGGTTGACGCACGCACCCACATTTGCTTATTAATATATTCCCCTATTTTGTCACTAGACATAAAGTGGCGCAAACCTTTTGTTGTTCACGGGAACGATAATATTTAGAAGCCGACCGTTGGGCTCTCCCAAGAGACGTGCGTCTGAGTTATTCGTACGATCTTGTAAACAATTGCCGCTCTTTTAACTGGTATTTCGCTTTCAATAGCATCAAGCGCATTTCTTATTTTTTTCCCCTAATGTTAATCGCTCTAGCATATCGTCTAATTATATCAGGTGTTCAAAAAGTGGAATATCTTGAGAATTACATAATTGATCAAAAAACAAGAAAAATACCTTAAATATTGAACAAAATAACTGTCCAATAACACCAAACACTCAGAGGTTTTATCAGTAGTTTTTGTCAAAAAATACACGGGACAATGTTATGAATCCGACTTTGGTGTTATCATACCATATCATATCATCGTTTTAACATATTTTTTCTACTCCGCACCCATAAATACCTAATTATGCTTCAATCACGCGTGGGCAAAGTATCACTGTAACTAGCGTTGTGGAATTGACCGTTCATTTTTTTTTGTGTCAATTGACCGAAATAATTTTAAAAATACAATGAAATTTATCGCGTCGTTCTGAAAACTAAATGCGGGTGGATATTTTTATTGGGATTCCCCGAATCGGTAAGTATCATATTCGGGTATTCCTTAAAAAGGGTTGTAGGTAAATTGGATATTACAAACTCTCAATAATAATAATATTGATAGATTACACTCTACAATTGCAAGATGTTATTTAAAACATTTTGATCGAATTTGACTAGTCAACTAAGTCAATTGACGGATCAACTAACCAGCCTCAGCACTAACTGTAACTGACGCTAGTCAATTCGACCGTTTCCGTTACTTTAGTCACGGATTAGGAGAGATCAAATGTTTTCGGTAAATTTAAAACACTGAAGGTATTTTGACGACATACGTCCCTCGTTTTGCATAAATTTACCCAAAAAGTAACGGCCTTGTAGAAAAAGTACTGTATTCAACACTTTAATTAACCTCTTCACTCATTTATAATTTATAATCGGGTATTAGAGTAGGAAAAAATATTTTAAAACGAACGGATTGTAACATTATTATCGCATAACATTGACCCTTTAATTTCTTCACAAATACGACAAAATATATTTTTTGGCAATTACAGCGCCATCTTTCAAAACTTCAAAGGGAAAAAAAATCTGACGTTTTCGTGGTATTCCTTTTCAAAGTTCCTCCTCCCCACCACCAGTTGATCTGGGTGGAGGATCACGTTTGGTGTTATTGAACAGTTTTTCACATGATATTTAAAGGCATTTTTTGTTTTTTCATCAATTATGTAATTTTCGAGATATTCCTCCACGTCGATACTTTATGGACACCTGGTATCTGTTACGACAAACAGTATTTCTTTAGCAACGAAAAAAAGGAAAAAAGTAGAGCCTGTAATACTATTTAAATCGGCGAAGAAAATTTCGACACATGAGTTTTCCATAAGTAATTATAATTTCTATTAACTGTTTTGTTTTTTTCGTTTTTTCTGACGTTTCGTTTGGCGATTTGTTCGGGACACTCCGTATAGAAATAGAAAACGAACGCGAAAAGTTTTCGCGCTTGCGAAATAAAAGGGCGTTTTCCGCAGCGGCAGTGAATTGAATTAAAAGAAAATCTCTCTATAAAACTTTCGCGCTGCGGCCGTAATAAAAATTAAAGAGCTCCGAGAGGAGCAACAGGTTGCCGAAGTAATTAAGTGATCCACTTAAAAATATTAAATCCAAAGGAAAGAGAAACGGCGAAACTACTGACAGAGACAAAGCTATTTATCTAATGGACTTCAGCTGCGACAGAGTCGGGCTTGGGCATAAACACGCTGCTGGCGCCAAAATTTTGAGTGCGTTTAATTTATGGTTGTTTAAAAAAATATATTATATCACATTATATATATTATATTATAATAAATGAATAATAATCAAGGTGTAAGACATGAAAATATAAATCCAGAGAACAAATTTTACGTCTTACTATTCTTTTTTCCTATCCTGGAATCGACACACTGCCAAAACAACTAATCAAAACGTGCCACTGTTGTTCATACACATAAAAAATGTTTTCGTTTGAAATGGTATTATCAAGAAAAATATTCAGGGTAAGTCAATTTTATTTACAAGAAAAAATACTAATCAAAATTACACCAGGACTTTTTCAACATCGTTTTCTGCTGCGATATCCCATACCTACCGCAAAAACTTCAACATCAATTGAAAGTACCTACTAAAATTCTAACATTTTTGTCCTAGCCGTTGTACTAGTGTTTAATTGCCGCTACCACTATCACCGGCCTATTTAAAACTCTTGTCACGAAAAATAACACAACTCTTATTAATTACTATTGTGAACTGAACGACTTTTACAAAATAGGTATAAAAATAAAACTGGAAAACAGTAGAAACTAAAGAAGTGCAAAATTAAACAAATTAACTAGTTGTCAAGTCGTAGGTTGCAAATTGGTTAGTGGTTATTGAGAAAAAATTATGAATAAATCAAAATTTTTGCTTATTTGGCAAAATAAATATTCTGTATGGTAGAAAGTAATGACATTTTATCATTTTTTTACTAGCCATGCCAATTTTTTTCTAAATTAAACCACCAAGATGAACTTACGGCAGAGGTACCACTACCAATGCACCGGTGCCCTCACTATCACACCATAACGAATAGGCGTCCCAAAAACTTCCGAATATGAAGTTTATTCCTTTCGGTTAAATCGCTTTGACTCGGTTCAATCTAGTTTTGACTGAAATTGGAATTTTATAAACCCACCAAAACTAATCAAGCTAAAAATGTTTCCTTTTCTTCCTTTCCTAAAAGGTTAATCATCATTTGCAACTCATATCTAAAGTTAAACCTAAGAATTGTATACGAAGTGTGTACAAGAATGGGCTAAGTAAAATATCAAAGATAACTTCTCAAATATCAAATATCTGTCTACATATTGTAACGGTAGGTAGGTAGAGACTAATATAGTTTTAATTATTAAAAGATGATAACCAAGTAATCCAATTAAAACCACTTTTTTACTAACAAACTAAAAAACTAGAACCTAATTATTTCGCGCGTCTCCATACAAGTTTGACAAGACGAGAATGTTTGCGACCTGCCTGAATTCGGTGTGATTTTATTTATCTTGAAACGTCCGAAATGTCTCTTTAATTGCACTAATCTGAACGTTCCTCAGCTCTAGAATGTTCTGTATCGACACAAAGTTCTGACTGATATTGGACCGCCGAATGCGAATTTGTTAACAATATGACAACATGTCACCCGTTTTTTGTTCTAACTGTATTTAACTTCAGCATCTGCAAAAAAAGATAAATGCTTCTAGAATTCATGGCTGTTAATAGTAAAAACCGCACATGGATATCTGTACCGTTTCAGAGTAAAAGGGTGTTTTGCATTTTTTAAAAATCCTTGTAATATTTTTATTTTTTGTTTCTATGAAAATATTCCACAGTATGTAATGGTTTCGTTATAATATTTTAAAAGCTAATAGCTTTGGTTTTTGAAAAATTGATTTTTTATGTGGAATATCCTATATATTTTCAAATCATTGAAGAGTACTTGAAATTACCTTTCTAGCGTACTTGATATTTTGCACGAGAGTTGTGAACTGATAGTATTGGTTAGTTATCAAATAAATTAGATATTGCAGTTTGGCGTATGAACGCCGCTGAAGAATGCAGATACTGCAAGGCAACAGCAAAACCCTGAAAGGAAGCAACCTCTGAAAGACATTTACTTAAGATTGCAACACAACTTAATTAATAGTAATCAGTTCGAGAAGAAGTAGCGAAAAAGCTATAAATAACCTAGATATGAGTCATAAGAAATAGTGGACTTAGCAGCCGTTAATAGTATATTGTGCCACAAGTGTGGTAAACGGTATTTCAGTCACGAGCGGAGCGAGTGTTTAATAAACGAGTCACTTTTTAGGTACATTTTGGCAAAACAACGCACTCAAAACATTCACTAACATGACCGTCAGAATTGACAGACGTCAAAATTTAAGAAGTGGGAAGTGGCTCGGATCCGTGGGAAACGAAACTGACATGATAAGGTCACACTTTCCGCTCGCTTGATCGGTGTATAATTGGGCATTCTAGAGGAGGGAATAGAAAATAGTATATTGGCAGCGGAGCTAGTGTTTACATTACATTAAAGCCGTGTGGTAAAATCTCCGAAAACATCCTATTGCTTCCATACCCGGCCGGTAATATCCCGCAAATGTCCGAAATGGCTCGGATCCATGGGAAATGACACTGACGTGATAAAATGATACTTCTCGCATGCTACATCAGTATATAATTAGGTATTTTACAGACTGGAATAGAAAAAAAACGTCAACATGAAAGCTGGAGACCCCAATTATAATAGCAAGAACTAACATTACAAGAGCTTTATCATAAAAGTGCAAGTGGTTACTAGAAAAACGTAACCGAGTACGCTTCTCCCGCTGATTTTTGGATTTTTTTAAAGGGTAAATTAAAAAATTTAGTACCAAAATCAGAATTTGGCAACGCCTTTATCTTCTGAGTTACGCTGGCACAGTCCAAAGCCTACTTCTCCAAAATTTTAAACTCGAAAATGCCGAAACCAATCTTATTTTGTATCTTAATAGCAACATAATTAGTAAAAAACAATCTTAAGCTAAATTCCAAAAAAAAACACACATTATGCTGTTTGCTTCCCCCAAAAACTACAATTTTTTGTGACAATGTATGGTCAATTGAGATATAGTGGCCATATTTCTAATTTATATTATTATTATCATATTAGTTATATGCAATTAAAGTAGGAAAAAAACTCTCTAAGACAAAAATCCTTCCTAAAGTTATATAGTACTTTCCATTCTTGCTGATAAAACACAAATTATAAAAAGCAGCTGGGCGCGATTCCGTTATCGTTTGACAGAGGTTGATCGTATATTGCATAAAATCTTTGAGTTGAAATGCCTCAAAATTAAATAACTGATTTAATTTTTACTATTAATTTTTGAAATTTTAGGTTATGGAATATTTTTTACCAACGTATTTGAAGGATCGTTCGGTGTGTCGGTTTGAAATTCGCAGCGCTCTTCTAAGGACGAAAACCATTCTGGATATGCCCATAATTCTTTAAAATTTTAACGCTGTAACTCCATTAAACTTTGTAACAATTACATTAACTTAAATTTAAATCCATTTCAATTCCATTATTTAGGAAAAAAATAAGGTCCATTTGTGGGAATTCGAAAAATGGCTAATGTTGAGTAGCTGAGTTTAAATTTATGTCAGGTCATCGATGACGCGATTTTTAAAACCATTATCGTGAACCATGGAAATATTGGGGGCTGGGATTGAAATTTATATTTCCCGCTCGCTATACAGTTGATTGCACTCTTCTACAAAACGTAAAGTTGCCAAATTAATCAATGACATCCTTGATTGCATTTGTGCGATTTGGTTGTATTTACAAGATTTCGTTTATGTGAATTTTGTGCTATCTAAACTTTAGAATTTTATACTTGACTAGTTTGTACTCGGTGAGTTTACAAGTCGTGTGACCAAATAGGAATTTTCAATTTAAACTTTGTTTTCAGCGTCTTAAGCCACTGTTTGTGGTGTTTCATAGTTTTATAATGACCTTCTAAGAAACAACCACAAATGTGTAAAAACTTCCAAAGTTGATGGCAAAATCGACATATGGAGGAGGATGACACTCATTAAAAATGTGATATAGAATAATATATAGAAGGACCAATTATAACAGAAGATACTTCCACTTATTATTAATCTTGACGAAGACTATAGTGATTCTAGTGATTTCAGTAACTCCGAAGAATAAATGAGAATATTCTCTATGAATTCAGAGTTTAATATTTCATTATTAATATTTAAAGGTAGTGAACGGTACTGTTATGTTTTTACTATGATTGAGAAATGAAGAAATAAAATCGAGTTGTTAATAAATATCTATAAAGTCAATGTTTTTACGTTATAAACATAACTAAAAGTTTGTATATTAAGTGATTAGGTCACACATTTTGTGCAAAAATTAAAAATATTCTAATAAAGACTATTATTATAAATTAAATTAGCAGGCGGCAGGGAAAACCACATGGTTGTAAGAGACGCAAGTCCGCACCTGTGCGAGAGCGAGAGCAGCGGCAGCAATTTTATTTCCCATTATATGAAAGTTGGCTTCAAAAAGCGGAAGAGCATAGAGAGTTTGAATGCGGTACAGCAGCATTTTATTTGTTTTGTAGTTTTACTACGTTTTACTACGACGACCGTTCGTTCGTTCATTCATTCATATCTATCATTCATGAGCGCACCGGCGCTTATTGTTTTTTTACTCCTTTTAAGTGAACTTTAAATTTATTATTCTCCGTTTAGTCAGCGATTTAATCTTCCGATTATGCTTTGTTGCGTGATTTTCTTTTTATCGGTTTAAAAGGGTCGGGTTGTTTTGGTACGTTTGTCGGAGTTTAAAGTTGCCGGAAGTTTTGTTTTGCACGTTGTGGCGAACGTCGTTTTTGTTATGAGGTGTTTTGAGTGTTGCGAAACTAATTATGCTGAGTAGGAATTACGAATATCGGCGACCGTCAACGCGACTACACCCAAGGGAGCGCCCAGAATTCGTAAAAAACGATATAAAAACTAATTTAAAATTTCGATGCGTAATTTATTTTTCAATTAAAAAATACGTAAACAAAACCATTGAAAAGACATTGTCAACCGTGTTTTAAGCCCAACGGTTACAAAATAGTGATTACGTAGGTGATAGAAAATAACTTTTTCAAGTATTAATTAAAAACTTTTTTATTTTTTTTAAATGTAGTTAAAGTTACAAGTAATAATAATACTAAATAAATGTACGATGAATAATCTGCCTCTAGTGAAATTTTGTTATTGATTATCAGTTAGGAGTTAATTTTTCCGTTTAACTATACTAAACTAAACTAACTGATATAATTATTTGGGTTTGTTTATTTTTTTTTAATCCGACAGTATTATTAGTTTGTTGTTGCATTTCGCTTCGGATTTTATGCAACACCATCAAACTAAACAAAACTAACCAAATAAACTTCGCATTTCGCATCCTAATTTTTAATAGTGAAATTGTTTATTCTCGGTAGGTCAAAGAATTAATAAAATTCTTTTAAATTAACAGGGATATCCACATGTATCTTGTCAAATGTTTTTATAAAATGAATTGAAATTGGATATTGAATTAACCTCGTAGATCGTTGCAAATTTGTTTTTCTCTGAATTAAGTTTATTCCGAATACTAATAATTAATATAATTATTCAAATAAACATGCACAGGCTACTGTAATACGTTTTACAAAACTTCTGGATTCCTCCTGGGTCTGAAGCAAGTTCTGAAGAAGCCAACAGGGTGATTGGCGAAACATCAGCAAGTTCGACTCAGCAAAAACAGATGCAGGAGGAACCCAGAAGTTTTGTAAAAAATAATAATTAATATAGGTATCAATTCGAAACGAAAGAACTAAAGCGCAATTATATTTAGAACTTAATTAATTTATTGCAACCAAACTTCGGTATAGATTTTTGCGAATTTAATGATAACCTTCGCGAAAATGTCAGAAAAGGTCTTATTTTATTTTTAAAAGTATATTATGCAACAAGTGCGGTAAATGGCATTTGACTTACGAGTTTATTTGTGTTTAATAAACGAGTTACTTAAACAGTTTACTATACTTCTTCTACGACCGTTAATTTTTGGGTAAATTAGCGCCAAACAACACGAATACATTTACTGACATGACCGTCAGAATTGACAAATATCAGGCAGCGCAGCGAATGTTTAACAAATGAGTGACTAAAAAAGTTTACCGAACGTGTTACGACCGTTAGTTTTTGGGTACATTTTCGCCAAACAATACGAATACATTCACTGACGTTATCGTCAGAATTAACAAACGTCAAAATTCAAAGCCTGGGAAATATCTCCGAAAACATCCGATTGCTCCCAAACCCGTGCGGTAAAATCCCGGAAATGTTCGAAACAAAACTGACGTGGTAAAGTGACGCTTCCCACACGCCACATTCGTGTGTAATTAGGTATTTTACAGACAAGAGACATTCGAGCTAATTTATATATTTTTTAATGGCAATGAAAAAGTTCTGGTAGAAAATTAACCAAAACTTTTATATTTCTGTGTCTCTGTAGGACGTTTTTGGTTAGTTTTTAGATTATGTTCTAAAGGGCTCTATTCCAAAAAAATATTTACCACCAACATACCTATTTTTACTGGGTAAACTCATCAACCAATAATTTATTTGTGGGTAAGAGACAAGACAGGGGCGAACCAGGTATATATCGACCGCGTGTCGGCTGATAACACTGGCAGAGACTTTGGTGACAGTGTTGAATAACCCGTTTTACCGTGCATTTTGAAAAAAGCCTCTTATATTACCAAAAATTTCTTAAATGGAAGAAGAAAGGAAGAAGAACCAAGAAGCTTTAAAAGAAACCTAGCTACAAAACAAAAAATATCCTCAATATAGGATATTTGCATGAAAGAAAAAAACGTAGTGATTTTTAATCTGACTGTCTGGATAATAGTGAACCAGCTATGGTACGTAGGAGTCTAGAAGAAAAAGAAACTGATATAATTATTAGCAGTGCCACTCTTCATAAACTTATTTTTTTATTATTTTTATTTATTTATTTATTATTATTTGTATGGGATTTAAATATAGCAAAATAGACAAAAAAGCAGTGGTACTGGAATCGCACCGATTGCGCACTTAGAGATTTAATTACCTTGAGGAAATTAAAAATTGTAGATTTACCTAGATAGTTCGATACACACGATACAGCGACGGGTTGATTCCAGTAAAATTTTTTAAACCAAAGCACCTTCAAATATGGATCAGACGAGGGATTTATTCCCAATTGCTGGCTGCGAACAATATTAAGGAATATCAGCGCTTAGACAAGTGCAGAGCTTTGGGAAAACTGGTTTCAAAAGTATTGTTTAAAAAATGTTACGGACAACAGTGTCATGGTGATAGATAAGACAAGCTCACCATCAGGTACAAAAACTGAAATTCAAGAATATTTTTTACAAAATGATATTTATTTTGAATAGGGAGGTATTAAATTCATATGCTACATAAAACAATATGTACGTACTTAAGCTAAACGGGTACTGTTGTCTAAGTCTTGAAAAGCAAATGACAGAGCAGAAAATGTTATTCCTAGTTTAAATCCGAGTGTAACAAGTTTAATTAAAAATGTAATTATTAATATACCTGTTAAAAGTTGGAAAAATGCAAATACAAAATAATATATAGTAATTGTAATTAATCGACCCATTGAGGGAAATGGAATTAGATTTTGAATAAAAACGTAATTATCGATAATTTGTGTATATTTAGGTACATAGGATTTTCTATTACTACTAATGCCAAGACAGGTGATAACTTTAACGCCTAGCCCATATTTTCTCATATAATTCCTAAATATTCTAATCGTGATTTGAATTCACCTTTCCGGCGACCACCGTTTTTTTTTCCAAAAAAGGGTTTACAGTCGCTTTAAATTCATTAAATCAATCCGCGTGTCACGCGGGGTGGCGACCATCGATTAATTTCGGTCCCCGAACAGAGGGGGTCGGCGATGCTCCCCCGTCCCCTCAACCCTAAAAAAAAATCGACTTTGACGCAGAGGACACGGATCTAGTTGGCTTTTTCCGTGCAGGCGATTAGTTCGAAAAATCGAGCGAAGCTGACGGTGTCTTCGATGCCCCGGCCTACGGCGTGGTCCCCCCCTTCGCGTCTCCGACGTCGATCGCGCCGCCGCCACGACCAGTCCATAATTAACGAGCGTATCCTCGTCCTGCCTCCCTTCCCCCTCGTGCCGCCCGATCCCCGGCCCGTTTCGCCCGCGGATCCCTCATCGACGCGACGGGGGTCGGCGGGGTGAGGGAGGGGGGCCGCGCCCGCTTTGCCGCCGCCGCGCCGTTTTAATAATTGCCCCGCGAAACGACGATGACGGCGAGAAAATGCCGTGCCGTGAGAAGTCTACGTGTTCGGCGGGGCCGCGGCCGCGGCGGGTCACCTTTTTTTTTTCCTCTTTTTTTTGGGACTCCCTCCTCGATTATTATCGTCAAAAAGTAAATGTGTATCGCCCCCGGCCAACCGTTGCCGCCGCTGCCGCCGCGGTTCGAGGTTTTCGCCCGGTTATTATTAGCCGTTCGGGTATCTTTCGTGTAATATACAGGGCGTCCTCGTCATTTCGAAAACCTTAGCCGTTGTTTAGGATTATTGAAAACAGCGGTTTCCGAAAACGTACACCATTCGCGTTATTGACAGACGCGCTCAAAACGATAAATAACATTTTCTTTGTTTTTGAAATAATCCTTTATTTATAACTATATCAATCATAGTAACAAAAAAACGCCCTATGGAATAAAAATGTATAATTGTTTAGTTATATTATTTTAAATTAACATATATTCTGACATTTTATAAAATGTACCATTATTGAATATTAATTTTATTCCACTTAAAATAATATTGTTATTATGAGAAAAAATACAAACTGCAAAAATGTAATCAGGAATATTGTTTGTTAAATATGTGTACATTTTGAAAAATTTTAGAGAAAGAAATCAATAAATTTTAGAAAGCGTATCAAAATTTTAATCGAATGTTTACAAATATAAATGGTGTTTCAGCAATGTTTTTTTCTTTTTTTTTTTAATTATCCTTTATTTATAATTTTATCAATCATAATAATATTAAAGAAACTTCCCTAAACAACCTATCCTCATCAATATTATTTTTAATATTTTTTATGTATAAGAGCTTCACAGTTCAGTAATTCTATTGTAGAGCTAAGGTCATTTAAAAGAAAATATGTTGCAGGCATATAGCGATAGATAATATATTTCATGCAATATTCTTTCTAAGCAGCGATCTTCACACGCTTACCTTTTTTTTTCTGAAATTTTAATGGGATTTGAGGGTATTGACTAAATACTTGGTAAAATTGCCCCAAATTGCACGAAATTTAGCAGAGTTGTAAATCGTTTAAAAATACCGAAAAAATGGTTATCCAATTTCGTCTTATTTTAGGATTTTTACGTTGTGTTTAAAATTTGTTGTCGAATCTATTGTGCTGCTATAATAAACCGACACACCAAAGGGTGGCCTGTTAAGTCTTTTAATAATATCAAAAAAGGTTATTTGAACTCATTTATACATTTAAACTAATATACTACAAGGTGTTTGTTTTTCTGCACAAGAAACTATTATGTTATTTTAAATAGGACACACATTTTGAATATCATATCACAAATGTCGTTCACTACTTTATCTTGCTGTGGGTTTTGAAATCGATGTTTGACACTTATACTTAGTCATTTTTTATTGTTATGGTTATTTTAATACAAAAATATAAAACGTTTTTCTAAAATGTTAGTTTTAAGAAAGAAATATAAAAATGAAAAGATGAGATTTTTTATAAAAATTATATCCGAATAAGATTCGGGGAGTACTACTAATAATATCGTCACTACGTAACGCACAGCATTAATAAATATAAATAAACAAATGTAAATTTCATGGTATTTTAAAAATTCTTTCGGTTGACTGGTCAATTGACACAACAAAATTTGACCGGTCAATTCCAGAACCCTAGCCAAATATAATAAAATTATAAAAATAGGGTGTTTCCATTTGAAAAAGATTTTGGCGTTGAAATTTTTAATGTTACTTTTTGGCCACCCCGTATTTATTGATTTTTAAAAACATCAGGACGTGCAGCTAAAATGAATTCTTTTCTGTAAGAAATCAACCTCAATCATATCACAAAGCTTTTTACTCGGAGATATCAATAGATATAAGATATATAAGTATTTAGACTTGCAAAAATCACTTTTGACAAAATATATCCGCATATATATATATATAAAATATGTATTTAAAATAAAAAAAGTTCTTAATTTTTGTCTTTAATTTTTTTTTTGTATTTTTTCTCATAAACGGGCCACCCCGTACAATTTTAACAAATTTTTATCTTGCCACAATTTGACTTTCCTATCGTGTGACGTCATCTACAAACGCCGCTCCACGAATTCCTTAACGAAAATTAAAAACGGCCTAAAATTAGCGGCGATATTTTTAATAAACATTCGTGAATTTTCTTTCGCATGGTCTGGCGCGAGCAACTGCGGCATCGACGGCAGACGGGCAAAAGCGAGGCGACTCGCAATTACTATTTATCGTCGGGGGGTGCAGATGGGCCGCCGGCACCGGCGACGGCGGCCCCGCGTTTCCGCGCTTCGCTACGATGACGGCGACGGTTGCCGTTGTCGGAGACGCGACTCGAAATCCGCGGGTTCAGTGGCGACTCGTTAAATCACAATTCAGTAGCTTAAAGCTTTTTGCGCTCTGCGACTACACATTCTGTGTACTATGTGTAGTAATAGTCCCAACTAATGGTCACCTTTCGATTACCTATTTTATAAAACTTTAGAACCTTTGAATCGTTCGTGAAATGTTTCTGTTACTCTTATAAAACCCTTACGTCCTTCAAATGTAACCAAATTTTAGTCCCATATAAAACTTTTACTGAGATTGTCGTTACTTTTATAAATCGTAAATAACTTTTACAAGGACATATACATTTGTTGGTTACCGCGTTTTTCTATATCATTTGTTTACAATACATTTTTAGCTGTCAGTAATAGATTTTTAGTTTGACAGTATTATGAAAATTTCTTAATAAACATTATAACAACTCGAAAGCTCTACTAGTTGCCAGCGACACAAAAATTTATTGAATAATTTTTTACCCTTCCAAAAACTGAAGCGCTCTTATCTAGGCGTCTTACAGAAATATCGCTCTTGCATTAAAACCTAAGGTGATTTTGGAACGCCAATGGCTACCAAAAAGTTAATTTAATAGTTATAAAATTAAAAGTTACTGGAAAACCAACCGAAAACTATTTATTCGTCATTGAAAGAAGTGTGATTAGTTTTTTATAAATATCTAGATTAAGTGTAGAATCAAACCAGTTGTGCAAACGACGAAAGTAGTGTGGTAGTTTTTGATACTCGTTCCAATCACATGGAAATTTAGAATATTAGGTTCTTTAAGATTTGTAACTGTTTTACGGAGTAAGTTGTGAAACTTCAAGAGTAAAAGTATAAAATTTTAATAGCGCTATAAAAGCTTTTTACAAAAAGCTAAATTAACCACGTTTTTTTATATATAAAGTAACAAAAACGATTGCAATATTATAAAACTTTGAATATTTTGGTATTTATTGGACATCTTACAAAACTTGTAACACCAATGGTTTTGTTATAAAACTATGAACACTGTTATGAAAGCTAAGGTTTCTTATAACGCTTTGCAAAAATGTTGGTTGAGCCAACTTTTCAAGATAGCATTAACGTATTTTATCTACAATACTAACATCTGTTTTGAAAGTAAAAAATGCTATCGGTAGATTCCTAGTTTTTGTTGGTATGGATTTGTCAATTTTGAAGGTAAATTTGTCTTTCAGTAAAAAGGGACAATAATCGCGCTTATATGGACAAGTTTAAAAAAAAAAGGTTTGAATATCGAAAATTGCTGGCACGTATCCAAAGGTCACAATATATTTACTTTATGTTGATGAAGGGAATACAGCAATTTTTTTGTTTGTGATTTTAATTGTCAATCAGTTTGGAATTGAAGTTACCAAAATCTGCTTAAAAATGATTACTTATGTGAATATAGTTTTAAATTTAAACCAGAAAAATACAACAGTAGAAAACAATATGGGTCAACTATTTTACGTACAACTGCCTGCAGAAAAGCAGGCCTTATCCTTCTTAAAAGAGCAAACTCAGTTGAGATAGTCTTTTGCATCCTGTTATTATTAGTTTATTAATTTTCAAACTATTTCTACCGATTCTATGTCTTTGAAATATATTTTAAACGTTGAACTAATATAAATCAGATATATCGCTCCCTTAATGCGATGACTCATACTTTGAGATTGTCGCGCCATTGTAATGTAGGAGGTGTTGATTCGGGGCTCAAGTTGAGTCGTTGCCGTATTTGCGTTTGATAAACCAATCACAGCACAGATCGACTCGTAACTAACCGTCAGGAAACACACAGATTCACCTCAACAATATCTAATTTTACCTTTTTTGTGGCGTATGTGACTTTGTGAACTTATTTAGTTTTGTCTATGCTATAAAATCCTTGAAAAACTTGAACATTCTGTGTTTTTCTTGCATCGGAAAGGTTGAGTATTCATTGGAAAGTCTTGAAAAGGCGAAGACAAATAAACGATATCGGTTTGACGAAGACAGCCAAATTCAGACTCTTTTAGCCTTTTTAATTGACAACTTACAGAAGCCAATTAATCGTCACTTACTCATACCTCTCATTTTGCAATTAGTACTGACTTTAAGCTTTTTAAACTTTGAAGTTGTATCTAGTGATGTGTGAGGCAACCTGCAGTTGGGTGATCAAGGAGGTACCCATATTAATAGCTGGGTGATTTTGTGAAATTTCCAAACTCAGCACACGAATTCGCTGGTTCTGAAAGGTACTCATAATAAAATTTCAAATTCCGGCGGTGTCAATGCAATGCAAAGAAGACTTCCGCAACAGAAAATTTTTTTTCTCTAAATGTTCAAGTATGTTAAGGCCCGCCCTTCTTAATATAGATCAAACGAGATTCCAAAGGTTACAAAATAGCTTGTTTAAGATTTTGTTATAATATAAAAAAATTGACCACATTTCACCATATTACGAGCCCGGTTGGCTTAATTTAGGTCGAATATTCTTTCTCCTTTTAGGTATATCTTTATGTTTTAATATTTTGCGAAGGGGGCAGGCATTCACCAGCGTAATACATAGCATAACTCGCTATACTAGGTCCCACGGCACCCTACCTCCTTCTATTAGTGTCTTTCAGTTATAATGCGAGCAAGAGCTTCAATTCCATTCCTGATGAAGTCAAGGACTGCGCGACCGTTTCATGTTTTAGAATTCGTCTTAAAGCTAATTTATTGTTTAACATGTTTCAACAATAGTTTCGCGTTGCTTTCCTTCTCGACAAAGCTCGAACCACTCTGTTTTTTTCTTATGATGTATTGTGTTACACTTCCATTTCAATGAGGTGACCAATTGGAAACATATTTAAAGTTATTTTGCCGTGTAAAACTAGTATTAGTACTGAGGAGAAGTTCTATTCTAATGTAGTCAATAAGTATTTCTCAAAACTTTTTGATTTGGGGTGGTTAGATGAGTAGCTCCTATGTTTATACTGTGTTAATTTGGATAGTTCTGCTACATAAGTAAGCACCTATTATTTTCTTATTTATATAATTATCTTCATATTATAACTCATAGCATTTCAATTTGTGGTCTATGGTTGTATCATATTTTTAGTTTAGCTTCTGGTTGGACATCCAGGCTCAAATCATGACAGTGTCATTTTCGATTGAAGTACCTTACGAATTAAGATGGAAACAGGCAATATTTCAGGTTCGCTGATTGGGGACAATCGATATGACTGTATACATTATTTTTTCACTGCTATATTGGGTATCTGCTTACGTTACTATATATTTAGAATGTGATTAATTGTAATTCCCGCTACAGGTGATCAAGAAGAAGTGAGACACAATACAGTTCATATAAATACTAAGAACAATGTTGGAAGGTTATATGGAACATGTCCATGTCTTCAGGGAGTTCACATATCAAGAGAGAATATTCTTTTTGCTTAAGTGTCACCCCTGATTTGTTTATTCTACTTTAACAATAAGAAAAAAAAAGGGATTTATACGCATTGTGACCCAATAAAAACTGAATTATTTTGACAAAAGTTTCACCTTCTACTCTTCAAAACACAATGCAAATGGAACCGCAAAATTTGAAGATAACTTCTTCTCTACTTTTGTTTGGAGTCTCACACAATAGTAAAAAAAGACGACTTTGTTGATTGTAGACTATGAACCGGTAGTCGTACTTGAGCTTAAGTTTCTGTTGAGGCGTGCTGAAGTGAAGTTCTTCCCAAGGCTGCGAGTAGTTTCGTCAGAGAGGTCAAACGTCAACGCCACCGGTGGTGGTTTGATAACGAAATACGCCAAATCCGACGCTTTTTGTTGTCCGATTCGGATTCCCTTCGTTCCACGTTCGAGATTCGATACCCGGTAAGACGAGTAGGTAAATGGTTCGCACCCCGATTTACTTGCTCGTACCTGCCCCGTCGCTGTTCGCGTTGCGGCGAGACGCCAGTGAAACGATAACAAAGCAAAAAAAAAGTCAAAGTCTTCAAAAGGATGGAAAAAAAGGCCGAAAAGGGTCGCGGTCGCTCTAGCTATCCCGGCCAACGGGCGATCTATCTTCGTTTCCCATAGGAACATCCGTTCGTTAGTTGCAGCGCCCGCGGTCGTCCCGTTCGTGGCGTCGTTCGTTAAAAAATGGACACTTAAACTTGATGTGGCGCGAGAAGCTGAAATTTTAGTTTTTTTTTTCAAAACGCGGTATCCTAAATAATTTCGGAATGATGATTTTTATGGTAAAATGTCAAAAGCAAGCTAGAATTTAGCAACTTAACCTTCTTTCCAAAATTTTAAGCAAGTCGATGATAGATATATAGATAGATATTTAATTGAATTGAAGATTGTAGCAGGTGAAATTTAAAAGATAAACAAAATCACAATTGGAATAATTTGTAGACTGTAAAAATAATATTAAATATCAATCAATATTGACTCACATTATAATAATATGCCAAGGCAGCTGTTATTTGTCCAATTTATAAGCAAAGTCAAAGAAATTTGGTGAATAGGTATCGTCTGATTGAATTAATTTCAAATCTGGCTAAGATTTTTGAAAAAATTATTTTTGTCAGGTTCAACTTCCTTAATAGACACAATATATTAAGTTTAAGGAAAATTGTTTTCTTCAAGAAAAAAGGCAAAATTTAAGTCTTAGCCTATCAACAGTTGTGACTTTTTTGGACTACACAAAAGCTTTTGATTGCAGGATATGGGAATAAGGGGTGTAAATTTGACCTTGATAGCAAGTTATCTGAAAGAGAGACGTCAAGTTGAAAATGTAAATAGTATTAAAAGTCAGAAAGTTAAAACAAATGATGGAGTGCCCCAGGGCTCAATACTTGTATTGTTCATCTTACGGATAAATAATTTGATGGTTTTGCAAGATACCCTAATAGCATATGTTCATGATACTGCAGTACTAATGAAAGCAAAATCATGATTCAAACTTTCAACACTCAGGTCATCAATTCTCGATATTATATACTCCTGACTATCAAAATAAACTGGTACTTAACAGACAAGTCTATTTTTGTTTCTTTTGAAAACTATAGAGACTCTGGTCCACAGGATTTTGAAATCAAGATTAATGGTGTCAGTCCAAAAAGAGTTACCAATAGGAAATATCTAGGCATAACTTATGACTATAATATAAAATGTGATGTCCTGTGGCTAACACATTGAAAAAATAAATAAACACTTAGTATATGTTTTTTACAGACTCAAGGAAATACTAATAAGAAAGCAGTTATTAGAAATTTATTATGGTCTTTCCATAGTATTGCTGTGTATGCAGTCATAGGCTGGGGAGCACTGTACAGTTCATCGTTTGACTGGTTGGATCGGCTTCGGAAGCATATTCTTAAAATTATAGGATTAAAGGAACAAGCGTTTGTAATGAATTTTATACTGTATCAATTTAGTGAATTAAAAATTGAATATATACAAAATCAAATAAAACAAGTGCGGTAAACGGCATTAGACTCACGAGCTTAAATGGCATGCGCGGAGCGCAGCGACCGTTAGTTTTTGGGTACACGAATACATTCATTGACATGACCGTCGGAATTGACAAACGTCAAAATTCAAAGCGGGTGGAAATATCTCCGAAACCATCCGATCGCTCCCAAATCCGTGCGGTAAAATCCCGGAAATGTCCGAAGTGGCTCGGATTCATGGGAAACGAAACTGACGTGGAAAAGTATTTTTTATCCGCGACACCAATTGGCTATTGGACAAAAAAGCTATGTGTATTAGGCAGTCAAATATTTTAGTGAATTATATAATGAATCGAAAAACCTCAATGTCGACAAAAAAGTGCTTTCAAAAAAGTTGAAGAAAACAGAAGTGTTACAATCGAATAAATAAAATGTAAAAATAAAATTCAAAATATCTATAACTCGTTTTCAATTTGTAAAGTTATAAAAAAGATTAATATAATGTGTATAATCGGTGAGCTGCAACTGCGGTGAGCTATAAGTAGTTGTAAGTTATTTTAGGGCCAACTTACGTAAATAAGTTTTTGGCAATAAATATATTATTGTCAGACATGGAGAAATTTCATCTATTTAGATATGTATTTATTACTGAACGCAATTCTATATACTCAGATATGGTATACGATACTTGAAGTTTAAGAAATGCTTTTTTTAATTTACTACTACCATAGCTGTGAATATCGGAATGTCTTAAAACATTATCTTTATTCTTATGATTTTCTCACGATCGATGATAAATTTCTAGAGACAGTAAAGTTAAGATTTTTAATTTTCTAAAAAATAGTTGGAGTGATTTATGTTCCAAGAAGGATTTTTCAATCTTTTATTATTATTATCCTCTCAGAATCATTCATTCACTCACCCACAAAACTATTTTAACCACATTTTAATTTTGCTAACATAATGTATGAGTCAGTTTTGGAATCTATTGATATAAAGAGAATACAGGCATGTAGTGCATGGCTAATATATGAGATTAGGAGAACGCAGAGCGAGTTTTCATATGCTTGAAGAATTGGGGGATGATTTTCTAGGGTTCAGCGGCTTGCTCTGCTTTCATGTCTCTTTTATAAGATAATTAAATCACAACACATCGCACGGATGTTCATGAAATAAATATCCGACATTTTTTAGCTGTAGTTATAGAATTTCTTAAATAGAGTCTTAATAAATATAAAATAAATGATTTTACTACATTTACATTTACATTTACATTTACATTTCTACTTTGGGTTAGTTATTAGCACATCTAATTCTTGTATTTCTTCAGCTAAGTTATTAATGTTAATTTTTAGATGTAGTTGACTTCAAGAGTACTTTCCCGTAGAAGGAAGAGGCGTAATGGTCCATTATTCTTTCTGCATATTATTTTAATTGCTCTTACATGTATTATTAGTTAGTTTGGAATAATACACTTTATTTTTATATAGGGTAACAAACTGAAGAAAAAATTGCACCGAAAATGGAACAAGTGAATGTAGGTCTTTTTAATGTGCGGATTCTAAAAATGCTGCCAGATTCTTCCTACCAGTCGAAATAAATATATGCATAATGGTCAAAACAAAAATTTACTACTTAAAATTAGCCAAACATATACCCCGAATTGTCTCTTACAATCTGCCAATACTATCTTCACCGGCACTACTCAATCCACTGCTCATAAGTACGTTTTTACCTGAAAATCTGAAATTGCTATGACCCGATCCCTCTTTACCTGTTGTTGTTGAACATCAGTAGGCAATTTACGTTGATTTCAAAATGGTAAACTTTCTCCTTAGACAACAGTGGTTAAAAAAATCTCCTTGTTTTTGTGCCTTTGGGACAGCAGAGCTGGGTTAAAAAACATTGACCTTCAAAAGATGATGATGATTCAAAGAAAACAAGACGAATCTTTGTTTTTGAGAGAATAAATCTTACTTGCGACCTTGCATATCAAGCTGGCGCTGGTGAAGCAATCTGTCAGCAAAATGGAAATTGTTCGTACGACCTGTCCCTCCCTTGAATTTCATGGGATTAGCACAGAAAGACTAAAGGCAACTGAAGTAACTGTAAGTTTCTTGGTAATCAGGAAGCCAAGAATTACGTAGAAATAGATTAAAATTATATATGTATCTAATTTTGTAATAAACACTTAAATCTTTACTTTTTTCTTAACTGGCAATAGTATATAACAGTCATAAAGGGAAATATACATAAGTTAAAAATAAAAAAAACAGTAAATATAGCCTGTCTCAAAAATTAAAGACAAATCTAAGGACTTTTGGGGAACAGTTGAACTGTAAGAACCAAAAGATTGTTTGCTCTCCGACAAACATTTTGACGTAGCACTGATATCGTCATAGGCGACTCGATGCCGGCAGTTTGTTTCTATTATATGAGATAATGAGACGAAAATCATTGCTTTCTTGGGATTTGACGGAAATATAGTGCCGGAAGGTTTTTGAAGCCGAGGATCAAAAATTTTAGGTGAAAATAAAGTACTTGAAATTCTACATAGGGTGTTTTCCAGATTTGAAGAAAAGTTTATTAAGGCTAGCGGAATTTGGTTTTCTGCAAGATTTCATTTCATAGGTTAGATCTTACCCTTTTAGTATACTTCTGCAGATTTACGAAAATCTTAATATATTTTTGAATTATTTATATTTATACTTATGTATTTATAGCTAATGAACGATATAACTTCATTAGGTAACGATAGTTTTTTTGCTTGCTTCTTAGGCCTATTAATAAATTTTTTCAAAGTTCTATTAGCCTTATCCCACTTTAGTGGATATTCAAGGTTTAGATACATTCCGAAAAAAATAGTTATTAAATATTGGGATAATGTTAACTGCTTCTCGTGTTTTAAAACCTAGTGTCATGTACTAAACAATTCCCTACAAGTGTGAGGAAATTCTAATTTTGACACTAAAAATAATGATAACTTTTTAACGGGAAGCTATGGTCAAATGATACATATTTTGAGTGACAGATCATTTAAATTTATAATATATACAGAAAACTACGAATTCGAAATTTATCATCTTTTTGTTAACCTAACAATAAATAACTATGGCTATAAAAATAAGGTTTTTTTTATAAATTTCATAATTACTTATATAGACATCTTGTTTTCTAAAAATCCTACTTTATCTAACACACAAGATGTTACAAGTTGGGGCAAGACTTTTAAAATGATATCTAATGCACAATTGTGATTTTTACAATGGATAAGTTAGACTAAATTGAACTAAGACCCACGTCAAAAACACTTTTTTCTACTCCCGTCTGTAAAATGCCTAATTACACACCTATCTAGAGTGCGGGAAGCATCACTTTACTCGTTTATTATACACTCGCTTCGCTAGTGCAAAATAAACTTGCGAGTCAAATACCGTTTACCGCATTTGTTGCATAATATACTATTTACCGTGTTAGTTTCATTTTCCACGGATCAGAGTCATTTCGGACATTCCCGGGATATTCCCGCACGGATTTTTCGGAGATTTTACCACACGGCTGGAATTTTGACGCTTGTTTGTATTGTTTTACAAAAATGTACCCAAAAACTAACGGTCGTAGAAAAAGTATAGTATGGAATACTTTTGGTAAACTTTTTAAGTTACTCATTTATTAAACACTTGCTCCGTTCGCACCAAATACACTCGTTACTCAAATGCTGTTTACTACACTTGTTGCATAATATACTATTACCAAAAATTTGGGAAACATGTTATAGTTAGCCAATCATCTCTGTAATAATTTCTTTAATTTGTTCTTAATGCTTATAAGGTACTAAAATGTTTTCTGAAAGATATTAATGGAAATTTCAACTTGATAAACATGGTCAGGCTTTATTAAAAAGTGAGTTTATTTTCAAATCAATTTCAAAAATAGGTTATTATTTATTTTGCAAAATTAAATATTTTTATTTAAAATTAACTTCTTCATAACAGAAATTAACAATTCAAAGGACATCTTTTGCGCCTTCAAAACACGCGAAAATCTTTAATTAAAAACCTTTTGACTTTGGTTCGATTCAAGACTAGAATGTATTGTAAACCAAACCTACAATTTTTTTATCCAATATATATGTAAGATACCGCACACACAAAACTTATGAAACAAAAATAGCCGACGCAAGTATAGTTATCATGGTTTGGTCATTTTTTTGTCACAAGATTAACGTAACATCACGGCCAGAAAATTATACCATCGCCGGCGGACCAGAAAGGTACAAATCTATTTTTCGAAACTTTGATTATTTGTGGTCAAAAGTATGTAAAGATGTGGTTGTAAGTCAGAAAACTGCGGCTTGGACTGTGTTGTTGGTATTATCGTTTCTATATATGAATATGTCCAGTGTTGTTTTATTCATTACGCTCAAATGACAAACTTACGAGAGCTACCTTTTATATTTTGGGATTTGTAATAAAAAACTATAAGCTACCAACAAATATGACTTTGTTGTTTCTCAAAATATTCACCCTGATGATCAATACACTTCTGCCTTCGATAAAACCAATCATCAAAGCATTTTCCTCACATCGATTCGGGCACCTCCAAAACAATTAATGTATGGGAATAAAAAGAAGTCATTAGGTGCTAAATCAGGACTATCTGGTGGATGGCTCATCAAATTAACGTTTTTAATGCTCAAAAGTTCTTTGTTTGCATCGATGGGTGAGAGCTAGCATTGCCATCGTGGAGAGTGATTCGTCTTCGGCGGCTGGTCTTTCTAATTTCTTTGAAGACTTTCGGCAAACAAATGATTGTGTACCATTCAGAGTTGACTGTTTTACCTTTCACCAAAGAAACAGTCGCAACGTGGCCAGTTTTCCTGAAAGAACAGACTACCATTTGTTTCGAGGTGCTTCGCACACGAACAACTTTTGTGGGCTAGATCGATGATTCATCACTTGTAACGATATCATAGGCACCGCGATCGTATTCTTTTAGCATTTGCTTGGACCAATCAACACAAGCCTTTTTTTGAGCTGATGATAAATTGTGTGGAATCCAACGCGAACAATTTTTTTTAGCGGCCAAATGTTCATGCAAAATTGTATGTATGGCGGTCCCACTAATGCCCAAAGATACCTCAATCTCATATTAAGTCACATAACGATCCTGCAAAATCAGTTTCCGCATTGCATCAATGTTTTCTTGGACAACCACTGATTTCGGACGACCTTCACGAAATTCATTCTTAAGAAAACTACGACCACGACTGAAGTTCGAAAAGCAGCGATAAACATAGTCATAGATAGTGCTTTAACTCCAAAAGTCGAATTAAGTTCATCAATGCATTGTTGTTGAGTTAGTCCACGTCTAAAGTTGTAAAAAATTATTGAACGAAAATGCTCCCAATTAAGTTCCATTTTTAACCGTCAATTTTTTTTTAATTTATCACAAAAAACACAAATAACACTCTTTCGCCAAAACCTAACTGAGCAAACCTAACCCCAAAAAGTTAAACTTCATTATAAAAACATTAGTCGCCAGATGGCAGGACTAGTTGATGAAAATCCAGAAATATAAAAGGCAGCCCTCGTATCAGTCTTAGGTTAAACTGCGAATGTATCTGTAACGAAACGAGGGCGCATTATCCCACGCTGCTTCGGGGTGTTGAAGATCCATCCGGCCCCGTCCTTCCCCGCTCGCGCGATTTTTCTAGGTAGGTATATCGATCCCCCGACCCCGCGTTTTTATTATCCCAACAGAAAAGCGCGACCCTCGCCTCTCTACACAAACCCGCGCGGCCATTACGCGATTGAACGGGCCGATCGGGACCCCGCGAACGACCCCCGTGCATGCACACCCCGCCTGCCCAGTCTGAAGGGGTGAAATTATTATGCCGCCCCGCGTGGAACGGCGACGCATCCTGCGTGGCGAATTTTTCCGCCGTCATTAGACCCGCTTTTGTGCGAGGGTCGAATTTAAGGACGACGCGACGCGGCGGTGGAATAACACAGAGGCGTACGCGCGCCCCGTCCCGCTATACGGGGTTATTGGTAACTAAATTAACAAACGAAGCCAACATGCGTTAATGTTCTAACCGTGCCCGACCATATAGCTATTAGGTAATATACTGCATTGCACTTTTGGTCATTTACTTTCTAAACAGCGATTTTTACACGATGCACTCGTTTTCCCAAAACATTTAAAGAGATCTAGACATATTTTGAGAAAATACTGCCGTAAAAATGCCCCGTCCAAGTATATTGACAATCTGTCAGCGGCCATGTTGTATGTTGAATGGACCTTGTCAAAATGTTTTTCATAGTTGCTTGGGGAGTAAGGGATGATGGTGAAATATGGTATATGAACTTATGCCAGCTCAAACGACAACCTCACCTGCTCGCGATGCACCCTGCTGGACTACTAACTGTCAACCGAGTGACTGCCGGAATAAGTAGTCCCGTCTTATTGGCCAACAGCTACGGATGGAAGAGCCATGAAGAGAAAAGGGCACCTTTTTTTCCTAGGATTGAGAAATTGATCCTATAGAATAGACAACGGCATGGAGATGCAGAAGGCAACGGGGAACCACTGCATTAAAGACTCAGAGAGTAACCTTAGTAACAATCATAATAATGGCTGCAAACTCAAAAAATTGCCTCGAGTACGGGCGTCTCTTAAATGGGACAAGGGTGCAAAGAATCTCCCGGCCAGCCAGTATCAAATTTAGAAAATCTTGCATTAGAAACATAGGAATATGGAATCTGAGAAGTATGTATGAAGGTGATACCATTAAAGAAACAAAGAGATTAAATTTATCAATACTAGGAGACGGGAAGATAAGTATTAGACGATCGTGTAGTATACTATGCTGGAGATGAACATAACAAGCTACCGTAATGAACACAAGAAGTCGATCGATCAGTAAGAACTTACACCCCAATCTCAGACAGTCATTATGCTACAAATCCACGCTAAACTAACACCAATTAATTTCATACAAATATATGCCCCGACAAGCGCAAGTGATGAATTCTACTCAGACATAAACACAGTAATAAGTAAGATAAAAATAATACAATGACTATACTAATGGGTGACTTTAACGCCAAGGTTGGTAACGGTAAAGAAGGAGGTACTGTCGTGGAATATGGATTACGTGTCAGAAATGAACGTGTGAACAAATATGTGCAGTACTGTGTGGAGAATGAAATGGTTATCCTAAACACATATTTCAAGCTTCCCAAACGCCGCTAATATACATGGAAATCACCTGGTGACTCACCAAATCACATCATTCGCAATCAAATAGATTTCATTGCTATTAAAAAACGTATCCCGAAGCTGATGTACCCTCTAACCATAATCTTCTAATCTAATGGTTTGCGAAGATACAATGGACAGTAAATTGAAATCAGATGAAAAAGCCCAAGAAAAAAGTATGGATGACCGAAGAAATTCTGAATCTAATGGAAGTCAACAGAAAGTTCGAGGAAATGAGGATGGCTTCAACGAATATGCAGAGGTTGAAGGGTATGGAAGAAGATATGACTTTTACATAAGAGAGTTAAACCAATTACAAGATATAAGCATAAAACTGTGAATACAATGTTGGACAAAATGTCTAATCGTAGAAACAGAGGCAAAACTTAAAAGATGGGTAGAATATATTGAGGAGTTATTTGAAGATGAGCGAAATGCGGATCATGGCGTACAAAAAAAAAACATAACTGGACCACCAATTGCCAAAGATGAAGCAAAGGAAACCATTAAATTGGCAAAAAAAAAACAAATAGTAAGAGAACCAGATGAAATCCCAACTGAGATATTAAAAATATTGGGAGCATTATTAGTTAAGTTGTTTAATTTAATATAGGATAAAGCATATAATATAATATAATATAGGATATACAATCTGAGTGGTTGAAATCGGCTAGAAATTGCAATGAACATTGCACCACAAGTCTGATGGGTCATGTCTTAAAATTTATTTTAAAAATAATACCTCAAAGAATTTATCCCAAAATTGAGGAACACATTGAAGATACTCAGTTCGAATTCCGTAAGGGCCTAGGTACAAGGGAGGCTCAGTTCAGCATTCAAGTTCTAACTCAAAAATGTCGAGATATGAACTGCGATATATTTATGTGCTTTATTGACTTCGAGAAAGCGTTTGACAGAGTAAAACAGGAAAAAATGGTTCGACTACCAAAAGCAACAAGAATTGATGACAAGGACTTGAGAATCATTGCCAAACTGAAATGGCATCAAAAGGCATATGTGAAAATAGGAAATAATATGACTGAGAGCATCTCAGTTAGAACAGGGGTAAGACAGAGTTGCATTCTGTCACCATTGCTTTTCAATTTATACTCGGAGACAATATTCCAAGAAGTTTTAGAAAATATCGAAGAAGGAATAAAAATAAATGGTGTAATAATGAACAACTTATTATATGCAGATAATTCCGTTCTATTAGCAGATAATGTTAAAGGTCTTCAAAAACTCCTAGATCAAGAGTAGTTTCATGCAACCGCTATGGTCTTAAACTTAACATCAAAAAGACAAAACTTATGGCTGTAACTAAAGAATATACCATGCAGAACTGGGGATCGGCCAAAGTAAACTTGAAAGAGTCAAGAGGATTAAATATGTGGACCAGTTATTAAGCGAGGACTGGGACCATTCACTGGAAATATAATCCAGAACTAAACAAGTTTAGGACAGCGGTAAATAAAGTATTGATAACCAACATGTTTACTAATATGCGGTATGGATATGGCACATCAAGAAGAAGTTGCTTCCCAAGTTTCTGTATTATCTGCACAGACGGTGCCTCTATATCTCTAGTATCTCTCTGGTACCGACCAATCGGAACTCGGCAGCTAGTCGCCGAATTTAAACTGAACCGACCTTTCGATACGTGTTTACGGGCATCGACATTGGGCTAGGTACGTATGGTCTGTTCATAGATATAAGAAAGTGACCAATTGCTTTTGAATGGGATTATCCAAGGGTAGTCATTAACATATAATGCAACAAGAATATTATCTAAAGTTTCGGAATTTAAATTCAGGTAAAATTGTGGTCCGTAATAGAAAATAATTTTATACCAACCTGTGTTTAATATTCTTTGGTTTCGTATACTACTTAGTTTAAGTTTATTCGTAATCATTCTTATTTCGTGTGTAATACAGCGTGTGTTGAATCGTGTGCGAATTATGCAAAATATGTGCGAGTCTAGTGTATCTCAGGAGATGTTCCCGCCCAAATGTAGAAAACACTATTCTATTGAGACTAAGGAAGTTATAAACAATGTTTATTTGACTTTCATTGAACGTGGTGCCAGCAAGCAAGCATCTTTAGAAGAAACGACCACATTGACGAAAAAACTGTATGGAAAATTGTGAATAATCCCATTTCAGCGAGAAAAAAAAGAAGCGATGCTGACATTTTCTCGATTGTAGATGAAAGTGATCAAAATATAATACGGCGTAAAATTTACTAGTTATATGAGGAACAAAGTATGCCTACATTAGATATCTTAATTAGGAGGATTGAAAAAGATGAAACTGGTGTTAAATGTGGCAGAACTACCTTATGGAAGTGTATTCAACACATGGGTTTTAGATTTAAAAAAATTGACAAAAGGCAAGTTTTATTATAATCTTTTAGAATTCGGAAATGGCGACAGGAATATCTAGAAAAAATTAGGATTTTCAGAGAACAACAAAGGCCAATTATTTACTTGGATGAAATCTGGTTCGACACTTATGATACCCCGGACAAGGATTGGGTTGACTCAACTGATAAGTGTAAAACAAACGCGCCATCAAAAAGAGATAAAAGAATAACTATTTTGCATGCTGGCTCTAAAGATGGTTGGATTGCAAATGGACTTTCTCTGTCTGCGAAAAATAGTAAAGATTCTTCTCTGGATTACCATGAAGACACCACCGCTGATTTATTTGACAGTTGGTTTAAAAACAAACTAGTTCCAAACATTCCTCCTAATAGCGTCATTGTAATGATATGAAAGTTATCACAGTAGAGAGTTGACTAAAACCCCTTCCTCATGTGACACAAAAGCAACAATCCAAAACTACATGTATTATAACGACATTTATTTTCACGAAGATTATACCAAAAGGCAATTAATTGAGGTTCTACAAAGCTTGTATATTTAATCTTATTGAACATGTTTGGCGCCAACTGAAATCTGCCATTCATCGTAACAATGTTTTTCCCCGTGTTAACTACAATGTCCTCAAACTTATAGAAACCGAAGTTTTTAACATCCCTCCACAAAGTTGGGCAAATTCTGTTAAACATATAGAAAAAGCAGAACAATCGTATATCCATATTGCAAATAATATAGAACAAATAATAATTAGAACGCGATGATAGCGATAGCGATACTGATATATTATGTAAAAAAATTTAAGTAATTTAAGTAGGTAATATAAATAATTTATAATTTTATATTAGATTTAAACATAAATAGATACATAAATATATAAATATTGTTTAGTATCTTTCCTAACAATTTTCATATTTCATTCTTACAGCTTGCCCGGGTCTTTCCTTAATTCGTATCAGTTAGTCACTTTCTTATATCTATGAACAGACTATACTTTGGTAGGTAAATCAAAGACATAGACAAATCCTTAAATACTTCTTTACTGTGCTTTGGAAATAGTCAAAATATTCCTTTTCCTTAAATTTAAACGATGAATATCTGTACGATATACAAGTCGATCGTGTAAATTTAGAGGCATTTTAAATGCAATCATTTTAAAGATGAAGCAGAGCATGTGGTGAAGACGCCTGCGAAACATATTCAACCAACCCAAATCGCATCTATGCGACACTCGCCGACGCCGTCTTATTCCTAAAATCAACCTAATACAGGAATTCAGCGTTCTTTGAATTCTTCTTGAATCGAAATAAACCCTAAACAGTATCACAATAGTTAAAATTGGACAAAATTCGTCAAGTAAAAATTTCGTTTTATCATTAAGGTAATGCTAGGAATATTTTTAACAACATGTTAACTGCCAAACGGAATTTGCTATGAACAAATAATACTAATAATATTATAGCATTAAAAATTAATAAACTAAATATAAATAAAACTAATAAAATGTTTTATAAAAAACTTAAAAATAATAACATGTTCTACTTCTTATTTGGATAATACGTTCGCTCTCAGTTAGCTTTTTTTTATATATTTTTCGTTGTTCTGTGTCCTTTTTAAATTTCCTAAAACAGTCTACATATGGCCCAACGCTATCCCGATCAACGTTGTTTCGCTATACAGCAGTTTTGTGTCAACTAACCTAAAAGAATGAAGTCATTTATTTTGGCAAATTCCTAGCACTTTATGTTTGTCTTAAGGAAAACGAAAAAATAGGCGCTACTTTTGCTATCATATTCAATATTGGCTTAGGACATGCTAATTTTGTTTATTGTTGGTTCCTATCATCTTATAAATTTGTTTGGTGTAAGACAAATTGGTTATCTCGTCTAAAGTCGTGTTTGGCTTGCTTTCAGACCTTACCCGCTTCAAGCTATGTGTTACTGTACTTGCTAATAATTGCTCATAGAAACTGCTGACGACACTATTCATTTCATGGAAAATAATCTGTTAATCCCATATTGAAAGCATACCTAATTGTAACACTAGTAACACTAACACCCCTAGTTTTTCCTCAAATGCTCTCCCCCTATCAATTTTAAATTTTCGGGTCAGATATCCTAAATCTCCTCTCGTTTGGTTCGACTTTTGATAATCTCTTGGTCCTTTGCTGATTGGTATGCCCTACATGAGCTGCAATATACTTTGGAGTAACGGATACTAAAAAAATAAAATAGGCTATATTTTGGTCTGAGGGTTTTGTATCTATATGTTGATTTTTAGATGAGGTAGTGGGAAATTCCAAGCTACAAACTTGGCAAGTCAGTTTATTCCGATAAAAAAAAACTTGAGTAAACTGCATATGGAGAGAACATCAAACAAAAAAGAATAGACTTACTTTTCCAGTTCCATATTAAGGGCTTAATTAACAAAATTTAAATTAAATTTGCGTTTTAAAAGGACACGATCATTTCGGATGTCAAACGAAATTTTTTTAAAAAGAAATTCTCGTAACCTTTGAAAAGTATGCAATAATGATTTTTTTGTCAAATATAGCATATGATTGTCCCAATTAAGATTTTTATCATCCATCAGTAACGTTAGTTTCTTTAATTGATTCTCCTAAAGTGATGCGTTTTTCTGAAGAGTCGAAACGATTTTTCCCAGTTATAAATCTTACTTATATTTAGGGATGTGTCCACAAACATCTTTGTTATTTTTAAAGGACTTTCCATTTTCATCTCCACGCCCTAGGCTACTCGTTTCCAAGAAGGATAATCAAATCAAATCAACTTTCTTATCAATAACAATTTAATATAAAAAATAAACAGGTAAATAAACTCTTAGCAACATTATAAAAATCAAAGTCAAAATATTCATATCAATTTTTCCTATTTTTACTTATTTATCAGTAGTATATCGAAAATAAAAATAAGGCATGCACATATTTTTATATGAAATAGTGAATTTTAGATAATATTTGTATGATAAAGATAAAGTCGAATAAAACATAAAATTTTAAAGAATTTTCGACCGCGTAGTTCCAGTTATACAGCAAAATTTAAGATTAAAACGCATTTCAAAGGTTTTCCAAATTTTGTAACAAACCCTTTTTTTACCCGGTACTGGAATTGTTAAGTTACGCTTTCGGTCGAAATATGTGATAATATTTTTTTTAGAGCTAAGAAAAATGGAGTCGGGCCGAAAATCCTTCATAATCGATTTTTCCGGGTTATCTAGAACCGCGTTTTTGCTGGGCCCGCAGCTTTGCCAGGTCCGCGCGGCTGGGGACCCAAAATCAAAACGTGTTCTTTAAATTAGCGTATCGCTCAACAAGCAAAAGGACCGTTCTTCGACCTTTGGGCGCAGCAAGGTACTTCCGTTTTTAACAAAAGACGGTCGGTCGTTGAAGAGATAACGCCTGCCACGATGCCAAACGCTCGTTCCATAGGTCAAAACGTCCGCCCCCGTCGACTACGTCGTAAAATGTGATCCATTATAAAACTTGGGTCCCTTTACCTTTCATATTTTACATTTTAGAAAAGAGAGTTTAATGCAAAAGTTGTAAGATTCAATGTGTAGATTTATTATTACATACTTATTTATAAACGAGGTGGACCAATTATTTCATAAAAAGTATAGTATATTATGCAACAAGTGCGGTAAACGGCATTTGACGAGTGCTTAAGAAACGAGTGACTTATAAAGTTTACGGAACGTGTTGCATACTATATTTTTTTTACGACGGTTAGTTTTTGGGTGCATTTTCGCAAAACAACACGAATACATTCACTGACATGACCGTCAGAATTGACAAACGTCAAAATGCAAGGCGTGGGAAATATCTCCGAAAACATCCGATTGATCCCAAACCCGTGCGGTAAAATCCCGGAAATGTCCGAAGTGGCTCGGATCCATGGGAAACGAAACTAACGTGGTAAAGTGACGTTTACCGCTCGCTAGATCGGTGCGTAATTAGGTATTTTACAGACGGGAGTAGAAAAAGTTACTTTTACGCTGATTTCAAAAACATATAACATTAGTTTGCCATGTATCATGGTGACGTCACGCCAACGCCATGCCTTTTACTTAATTATGACAATTGTGTCATATCTTAAAATTCGATAAAACAATGGTCACGTGACAGAAATTGGAAATATTGTCGTTGTGTATAAAAATTCATAAAAATGCAAATAGGGCCAGACGCGAATATATGGAAATACACATACACATACGAATACTATCCAAAATGACATTGAAACGAATTTATACAAAATTTTAATGAAACAAGACTTTGGACAGAAATATTAGGCAGGGCGTTTTAACTATCGATAAAGAATCAAATACCGTTTTATATAACTTAGGTCAGTTTTTTAAACAACTTTTTTAGCCAAATAGATTTTCACACACAAAGGAAAATTGCTGTGATCTGCTTTTCAGTTATAAAGTTGTAAAGATTGCTGTACTTTCAAATAAAATTGGCCAAACGACGTTGGAGCTCTCTGTTTTTTGATACTGACTGTTTCTGTACACAGGGTGTTTCATAATAAAATGCTGATGCTTAAGAAAGTGAATCGTCCAATGGTTTTAAGAAAAAAAAAAGTCAATTGAACTGAATAAATAAAAAGAAAATAAGAACTGTTTTAGCATCGCTTGTTGAAATTTGGTTCGCGACCGGGATTTTTTGAAGATAACACAGCCCATTTGCGATGAACTTAATGATTTTTGGATTAAAACGTGGTATGTTGGTATAATCGTTTTCAATTTTTGCCGTTCATACATACGGTTTATTTTTTACAATAGGATAGTGGCTTAAAGCGAAAAATTTGGCGACCCGGTCTATTTTTTTTGGAATTTCTTTCTTCTAATGGAACTTTATTACTAAAAAAGTAGAATGATTGCCAGTCAAACGTTATTCAAAAAATAAAGTGTGTTATCACAGTAGTTTCTCTATGTTGAAAAAATAAGCTAAATACGTATTATATTTTTAAAGTCAGTATTTCGATATATACAGTGCGATGTGCCAAGTTAACAAAAAATAACAATTTGAAGCATACTCAATATCCCTCAAGGAAGGTCTACAGGAGATGACGGTTGAGGTCCGGAATAATTGTCTAGAAAAAAGCCAAACATAGCTTATAGAGGAGTTATTTGGTAGACAAAAACCATGGAAGTGAAAGCGACAAGACAGTGCAAAGTATAGCGAGTGTCTGCGTTACTGGAGTCATAAGCAAAACGCCCACTGCAGCGCTGCAAGTCCTACTAACTATCCCATCAATACACAGGGGATACTTTATCCATATATAGGTATATAGATTAGTGCAGGATCAGTCACCAATAATTGGTGGACATAGCAGGAAACATTGCAAGCTCTATAAGAAGATCAAGGCAGACGAATTCCAAGGGCTGCTTATAATAATCTGGCCGACATTTGGCTCAAAAATTCAAGAAAGGGTAGTAGCTGGAATATATGAACCCAGGATGAAAATGAAAATATCTGTTCCAATGGGTTAGCGTTCTAAACAGCAGCACTTGAACATTGTGCAAGAAAGATGAAAAAGACTGCTAATAAAACAATTGCGATCTACATCATCAGTCAAGTTAGTTTTGGACTGTCATAAACGACATAGCAAGTCAGAATAGAAATAACTAAGTCAGGCTAAGGTATTCCTCATAACTTAACAACCTAAAGTACCTAACCTAACAACTAAACTAATAACAAGGAAATTATACATATTACAACATTTCACATTCTCCTTAAATACAATTATTTTATTTTATTTAAGCAAAATGCTTCGTTAATTAGTGAACCATCCTTAAAATGCCTTGCTAATTATCAACGTCGCCGATGTATACAGGGAATTTTCATTTTCGTGGACAACTTTCCTACTTTAAGTATAACACCCTGAATAATCGACATTTTTTAATTCCTCATAACATGCGAGATACAGCTCTTACCTAAGTCTCACCGTTTCAGATATATTTTGACTTTGAGCTTTATATATTTGGGGTAGATTTCCTCATAGAAGGGAATCTATTTTCGAAGTCTGTGTTGATATTTTAGAAATAAATAAATAGAAGATGATAAAATATTTGCAGAAAAAATTTAAAAGAAAAAATCTTCGAAAGTCACTTTTTCAAATGGAAACAAGCTATTATTATAACTTTGTCATATTTAGCATTAAATAAAAGTTGTGGCTTTTGAAATATTATGAATGAAATGTTTTTCCATTGTAAGAATGCTAGAACAGTAAAACATGGCAAAAAACAATCGAGCACCATCACTACGTTAGTTGATCTAACCTAAAAAAAAATAAATATTTGCGAAAATAGCAATACCAAATAAATCAAATAATTACTTGGGTTAAATAAACCAAATGAAAAAGATAGCTTGTATTTGCAAGTTTCAGAGAAGGCATAAAAATGAATTTAGAAAACGGTTTTATTAATTGTCCGATTTTGCCAAAAATTGCCTTAAATTTCAACATTTTTGTGTTTGTTTTTTTAATTTTTTTGTATATTTTTGTTCATATGGACATTTTTCATAAAATTTATTCTTAGAAATTAAACACATTTTGTAGATCATAAAATTTATAAAAAATTGTCAAACATAGTGCTCGATTGTTTCTTCTGCAATGTTTCGCCATCATCTTTTTTTATTACGTTTATTTATCGTTTCATTACTAATATTTCGAAATCTACAACTTGTTCAAAAAGGAAACCTTTTTTTTTCATCAAATCTAATATAAATAACAGTGGCAATCAATCAGAAAAATCGATAGATACATTTAGGGCTGCAAATGTCACTTTTGACATAAAATATGTTAGAACCGGAAATGTTTAGGTATAATGTATTATATACGAAATAAGTGTCGAATTTTCCTAGGAATTCAAAAATGATTTAATAGTATACGTGAATGAATACAAACAACGTTTGTCTTTAAGTAAGTTATTTTGATATTTTTGACCGGTTCGGATATAAAGGTGTCATTCACTCATAAACGAGTCAGCCTATACCTTTAATGTACACAATACAAAAAACTTCAATTCAAGTCAAATTGTTATTTGGTAATGGTTATTTGTATTTTTTTTAGTAGAAGGCCCTTGATTTAATAAACTGTTAACCATATTCCACATTTTTTACTACAACCTAATTTCTTCCCTGGTACGGAAATGGGGGATGTGATGGCAACATCGCTCGCCGATGGCCAAATCGAACAGAGAGCCATCGTGAGCGCCTTGGACCCAAAAAGTCGACAAGCTGGCGTTTCCGGTTGTAAGCGAATTCGCTCTACGTCTCCTACAGATAAGTGCCAATGCGGGCCGTCGAATACCGCGTGTTGGAACTCATCCGGCCGTCGTTTTTAACGTCAACAAAATCAACTGCGCATCTACTTACAGAGCCAGTAAAGCGCTGCTTTGGGAACTAAAGGAATCACTCTGAGTAGGATATGTCTTTCAAAATTCTATTTAAATTACTTGAAACCTAAATAAATGCCTAGAACGTTGTTGATGATTTTTGTAGTTAGCAAAAAAAAAAAGGAACAAATTTTAGATAAATTATGAACAATTTTTTTAATGGACAGCAGAACTTTAATTCAACCGTGTCTTAAATAATACGTTAAAGAAAATAGAGACATCGCATACTTAGCTATCAATAGATCTTGTATATACATCACAATTTTAAACTCGCTTAAAAAATAAAAAGTTTCACATTAGAGAAAGAGTAAAACAATAGTTCCAGTGAGCATTCTATGTTTTCCTTAGATGTTATGCCAATTTTTTAAACAGCCGAAATTATACCATAACATATAAATAGAATATTTAATTACACCAGTATGTTCGAAAATTGTGTTAACCGAGGACTATGAAAAACAGAAACGAAATGTCCATTAGTACATTGTATTGCTATGACTACAAATATGGAGCACAGATTGATAATTGATTTTTTAGAATCGGACAGCTAATTGTTAATATACATGTACGCATATTTTAAAGAAAATGGATATTATGTTTTATAGAAACAACAACAGAAAAATTAACTAGGTTATAATGAACATGAAATTTGGATTGCATTTAAGATCTAAGGAGCAATATGAAACTGCAATACAACCGTCTGAAAACAGCACTCATTTCTTGAACAAAGGTTATGTCCTCCCAGCCCGATTGATTAGCAGATTGATATTTATTAACTATTTTGAGAAAAGTTCATATTGGATCAGTAAGCTATCTCAAACTCAGCCCAACTGAAATGCTTTAGAATAATTCAGGATAGACTTTTATTTTTTATTCTTAATGATTTTTTGGAATACTGTACATTTTCAATTTTGTTAAGTTTTAATGAACTTTTGAAATTCTTTTTCTAAGTGCGCTCTCATCTAGAATATATATTACAAACTTTACACAACGTATGAGAAGTAGATCTAGCTTATTCTAAACATGTGTATACGACCACATATCAAATACCGGAAATTTTTACGTGTAATAACCATGAAACCCCTAAGTAATCTAATTTCTAGAATCTGACCTAATAAGTTAGCTAGTAGTTACTAGTTTATTGCGTAAAAGTTTTTTAAGTAAAAAATAGATAATAAAGATATAAATCTAAATCCCCCGTGGTCGTTAGATTCGGTTTAAATTTAGAATAATCCTGGATTCGACGTAAAAAGTTTTCCCGCTCTCGCCCGAGTTGTGAATGAAAATAAAAGCGATCACGCAGCGGAGTCGGGAAAGACTCCTAAACTGTATGAATTATGACAAGATTTTATTCGGATCGGGAGTAGTAGTAACTTTCCCGGCAATCGATAAATCTACGAGGGCAGGATGTATTATTGCATCTGTGCCAGCACGGTAAATGTTTAGTTGGGGTAGGTCAAAGCGCAGACACGGTGAATGTAGTATGAACGCTTTTTAAAATTTACTTTCATTTACAGTCTTTCGTTGTCCACGAATTTCGGTAAATAAACGTGACGCAGAAAAGTACGTAGCTTTCCCAACTAACATTTTTCGCAGCTCAAGGTTTTATTATAAGGTAACGGATATTTATAAGGGGTTTATAAGAAACCTTAGCTTTTATAACAGTTTTATAGTTATATAAGAAAACAATTAGTCTTACAAGTTTTGTAGGACGGTTTAAGACGTCTAATAAATACAAAAACACCTTAAGTTTTATAATATTGCATCCAAAAGTTTTCCGTTACTTTATCTATTAAACTTTTGCTGTCGGTCACTTCAGGTTTTTTAGAAATATTACACAGCTACCATAAAATCTGAAGTCCCATGCGCCTGGAAAAACCCTCAAAGGTGATGATGTTTCTTTCGATTGCACAATTTTTAAGGGCATGTTTAGTTCAATTCTAAAGTTTATCTAGATATTTATAGAAAACTAAACACTTCTTTCAAGAAAAATTAATTAAACAGCAACTATAAAGTAAGGTTGTTATTGCATTATTGACATCCTTTTTAGTTTTATAGCGGTTACGAAGTTTTTATTAAAACTATAAATATCCCAAAATCGTATTAGATTATATGGCTGTAATTGTTATGTTTTTTTCGGTTTTTTTTTCGATTTGACATAAATACCTTCATAATAAATGAGGAATATTTTTGTCAATATTCCTGAAACTTAAAGATCTGTTTAATAACATATATGATAATAAAAAATATTATGCATTTACGTTTTAAAATGTTCACAAAGAGGGCACTTCAGTTTTAAAATCAATAAATTCCTTTTCGATTCCACCCATAGGAAGAAGTTGAAGAAACCAAAGAAGCTGCCGAAAGACAATTCTCCAATACACCCACATCTTTCGCCAATAAGTTATGTATGATGGCATAATGTAAGAGTCCTTCTATAATATGTACTCTGTAAAAAGTATACCATAGTGAAACCCTAATTATACTGAAAGAGACCTCTCTGACTCTACCTCAATATATTCTCCATTATTTTTTTTTATATGAAAGTTTATTTATAACATTTGTGAATGTTTTTAAGAGGCAATTAATTATTAATTCAAATTTGTTTTTTATCTATTGCACATACTTCATACTTGTTCGTAGAATATTGACAGCATGAATGCAAATATTTCATAGGATAGGCAAAGTACGAAATGCCGAATAATTTATAACTCTTAAAAGTAGGCCGGCAATACGGACTTTGCCTAGGCATAACTCTAGGTATGTAACCTGTGGAATAAACGGAAACGTGAACTAGATTAGCTTAATACAAGAAACGAAAGGAGGTCAAAACATCCACTGACAAACTTTAATCTAAAACTAAGGGTTACTTTTGACACGACCTCAAAACTAACCAGTCGATGACGTTATATAGGGAACGTAACTGCGCCAAATATAGTTTTTTACTAAAATTATTATAAGCTTATGCCACCAATAAAAATAATTTTTCTTAAATTATGCTATTGTACCTATTAGTATCATCGCTCAAATGTAATTAGAAATTAATTTCTCAAGGGTAGTAGAAAGCTGGCTATTAATTTCGGATTCGATTTTGGGCAGTCAAATGCGTTTTCTTAAATTAAATTCTTTAATAAAAACGAACACATAAGTTTTATTTCCCCATGTTGTTTACGAAAGCGTTGATACCTACTATGGTGCTAGGGCTTACAACAAAATATTGTCGTTTAACCAAAGCAGCATTTTAAAAATATTCTTTACCTAAGCCAGCGGACGCGGAACCATCTCTTCGGCCCTTTCTTGGAACTGTGTCGTAAACAATATCGATTAGGCGGTTGGAAATTCATTTTAAGCCCTTTTACTGTGATGTATTTGAATACTGTCAATCTCAAGGTTTTCGGATAAAGAAAAATTATGTATTATATATTAATATATTTATATATTATTTATACTATTAAAAATATTTATTATTCATGGAAAGTGGAATTAAAACCAGAACACACAAAAAGTGACCCAAAAATTTATATAAATACAACAAATTGCATTTGCGCATAGTTTTTCAGGTTCCGTTGGTGGTAAATCAGTACACATCTTGCTGAATTTTCTGTAATTTCTCGTTTTAATTTATCCGTATATTCCATTAATAATAAACAAATTTTAACAAGTTCTAAAACACTTCACTGAAATTACCATATACCTGTATTTCAATGAATGCTGTTTTGTTGATATATAGTATAGCATAAAACACTACCAGTTTCTTAAAATATCTGCACAAAAGGCTGCAACAACGCTTGTAGCTTTCCAACTACGCCAGCAATACTGATCAAAAGTCATATTGGAGCAGAAAATCGGTCAATGTACAAGGTTTTCTAAATAAAAATCAAAGCCTTTTCTAATTTTTGATAGAAGCGCAAACTCTACAAGGCTGAAAAAAATTAAATCCAATGAGTATTGTGACCCTGGTGACCTAATTTTCAGAAAATTTCCGATGACCTTTGATGGACCGCGAGGAGGCACGCCGTATATAAGCAAGTAAGGGGTGTTTTTTTTTCGATGTATAGAACTTTAAGTTGCAATAAAACAACGATGGATTATTCGATTGACATGAATTTTATTTATCCGAAAGATAATCTTGTGGCATTACATTTTAAATATGATTTCTGGCATATGACCGCCACGGCTGGCGCGGATGTAGTCCAATCTGGACGTTCAATTTTCGATGACTTTTTCCAACATTTGTGGCCGTATATCGGCAATAACACGGCGAATGTTGTCTTCCAAATGATCAAGCGTTTGTGGCTTATCCGTATAGACCAATGACTTTACATAGCCCCACAGAAAGTAGCCTAGCGGTGTTAAATCACAAGATCTTTCGTGTCTTTCAATAAATCGATTGTGGCACGAGCTGTGTGACATGTTGCGCCGTTTTGTTGAAACCACATCTCCTGGACATCGTGGTTATTCAATTCAGGAATGAAAGAGTTAGTAATCATAGCTCTATACCGATCACCATTGACTGTAACGTTCTGGCCATCATCGTTTTTGAAGAAGTACGGACCAATGATTCCACCGCCTTACTTGATATCGCCTTGATGAATTGCCAAACCAAACTGAGAATAAATCACTTGACAGCTGTTAAATCGGTCGCCATCTTGAACAGTAATGCCAACTTAAAGTTCTATACATAAAAAAAAAACACCCTTTATATTGGTTACTTTCAAAATATGAGGTTTAATAACTTGATTACATTTTCCCATATACATTTTTTATGTGCGATGGGTCCTGTTATTTTCGTTACAAATTTCGTATCAAGCTCTGGAATGTCCTAAACATTTTTTGAAATAACTTTTTTCGATATTTTTCATCTCTTCGCGTTTTCACTTTGAATTTTTCTAGTTCACCGCCATGACGTTGGTCACGCATCAATGTCAAACAGTACCTGTACCTGATTTTTACAATTTGTGTTTATCTGCTAGAAAATCTTCATTTAAACATTTTAACATCTCAAAAAGTAAGGGATTTAGGTACAGGACGTACTTACTGAAAATAAGGTGCATTAATTTTTCAAAGAAACTTCCACAGGCTCCTGTAATACTTTTTATAAAACTTCCTCCTGCTTCGGTTTTTGTTGAGTCGAAGTGCTAACGTTTCGCCAATCATCCTGTTGGCTTCTTCAGAGCTTGACTGAAACTGTCAGTTACAATCAAGAAGTTTTATAAAAAATGAAATGCATTGTTAGGCCAATGGATTGTAACAAAACAATAAAATCGACTTTAAAAAAAAAAAATGTGCAGCTATAACAATCTATTTTTGAAAATATCGCATTGAGTGCATAGTACAAACCCTTGGTTAAGTATGGTATTAATTTTGAGCGCCTAGCTTAAGATGTATGCTGCCTATATTGAAACATACCCCTTATATCGCAAAAAAATTAGAAAACAATAAATTTTGTGGCGACGCCGCAACATGAAAAATGTGGCACGACTGTAAACTTAAACAATAAATATTTTTTTACCCACCCTGTATAGCTAAAAATATTTTTATTTTGTAGGTCCTTATCAATCTTGCAACTTTGGTTAAAATATTGTATAAATATGCAAAAGTACTTACTAAAACATTGTAAATATAATTATAAAAATAACTTAAGATTATTGGTGTAATTAGGTTATTATAGAACTAAGTTTACACTTTATAATCACATATATTTAATTTAATAAATCTAATTTCCTATTAATTCAGGCAAGGTGTAGCATACAGATGGCCAATGATCTATTGTGTAATTTCACCGTATTTTTTATCAGTGTGCGGTTATACTACATGAGAATGGGACAGAAGACTTTTCAATGCGCTTATGCCGCATTAACATTTTCGGAAATAGTTAGACGCTCGGCCAATAATATTCGGTCGGTATCGCGGCCGGCGCGGCGTGGGTTCAAAACGTATTTTGCCGGTGCTGTACTTGGGGCGCGCGGGGTGGGCAAGCGGCGGGCGCCTCAGCGACCCTCATTCTATGGCCTTGGACCGTCGTCGTCGCCAAAGTACCTAAAATGACGGCCGTAACGGCATTAAAGTGCCGCGAGATGCAATTCGACCCCTAGCGGCGGGGCGCCTTTAAGCCGGCTGCAGCAGCCACGTTTTGCACGGCCCTGCTTGCGAGCCGACCTTTTCTTTCGCCGATGGTGAAATCACCATTCTGATCTCGCATCGCTGAATTCGAAATTGTCAGTGGAGGCGTAAAACCCAATCCGTTATCTGTCATGACGCCCGTCCCTGAAATAGACCTGAGAAAACGTACAGGGCCATATTGGCTTACAGCGAAAGAGACGATTTTTTAAAATTCTAACATAGCTTGTCCAGCCCTATCAACTTTCTAATTACTTGTTTTTCGTCAAACGCTTCCGCAATTGTATTCACAATGAAATTGTAGAAATCGCAAAAATTACTGAAGTCAAGGATATTTGGAACCCTACCATTAAAACAGGTTGGCATATCGTTTAGTCGTTTTTCAGATAGAATCGGAAAAAAAAGAGAATTTCGGTGCCTGTTTAGTATACGATCTACCCTAAATGTGCAAAATGAAATATTAAAAGAGTTGGTTAGTTTTGGTTAGGTTTGATTTGTTTTGGTTAATTTTGGATTAGTTTCGAACTACTTTTAAAGCAGAGGCGGGAAGTTGCTATTTCTGGCCCCATAACGAGACCAAAACTAACCAAAAATATTTTTCGGTAGATCGCAAACTGCAGATAGATTGTATACTAAACCGGCACTCAGAAATCTTTAACAGGGACTTTTGTACCTCTTATTTTGGCGTTGTTTTGTTATCCCTTTACTGGCTTCTGTCTTGTTGATACGAATTAAATCGTTTCTACTGTCGTTGCATACATAAGTTGGTGATTTCAAAGTAAATTTTTGTAGCAGATACATTTATAGCGTTCTTTTCGACTTTTCGAAAATTCAAAATATTGGACAGCGATTGCAGTTTGGCGATAATGAAGATCTATATTTCGTTTCTTAATAAAATGTATATTTGCAAGGAAAGAATTACACAGGCTAACAAAGATTGGGTGTTTTTTATCATATTTTTGGAGTTATATGGACCGAACTAATAGAAAAAAAAATTTCTTTGTTTCTTATCATCACTTGAATACATTTTTGAGATGTCGTATTTATTATTTTAAAAATACGAACATTAAATGACATTCTAAGAATTAGAACTGCTACGCCACTGGCACATATTTGCATAAATTAAAATGTTCTTGCTCATTCTGTGCAAATGAATGAATGTTACGAAAATGTGGAAGTACTGCTTGAGAAAATAAAATAGAGTTCTCCAAACGATATACGGTTTTCACGGCATTATCCGGTATTTAACTTTAGTAAATTTTTATGAAGGTCTAACCGCACGCCTACCTCGCTTGGGTTTCTCTTTGTAACCCTTAGTAAATAGATTCGCAATTCCCCAATGACTTTCCAGAACCCCATTTCGGTACTTCGTGGATACAAATGCTGAAAGCTGACGGATTTGTGTAGAGTTTCATCGGTGAGATTCCTGGATTATTATTAGTCCATGCAGTAAAAAATCCATTCTTACCTTAAAATGTTTATTATAAATATAAATGAAGGAGTAAATTTAGCTATAAAACAATGTTAAAATATTTATTAAAAAAAAAGTTACTATACATCAAAATAATTACTATCGTCACTGTACTCGTCCCCCACATTAACAATTTATTCGGGCACTAGTCGACTTCTGTAAACATTTTCTTCTTCGATGACATGTTTTACACCTTTTCTCCAATTAGAAGCACATATTTTTTCTATTTCAATTCTAATTAATTCTATTCTATATGGTGAGGAAGTTTTTAGCACGAATTTCTTGGATTTCTCTCAAATTTCTTGTCCTACACTGCGAAAATATTCTTTATTCCATCAAACTAACCAAAACTTGTCTCTTATTGATGGTTTTGTAATAAAAGCCAATTCTTCGTACGAACGCACGCAATGTCTCTTAGCAACAGTCAGTGTTCAAAACGCTACGCAACAGTTTCAATTGTTAAAGCAATATTCTTTTGATACGCATCATATATCAGTATTCGGGCATGGTGCATAGTGCACGATCTTTCTGCTTCGATGGCTGTTTCATAAAGCTAACAGCATAGTCCGATTTCACCAACCCCCATAAATCAACAAATAGCAAACTAGGAAAACATCCATAATAAATAATTACCTAAGATTTTGTATTGCTTTTTGAGGAAAATATGTTACAGTCATTATGTTAAACCCTTAAATTGGAAATCAGTTTAAGCTTTCTAATATGTTTTTGCAAAATAAGAGATCAACCTATCTAATGGACAAATTCAACTTAACATCGAGCTACCGCAAGTACATGGACTGTTTAAAGAAGATTTATAAAAAGTACACTAATATGAATTAATATAACAGTTTAATCAGAGAAAATTTCTCTACTCTTAAAACACAACAGTCCGCACTTCACAGTTCTTGTCGGCTGACTTCTTAAATACGGCCCTGGCTAATGATACACGTGCACGTACACGTACACGTACAAGGAATGGTCCCTTCCGCTTCACAACAGGCAAGTTTTAAACTCTTTCCGAAGTCAAAACCATAAAAAGTTGTAAAAACGGTATATGTTTTGGGGAACTCTACAAGGACTATGGTTCGATGATTTGTGACGGCTTAAAAATTGTGGAACTTGCACTAGGTCAGCAGTCAGGATATACGGAGTGGGGCAGTGGAAAATTTTCCGCTCTCTCAAAATTAAAGGAAGCAATTTTTGTAGATCCTCATATAAGGCGAATAATGAAAGATCGAGACTTCGTGCATCTAAAAGTATTGCATGGCTTTCATTTACTGATGTTATAAAAGGTTTTTAGGAAACAACAAACGTCCAAATTACAATGACATTATAGAATTCATTTTATTGAAATTTTGCACTCACATATGGACTACTTTCTCGAAAATCTTGGTGGCGTGTGTGAGGAGGAAGACGAGAGGTTCCACCAAGATATAAAAGAAATGAAACCCAAATATCAAGGTCCGTTAAACGTTGTGATGATGCTGGTCATTAAGAAGAGACAATCCGACCATAGACTATAAGAATATCCACTAAACGAAATTTTTCGATCAAGAGGGAGAAATCTTCCAAAAATAAATGGATTTAACTATTGTTTTAGACTTTGTTATTTAATTTAGATTTTTGAATTCGGTTTTTGTTCTTATACTAATCAAAATAATGTTTAAAGCAACCGAGATTTTCATTTATTAATTCTTTTAATGTTGCAGAAAAACCTTACGTGGTAGAGGGCAGACAACTTAAAGGGTATAATCGTAAAGTTTAGATAAAATGATAGTTTTCCGTATTTTGGTTTTTAAGGCTTACACAGGTCGAGTCGTTGCTAAATGAAGGACATACTAATTATAGAGATGGACCGTTAATTAAGATATTAATTATTCTTAGATCAAGTAAAGAAAAATTTATATAGAAAATAAAATAATATGAAAATAGATTAATTTTAATAAATATTATTATTTCAAAGAATATAGTTTTTACATTATATTTGTAAACTTTAACCATCGTGTTTGAAGTAGTCACATGAACTATATTCGTTAAAGTCCAGAAAAATAATAAGGGGCTCTGCAGTGTTTTCGTAGGATGTTATCAATTTCCCACATTCTTTCTTCCATTCCAACCACATGTTCGAAATACTTAATCCATTTTTCACAATGCACTTTCTTTATTTCCTCTTGTAAGAGGGTTACTCACAGCCTTTTTATCCTTATTTCTTGGAGTTTATTTTCTTCCTGTACTTGTCTTTGGTGACCTGATTGAGGTGCATATATTCTCGTCTATAAGTCGGCATATTGACTGTCCATCTCCAGTGCATGTTTGAACACTATTTGTAAATAGAAAAGGTCTGTCTGGAAACTTCAACGATAGACTCATCAAGATTTCTTCAATTACTAGAAATATGTATTACGTAATCATTTATGCTTAAACTGTAATTTAAATTAGCTAAGATATTATTTATTTAGAAGATAATTCTTAAAATTTAGCTAACGAATACGATTTTATGTAGAAAAATTAATTCTGTATCTAATAATTAAATATTTTCGGAGCCACATATGAAGAAGAGCGCTCAAAAAGAGCCATTTTGTGAAGATGAGGATGCCATTTTAACACTACTCTGTATATAAAATATAAGCCTTTTATATTGATCGTTTCCTTCCACGCTAGATTTTTAGTTCGACGATCTGGCGGATTTGCGTGTCTCTTTTATAGCCGACGGCTTCTCGAACTAAGTGAAGTGACGTACCAGGGGCGAATGTGGGCGCGGGAGTTTGTACCTACCGCTGAAGAAAACGGGGACCATCGGAAACGGTCCTTTCTCTGCGGATTCTCCGAAATTTCGACACTGCCTGGTCTAAATTAGGGTTTTCCTATTGACGACCACTTACTACATTGTACGGCTGGATGTTTTTATTGCCCGCCGTAGGTCGTACCGGCGCGTAAATAACGGCGAAGGCGGAAAGATGCACGGATTTCAATCCCCTCGACAATTTTTTTTCTACGAATATTCGCTTCGACGAACTAACTGACAAAAGATCCGACCGGGGACTAACCCCCGTGGTTTGTTTGGCTGCGGCTTCGACCTGACTATATAGAAGAAATGAAGTGTCTAAAGACATTAATTAAAAACCGTTCAATTTAAAAACCATAAGACGATAATTTTATTTTTTGTCAAAGCCGCTCCCGCAACGTGTCAACAAAAATCTAAAACCCTTATAATAATTGGATCAGTGCGTGGGTCACTTAGGAATAAGAAACCTATTATAATAAAAAAGCTAGACCACTTTCGCGAAGGAAGCGCCTCGCAGATTTTTTGCATGGAACCTGTACATCAAATACGCACTCAACCGAAGTTCAAAAGTTATGTTAAACTTCGGTAAATATAATAATTTGTATCAGTAACAGCAAAATCTAAATATATAATAATCACTGCGTAAACCAAAATGCTCCGGTTTTATAATATTTCCATTGGGGCTAATAATTTATTCTCGAAAAAGGTAATTTACTTTTTGTTTTTTGACTATAATCGATAGACCCTGTGCATAATAGAAAAACTGACTGACTGGTGGGGCAAATCGATTTGGAGAAAAAAAATATGGAACCAAAAAGGACCCAACAAAATTTTCAAAATTAAAAAACAAAACTTTTTAATATTTGATGGTGCCCTGCTTTAACACCCCGCACCCCTCTGCAAATTTCGAAGATATTTTGTTCAGTTTAGCATAGCACGCCATATCTTGCACACTCTGTATAACCTTATGATTAAAAGTTGTAGTCATCGATACTGCCTAAATAGCAAAATAAACGAAACCGGCTTCTTTGTCTTCTGTGTCTTCTTTCTTTTTTGGTACAAACGGTTGAAGATTTTTGTTTAAATACTTTAAACACATGAAAATCGACAAAAAGAAAAACGGTAGCCGAGGTCGTTTTCAAATATGCTGTATGGCGGATAATGCGTAAAAAAGGAGGTAAGTTTCAAAACTTTAGCTCTAACAGTTCAAAAGTTATCGCCTTTAAACACGTTCCACAGACAAAAACTAAAAATTTAATTTTCGACGCTAATTCTTTCCGTACACACGATTCCTCTCTACGAAATATAGGTAGCACCCTGAATAGTGATCGTAAAATTTGAATTGGCAGTGTTTGTGATCGTTTCTTTCTCTAAAATAGTTTATTGTTTCAAAAAATAAATGCGAACAGTTAAAAACAGTTTTATAATAAAAGCATATCTTAAATTAAATAGTTTTTTTCTACTCTCTACTCTAAAAGCGATAGGATTCTGATGGCGTTTATCAATGCATAACATAATTGTTGACCAGGTAAAATGCCTAAAAACTAGCAATACTTTCGCGGTAGGTTGGATTTTACAATAGGGTAATACAAGTGAGTCTGTTTTTGAGTGAGTGTGTCTTCTGTGTAACAATGTTATCAATAGAATCCTGTCAAATATTTAATGTTTCCACACAGAGAAAACATATTTTTAAAATAAATTTAGCAATATGCTCCTTCCTGTTCTAATATGCGTCAGGCTTTGCTGGAAATATTATGAATACAACCTAAAGGACATTAAATATTGTGAATTCAGGCTAAAGGACGTTAAATAATTTTCTTTATGAATATGGGTGGTCCAATGTTCCTGTTTCAAACATATAAGTACATATAAATTATAAAAGCCTTATTGAACAATACAACCTGAAATTATTTGAATTAAAACGATGTTCATTTAACCACGACCCGCGTATAATATTTGTATTTCTAAGTTTCTAGTATTAATCACGTGGATTGCGATAATAAAAGCAAATGTTTTCACGCTTTGAAGTCTTATTTGAGAATTAAAATGGCGCTTTAAAGGGTTAAATAATCAATTATCAGGAATAAATTGTTCCCAACTTGGCAAACTTAAGGATTTTATAAATAGACGCACAAGTGAATGTCTCAAGCTTTTTAGTTTTACACGTATTCCGACACACTTCTAGATCAAAGTGTTGTTTCAGAGCCTTTCTAACCAATATCTAATAAGTGTGATAAAAAATACCCATAATATTATTGGCCGATATCCGGTTGTCGTATTTGTAAAAGTGATTATTAAAAATACGGTGTCTAGTGTTTATTTTTGCAAACAAACTATATTTAAAATACTGTCTACAAATGTTCTTGTTTCTTCCTGCATCGGTTGGTGATAAATCGAACTTGCTGATGTTTCGCAAATCCACCTGTTGCCTTCTTCAGAGCTTAACAGAAACTGGTTTGTATTCTACGCTGTATCTCCTTATATACTATTTGAGGAGGGGGGAGCTAAAGGAGGGACACTGTCTTGGATGACTGATTCCCATATTGGTGATTCGCGGTTAAGATTGTTCGGTCGTTTAGAGATTTATATTGATTGTCGGATTTTTAATTTGGTCGAATGAGATTTGATGTCCGATTGCATGTTTATGTTCGGCAACTGCGGATGAGTTTATTTGTTGTAATCTTAAGGCTCTTCATGTTTCTTTACAATGCATGAAGTGGTGTAAACTCCTGATGTCTCAAAGGAATTTTGAGTTTGACGAATTCAAAGTGTTGAGAGATTTTTGGACAAGTGGTAAATCTGTATACAAGTATAGAATGAGAACAAAAAAGTTTTAGAGGCTATGATAAGCGGCTTCAGATTTACGACCAGTCAATTGGTTGACTTCAAAATATGACATGTTCAGACACTTTAAAACGAGTAAGATAGAGTCTCAATCGTCTTTTGTTAACTTACAACCCGCCTTAACTTTTATTTTTATTATGGATGACAAGTTGGATTTTTTGTTTTTTGGAAAGCTCGTTTTCAGTTCAGTGATGTCTCACAAGGTGCACAAAATATTGTATCACAGTTCGTGAAGTTTGATCTAAGTATTTTATAAATAGAGCATAATTTACCTAACATTAACACATAAAAAAAAGCTAAACGCATTGAATTTTCAATAAAACGTGAACGTAGAGGAGCACTTCTTAACAAGTCAGATGTTTTGTGCAAATTACCAACTGTATATTTTATAAAAAACAAAAGTCAAAACACTTTTCCTTAATCTAATTAATGCTTGAGCAACCTCCAAATTCGATAAAAAGTTCTGTAATGTAAAATCTAATTCCATAATTACACAGATTTGCCTGTTTTTAATTTGCTTTAAATTTTATCTCAACGTTTCTATAACCTCGATAGGATCAAAAAATTCATAAACCTCATTTTTTGTGTGGCCACAAAGGAATAAATCCAAGGACGAGAGGTCAAAGGAACTAGGAAGCCAAGATATCGGACCATTTAGCGGAATAATTCTTTTGTCAAACCGCTCGCTTAAGAAGTTCCTGACTTGAATGCTGTTACATTTATGATATTAATAAGAGAAAACATACTAACTAAAATCCAACTTTGATATTTTGAAGGACTTAACGTCAAAGTTAGAGCCCTTCTTAGATGGAAAAAAGGTGACAAATAAATCATTGCCTACTTATAAAATAATTAACACCCAACTTACAAAGTATAATAAAATGTGTTGTGCATTTGTGAGACATCAATGAATTGGAAATTTTAATCGCTTTCCAAAAACGGAAAAATACCATATAGCCACCATAAGAAAATTGAAACTTAAGGCGAGGCAACAAGGCGATTGAGACATATCATATAGGCTAACTTATTCGCGTTTTGTCTATAAAATTAAAAATCTTAACTAACCCTTCGCTATTTATTTATCATAAACTGTTAGTAATTCATTGCAATAAAGACAATTTTTTACAACATTCCGATATTCACAGTCATAGTACAAGGTCGGCTAATCTGATAAGAGTTGCTAAATGTAAGCTGGATAAGTGTAGAAAAACTCCTTGAACACAAAATAGTAAATAAATTTGATTAAATCATTTCTAGAACTTCTAGCATTCTATACCATATCTGAGTATAAAAAATCGTGTTCAGTAATATATGTCTAAATGTGTTTTAGTTTGTATTTTTCATGTCTGTCTTATATTTAATATTATTTATACAACCCACCATTATTTATTCCAATTGGAATTTTGGTTATCTTATATATTTGTCAATAAAATATATATCAATCAATCATAAAAAAGTGTAAAATTATACGCATACGGAGCACTGTATGCGTTAAATTTGCAGTTTTGATCAGCGGTTAAAAAAAAATTGGTGTACCTAATTTTTTAAAGAAACTTCCACAGGTTAATGTAATACTTTTTACAAAACTTCTGGATTTCTCCTGAGTCGAACTTGCTAACGTTTCGCCAATCATCCGGTTGGCTTCTTCAGAGCTTGGCTGAAACTAGCTCGCGCGGAGCTAAAGGAGGGACACTGTCTTGGATGACTGATTCCCATATTGGTGATTCGCGGTTAAGATTGTTCGGTCGTTTAGAGATTTATATTGATTGTCGGATTTTTAATTTGGTCGAATGAGATTTGATGTCCGATTGCATGTTTATGTTCGGCAACTGCGGATGAGTTTATTTGTTGTAATCTTAAGGCTCTTCATGTTTCTTTACAATGCATGAAGTGGTGTAAACTCCTGATGTCTCAAAGGAATTTTGAGTTTGACGAATTCAAAGTGTTGAGAGATTTTTGGACAAGTGGTAAATCTGTATACAAGTATAGAATGAGAACAAAAAAGTTTTAGAGGCTATGATAAGCGGCTTCAGATTTACGACCAGTCAATTGGTTGACTTCAAAATATGACATGTTCAGACACTTTAAAACGAGTAAGATAGAGTCTCAATCGTCTTTTGTTAACTTGCAACCCGCCTTAACTTTTATTTTTATTATGGATGACAAGTTGGATTTTTTGTTTTTTGGAAAGCTCGTTTTCAGTTCAGTGATGTCTCACAAGGTGCACAAAATATTGTATCACAGTTCGTGAAGTTTGGTCTAAGTATTTTATAAATAGAGCATAATTTACCTAACATTAACACATAAAAAAAAGCTAAACGCATTGAATTTTCAATAAAACGTGAACGTAGAGGAGCACTTCTTAACAAGTCAGATGTTTTGTGCAAATTACCAACTGTATATTTTATAAAAAACAAAAGTCAAAACACTTTTCCTTAATCTAATTAATGCTTGAGCAACCTCCAAATTCGATAAAAAGTTCTGTAATGTAAAATCTAATTCCATAATTACACAGATTTGCCTGTTTTTAATTTGCTTTAAATTTTATCTCAACGTTTCTATAACCTCGATAGGATCAAAAAATTCATAAACCTCATTTTTTGTGTGGCCACAAAGGAATAAATCCAAGGACGAGAGGTCAAAGGAACTAGGAAGCCAAGATATCGGACCATTTAGCGGAATAATTCTTTTGTCAAACCGCTCGCTTAAGAAGTTCCTGACTTGAATGCTGTTACATTTATGATATTAATAAGAGAAAACATACTAACTAAAATCCAACTTTGATATTTTGAAGGACTTAACGTCAAAGTTAGAGCCCTTCTTAGATGGAAAAAAGGTGACAAATAAATCATTGCCTACTTATAAAATAATTAACACCCAACTTACAAAGTATAATAAAATGTGTTGTGCATTTGTGAGACATCAATGAATTGGAAATTTTAATCGCTTTCCAAAAACGGAAAAATACCATATAGCCACCATAAGAAAATTGAAACTTAAGGCGAGGCAACAAGGCGATTGAGACATATCATATAGGCTAACTTATTCGCGTTTTGTCTATAAAATTAAAAATCTTAACTAACCCTTCGCTATTTATTTATCATAAACTGTTAGTAATTCATTGCAATAAAGACAATTTTTTACAACATTCCGATATTCACAGTCATAGTACAAGGTCGGCTAATCTGATAAGAGTTGCTAAATGTAAGCTGGATAAGTGTAGAAAAACTCCTTGAACACAAAATAGTAAATAAATTTGATTAAATCATTTCTAGAACTTCTAGCATTCTATACCATATCTGAGTATAAAAAATCGTGTTCAGTAATATATGTCTAAATGTGTTTTAGTTTGTATTTTTCATGTCTGTCTTATATTTAATATTATTTATACAACCCACCATTATTTATTCCAATTGGAATTTTGGTTATCTTATATATTTGTCAATAAAATATATATCAATCAATCATAAAAAAGTGTAAAATTATACGCATACGGAGCACTGTATGCGTTAAATTTGCAGTTTTGATCAGCGGTTAAAAAAAAATTGGTGTACCTAATTTTTTAAAGAAACTTCCACAGGTTAATGTAATACTTTTTACAAAACTTCTGGATTTCTCCTGAGTCGAACTTGCTAACGTTTCGCCAATCATCCGGTTGGCTTCTTCAGAGCTTGGCTGAAACTGGCTCGCACTTTACTCTGTGCCTGCTTTTATATATTGTTTGAGGAGGGTGGAACTAAATGAGGAGCATAAACACCGGATGACTGATTCCCATATTGGTGACAGGTAAAGACCTGAGATTGTTAGGTTGTTTATAGATTTCTATAGACTCTCTGATTTTTCGTTAGTAGAAGAATCGATTACATACAAGAATTTTGGTTTTATCGAATAAAATTTTATGTCCGGTTTCGTGATTGTGTTCATCGACAGCTGATGGGTTTATTTGTCTTAGGCCGCCTATGCATGGGATACTGTAAACTCCTGGCATCTCAAATGGAATTTTGTCTTTGATGGATCGAAGATGTTGGGAGATTTTTGGATAAGTGGTGAATCTGGTTTTGAAATATAACGTCAAAACTAGATTCACCACTTGTCCAAAAAATCTAGCAACATCTTCCATTTGAGATGCCAGGAGTTACAGCATTCCGTGCATATGCGGCAAAGAATGCATTGGGGAGACGGGACATGAAAGAGCCTTAAGACTAAGACAAATAAACTCATCAGCAGCAATCACGAAACGGGATATACAATTTTATTCGATAAAACTAAAATTCTTGCATGTAATCGATTCTTCTACCAACGAAAAATCCGAGAGTCTATAAACAACCCAACAATCTTAGCTGCGACTCAGGTCTTTACCTGTCACCAATATGGGAATCAGTCATCCGAGACGGTGTTTATGCCCCGCATTTAGCTTCGCCCCCCCCAAACAATATATAAGCAGTTACTGAAGTCTCTGAAGAAGTCAACATTGGCGAAACGTGAGCAAGTTCGACTCAACAAAAACCGACGCAGGAGGAATCCAGAAGTTATGTAAAAAGTAATCGGAGTACCTCCTTTGCTATTGAAAGGAAAAATGATGAGCTTTTCAATAACGCGAACAGGTGTACAATCGTCGTAGGCGCATCGGAGAACGAAATGTAGAAGTAATTTTTATCTAAGCTCCAGTTAGATGGGTGCTGTTTTTCTCCCGTCCTTATGCGATAATCCTTGAAACCTGCGAGCTAGAGGCGACGGCGTTTGATGTCCTCGTCCGTGGAGATTAGGAGACCTTCTCTCTCTTCCCCTCTCGCTCGTTCGGTTCTGCTCACGCTATCGGCTACGAGGCGAAAGCGGCGGCAGCGGCAGGGGAGTTCGCGGCCTCGGGTGGCCTACGTGCACGGTCCGTCGGCCCACTTAATGACGATTTTCCCGAAACTGTCAGCGGCAACCCGGACGGACACACAACGGCCATCGGTCTTTGTTCGTCGCATGACTAATTCGGATCGCGATCGACGCGACGGTGGCGGCAGAATTTCGCTTGCTCGCTCGCCTGCCTGCTTGCGAGAGACCCGATTAGGTACCGGCACGCCAGACCGGGCGCGGTTTCGGTTTACTATACAGGGTGGCCAATTATAAAGGGCACTCGCCCTATCTCGAAAATTGTAAAGACTAATGGGGAGAAAAGGATACTCAATCGGCCAAGGGAAAATGCAGGAAATTTTTTTGTAATTTCTTGCTAGCTTCTTAATGCGAGCGAGTAATGAAATGTAAATTTGCAATGGTCATTAAATCAGGTGGACAATTTAAAGGCTATATGGTACAATTCAGATAAATTGCAATGATAATTTATAAAAATTCCGTATTTCAGTTTTTAAGCCCTACACACCTCGAATCATAGTTCGTTAAGTGTTACGGCTCTATTTCTTAAAGGAAAGTCTTGGGCAGTGTCTGAACATTTTCGCAAATAATTGTCAATAACTTCAGAACGACTTAATGCTATCAGAGAGCGTTTTTCGCCGTCATTTCTCAAAAGAAAATGCAACGTTATCACTTTTATTGCAACAAAAGATAGTCAAATAGGGGTCTAATACACTAGTGAAAGCCGAATTTCGATATCTCTTGTCTCTAACTAAAATCTCTATATCAGTAAAAGAAATAAAAACTTGAAATAATGTCACATTATTAAATACTAATTTTCGTTTTTTTAACAATATACTATGCATAAATTTACAACATTACATTTAATTGTTAGTTCATATGATTAAACATCTAATAGAATACAATAATGAGAAACAATAAAACAAGCACTTAGAGGTTCAAACAAACAAATCAAACATTCAAATTCTACCATATATTTATGTGATGTGAGTGGCTAAAATATGGAACAAATTCAGTTATTGGATTTCCAGAAAAATATTTGCACAAATCCACCATAATTTTTTCTTGCTTATGTTTTACATTAAATAGAAAATATACAGGTCGGTCCAAAAAATAGATTTTCAAATGGAACACCAATTTTTAAATTTTCGAATTGTGCGTCAAATTTCCGCGTCATAATTAATGAGCAAAAGAATATAAAACGGAAACGTAAAAATGAATGAATGAAAAATGAACAGGTTAGTAGGTAGTACCAGTCAGTAAAGAAAGTAAATATAGCGTATCTAAATGAAATTATAATTTTTATTGGGTATGGAGACAAAACGAGAAGGCAAGAGATTGTATTTGGGATAAATAAGGTCCAATAAATTTGTTATTCAAAATCCCTGCCCAAACATTTATTCTTTGTGGATGTTGTCTACGATTTTCTCGAATTTATCGGGAGTTATATATCTAAATATCAACAATTTTTTTTTCTAACCGTATCACTTAAATAAAACGCGACTTCATCACTAAACATCTGACGATGAAAGAATGATTTTAAATGGCACATTTCGATCACAAAACTGTAGTCTGCGTTCGGAATCATCTTCGTTCAGCTCCTGTAGTAATGTAATCTTGTACGGGCGATACTTTTCTTCTTCTACTACACGCAAAGCTGTTCGTTGGTTATCATCATATCCACTATATGCAATAAAAATTAAATTTTCAATTCTCTGGGTTTTATTTAATTTTATTAATATTTAATGTAATTGCAACAATTTACTGGTACTAGCTACTTACCTGTTGATTTCAAAATTAAATTTTTGTTTTTTATTCTTTTGCTCATAAAAAGTAAGAAATATGTATAAGTATAAGGTCAACTAGATGAATTATGAGTGAAATTTGACGCGACATTCGAAAATGTGATTCAAAAAGTGGTGTTTCGTTTAAAAAAAGGAACGTAGTAAAGTGACTAACTGATACGAATTAAGCACGGGGAAAAACATTGTTACGACGAATGGCAGATTTCAGTTGGTGTCAAACATGTTCAATGAGATTAAATATCCAGTGGTAAGGTGGTAAGCCTTAAAACTGTATGCCGTATATTTTTTGCATAATTATCACATACGTATTCCTTTTGTAGGTTCTAGCTTTGTAGAACCTCAATTAATTGCTTTTTGGTATAATCTTCGTGAAAATAAATGTCGTTATTATACATGTAGTTTTGGATTGTTGCTTTTGTGTCACATGAGGAAGGGGTTTTAGTCCACTGTCTACTGTGATAACTTACATTGTCCATTACAATGACGCTATTAGGAGGAATGTTTGGAACTAGTTTGTTTTTAAACCAACAAATAAATCAGCGGTGGTGTCTTCATGGTAATCCAAAGAATCTTTAATATTTTTCGCAGACAGAGAAAGTCCATTTGGAATCCAACCATCTTTAGAGCCAGCATGCAAAATAGTTATTCTTCTACCTCGCGTTTGTTTTACACTCATCAGTTGAGTCAACCCAACCCTCTTCCGGGGTATCATAAGTGTCGAACCAGGTTTCATCCAAGTAAATATTGGCCTTTGTTGTTCTCTGTAAATCCTAATTTTTTTCTATATATACCAGTCGCCATTTCCGAATTCTAAAAGATTCCATTAAAACTTGCCTTTTGTCAATTTTTTTAAATCTAAAAACACATTTAAAACTGGTTTCATCTTTTTCAAGCCTCCTAATTAGGATGTCTAATGTAGGCACGCTTTGTTCGTAGTATAACTGGTAAATTTTACGCCGTATTATATCTTGATCACTTTCATTTACACTAGAGAAAATGTCAGTATCGCTTCTTTTTTTCCTCGCTGAAATGGGATTATTCACAATTTTCCATACAGTTGATGTTGGAATTTTCGTCAATGTGGCCGTTTCTTCTAAAGATGCTTGCTTGCTGGCACCGCGTTCAATGTTTCAATGTCATTGTTTATAACTTCCTTGTGTTTTCTACATTTGGGCGGGAGCATCTCCTGAGATAGACTAGACTCGCACATATTTTGCATAATTCGCACATGATTCAACACACGCTATATTACACACGAAATAAGAATGATTACTAATAAACTTAAACTAAGTAGTATACCAAACCAAAAAATATTAAACACAGATAGGTATAAAATTATTTTCTATTACGGACCACAATTTTACCTGAATTTAAATTCCGAAACTAGGTAATAATCTTGTTGCAATGTACGTTAATGACCACCCTTGGATAATCCCATTCAAAAGCAATTGATCACATTCTTACATCTATGTACGGACGATATCTACTTTTTGACACACCTTGTATTTCCGGTTTCCTCCAAAAAAAACACGATGGAAGTGTGCTAGCATTTTTATTGAAATAAAATACCTGATTTTCAAATGAATTTGTTGCATATTTTAGCTATTCACTGTCTACAGGGTTATTCACAGTGAGCGTCCAATCAGACGTTTATGGAGAATGAGTTACGGTAAATACCTGAAATGCTGGTTACTTATGTAAGCAAATATGAGCTACCTTTGTAAAATATTTTTGACCATTCGCTGTTGCCAGATCTACTCGTAACGTATATCAACTTTCGTTTTTTAGATGGATCGCTCTGCATATTATTAGATTTTTAGATTCGTCGGAACATTCTAGAATTTTTTTATGTAACATGTACCATACCCATCTTGAATATTTTCGATAAAAAATTCTTTTTAAGAAATTTATTTATTATGAGAATTAACTTATTGCGTTCGTTCGTTCATAAAATAAGGCCCAAATGGCAATACTTGTTAGGTGGGAATTTTATAGGTGACACCCCATATATTATAATGACAATTAAATGAGCAATTAATTTGCCATCTAAAAATGCCATAGTATGGTAATTCTTTTTTCACTGGTTTTTTTTCATAGTTAAAAGTTGCATTTATTTGAGAAAGCAAGATAATTATGCATACGCAGATATTTTGAATTTGTTTTACATTTATGATGAGTGTTAAGTTCAAGAACGTGCAGAAAATTTAACGAACAATATCCGCATTTGCCACCAATGTACGAGAAAAAGTTTAAAATAATTGAAGCAAATTTTCGTAACCTAGGAAGAAGGGAACTTCCAAAAATCTGTTACAAAATCAGAAGAAAATGGAACCAGCATATTTTCAGGCATTTCCACATGCGTCTATTTCGAGCGCTGAAGATGAATAGAAACATAATACTCAAAATTACAAAATAACTACATTATAATCTCTTCTCCCTCGTGATGCATCATTTAAGCGTAAAGTTTTGCGAAATGATATTGGTTAGAAAACAAAAAGACTGAGAAATATTCAAAATTATTAGGAGTCAAAATTTCCACGTTTATTGGTTTTTAACATTAGTTTTATGAACAGTTTCTACGAATATAACATTTTTGTTGGCGTATGTATTTTCTTCCAGTTTCGCTGTTACATGACCGGCCAGAGCCTGCTACCCAAATATGAGGTGTTCCATTTAAAATAAACGCCCTCAACGTGACAAGTTCATTCTGAGACTATATTATGATAATGCAATTTAATAAGGAACTGCAACCAAAAATTTAAGAGTTTAGCTGTACGGGTTGCCAAAAAAAAATTTTTATATCGGGTTGTGCGTTTCCAATTTTCTTAAAAAGTATTTTTTATCTCCGAAAATGTTCAAGATAGGTATGGTACATGTTACATAAAAAAGTCCAGAATGTTTCACAGAATCTCAAAATGTAATAATATACAGGGTGTTCAATTTAAAAAACGAAAGCTGATATACGTTACGAATATATTTGGCAACACCGCATACATAATATTTCAGGTTTTTACCGTAAGTCATTCTCCAAAAACATCTAATTGGACACTGACCATGAATAACCCTGTATATACAAATATTATGAGATAAAGCAAAACCTATTCTAGGAAAAAGAATCTAATCTTTCCCAACATTTTAGTTATCTGTAACATAATTTGTCGAAAAACGGCATTTAACAATCAAGAGTACTAATATCCCCTCTGGCGGTTATTTTAGAAACTTAAAAATAATTTCTAGCCCTTTTTCTTGATCGCTTTGGTTATATATTTTTCACTCCAAGTCGTTACGACAATTAGTTTTCCAGATAGTGCCGAGTGCTCTTCTTAATTGACCACCCGGTACAGGGTGGTTCGTTCGAGCGTTCGCGAACAACGACGGTGTACGGTTACTCGAGATGCGACGCGGGGACACTTTGGGGGGTCGTAATACGACCGCAGAAAGACAAATAGACTTCCTCGCTCATCACGTTTTATCCGTTCGCCTACAAATTTAAGATTTATCAAAACACAAACTACAAAAAAATAAATCAAATGAAACTGAAACACTCATAAATTGAGGGTGTCGAATTAAATGGCGCGCCATTAAACTGTCCCTGCAGCGAACCTTTCAGATTTGAACAATCGAAAATTTATGTATACACTTCTTTTTTATCTGTACCTGAATTTTAAAGAATAAAAATGTTCAGGAGAAATAGCCAAAAGAGGACTTGTTTCAGTGTTTTCCTAAATGCCTGGGGTGAAATTTATGCAAATGCAAGCTTATTAGACACTTTTTTTTCTTTTGCCTTTAGCGCTGATTCACAACTTTTTTTTTTGCTAAATTAATAATAATTAAATAATTGATTAGTTAATAATTATAATTAATAAATTAATATTAAACCGACAATTGCAATAGCTCGTACTGACATAATATTATTAATGATGGTTTTTAGGAGGCTTTGGAGGAGGTTGACATTGGGAGGAATATACTTGTTCAAACAGATCTCTTTCAGGTTTCGTACAGTAAATTTATTCAGAAATTTATACAAAAACAGTCATTAAAAAAGAGCAATGTGAGTTTTTGGTTCTTTCACATTTTAATTACCCTGATATTGCCTATGCCCGATGTTTTGATTAATACGTAGGACAGACTAAAATTGCATTTAGGTTCTTTTTTACTTGATTTACTGTGAACTCAACTGTAAACAATACCTCTGCATGACCTCAGCCATCTCTGCCATGTGTCATTAAGCATAAAGTTGATTTAATGGTCATCTGAACATGACTGGAGATACTTGACCAGTTAAAACGTTGTGTGGGTAAATAATAATGAAAATGGTAGTTTAAAATATTTCATTCCGTTTACTGTTTTGCATTATTGAATACTTGTTCGCCCGATAGTGGAGTATGGGAGTATCACGTGAAATGTACAGTATATTAATATGCTTTAAATGGTTCAGAGACAATTCATGTAGCTTTTGATATATAAAGATTCTGACTATTCTGATAATACAATAATTTTTGAAGCGTTGATAAAAAATTGTTTAACCAATAAGATCTACCGGCGTAGAATAATCAACATGTCCGCTGACAGTTCGTCAATTTGACAAGTGTCAATTTTGATGGGGCAGTTTAAGGCAGCATTTTCTCAAAATTTGCCCGTCAAATGTTCTAGGAAAATGAGTTAAATGCGTGGAGATCTCTGTTTCAAGAGAAAATGGCGCATAATGTAGGTTAAAAGGTGAAACACGGAAGTATCTCTACGCTTACGCTTCTGGAGAAGCATCAAGATTTACCATACTAACGTCACGGTCACGATTTTACTAGCAACATCTGTGATAGACGATAGCCCACTAATGGATTTAAAATATAAAGAAAACGAAGTAGCTTAACAGATATCGCAAATGACGAAATAGTGGCGAGAGTACAAACATACAACTATCTGGGGTGCTGGGTGAATGAAAAATCAAGAAATCAAAAACCAATGAATTACTACACATAATTATTCAAGGAAAAATAGAAAGAAAGAGTGCTCCTGATCGATGAACAATATCTTGGCTCAAAATCGTCTTCAGTGGTATGGAAAGTACACCACGACATTGTTTAGGTCCGCTGCGGTTAAAGTGAAGATCATACGACTGATTGTCAATGTCCTGGGATGACACGGAACTTCAAGAAGCAGAGAAGAAGCCCCCAGAAAATTAACTGGTTGGATGACCTTCTTCGAAGCATCCACAGTACCAATCATGCTCAGTTTTCATTAATGACTAGAATATATACGATTACTTTGGTTAGTTTTGGCTAGATTAATCCCTATTTTATTAAGCAGGTATCCTAAATTTCATTTCGATGAAATTTTATATATTTGTAGACTAATTTATGCCTAATTAAATCCAAATTATTATTTGTAGTGACGTCCCGAAGGACAACCTAATTGTGGTTTTTCAATACATTTTTTTTTCATTTTGAGATATCTTAAGAATCAATTTGTGTCGTTCGATACTGACATGATCTTTAGGAACCCTGTACTGGTTCTTCACGCTATAAGGAATTTCGCTTCCAACCGTTCATTCGCAGTGCCGTGTTGCCGAGTCGTTTTAGATTTCTATGAAAATCGTCGCAAAGCACTTTTTTTTTGTTAACGCTATGGAAAATTTTACGGAGCGGCAATAAGCGAGTTCAACGTGGGGTTGTTTGGCCTGCAGGTATCTTTCTCTGGCTTAAACAGTGACCGAAGGATAAAGTCATGCGATATTTTCTCACAATAACCAACTAAACTGAATCCTTATCGATCGACATTAGGATCGCGGCGGGCACCTTCCGCTCCGTACAATCCGCGCGTTTCCTTAAATCCATCCCTGTCGGAGACGCGACAGCTGCGGGTTGATCACTAGATGAGGGTCAGCGCGGTAGCTATTTCGGCGGGCGAGCAGGTCCGCACTCAGGTTCTCGTTTGGGGACAAAATTATTTTTCATATTGGCAGCAAAATAGTCAACTTTACACACAAATCGGTACTTACAAGTAATTGTCAGAATGGAAAGTCAACCTCACGCATTCTATTTACCTTTAGCATCAATTTCTAATATTACATTTTTTGGCGTATCCTAAAGTAAGCAAATATCAAAGTGTGTGATCACTGTGATTTTGTGAATTTATCCACTTTTTGTAGATTGCATTAAATGCTTGAAGAATTTGATTATATCTCGGACATGTTGAAAATCCATTGAAAAGGGCCAATTCAAACAAAGGAATCCATTTGACAAAGATACCGTAATTCGGACTTTTTTGCCTCCTCTAATTGAAGACTTGCTGATATCGTAGTTTTCTCATGCTCTCCATTTTGCAATGAGTCGTCTTTAAAATTCCATGCATTCCATTTTGGAGCTAATATTAATTGTAGAACGATTAGGTGATTTTGTTAAATTTCCAAACTTAGCACAAGAATTCAAATTAAATACCACCAGATTGTTTCTTGATGTATTAACTGACTACACTCATAAAAATTTCAAATCCTGTTGGCGACAATGCTGAAGAAAGTTCTGAACCATAAATGGAAATAATGGATATTATGATTCAGCGCCCCGTCTCAAATCATAACCAGTTATCAATAAAAGTACTTCACTTGTTAGGATGGAAATAGGCATATGCCTGTAGACATTATTTTTTAACTCCAGTATTGCTGTCAGGTATCTACTTATTTTATTATATATTTAAAATGTGTGAATTTACAAGTAAATCAAAAATAAGTCAGATATAATTCAGCCCATATAAATACCAGAAATATTATGGAAAGGTTATTTGGAACGTGTCTTCAAAGCAGTTTGCGAACCAAGATAGACACTTCACCACGTTAATTTACCAATCGGATTTTGAATTTTGAACATTTTAAATTTCCTAAAAAGAATTTTCTTTTCTTGCAAAATAAAAAAAACTTAATAACAATTTTAATATGTTCTACTTCTTATTTGAATATGTTTGTTTCTCAATTTTTCTTTTTATTGTTTGTGAGTTTGATTGTCCTGTGCCCGTTTTAAATGTCCTTAAAATGTCTACATACTTTTTAAATGATTGTTCATCCAAACCGTTATCGAAGCTGTTCATTTTTGGAAAAATAATCTGGCAAGCAACACTTGCAGCATTACAACCTCTCGTTTTTCCTCAAATGCAATGCAATGCATTTGCATCTCTCCTATCAATTTTAAATTTCTTAATCAAATATGTTAAATCTCCTCACATTACAAGCTTTCTTCTCTCCAATTAATCATTTTGAATTGTTCGTGAATCTTTAGGTTTGAAACTGCTTCAATTAATTTCAGAACAATGGGCTGAGTTTTAACTAAAATTTTCGAAAAATATGTCCCATGAATATGAATATTACTTCCAGTTTTCACGCCTCGTTTTTTAGCTGCGCTGACAAATCCTAAAATCACTTCTATCACTCATATACTTTTTTTTCTTCACCATGTAGCAGGCTTCCAGTACCGTACCGATTGGTCAGGTGTTCTATTGCCGTCGGCAGGATATTTCGATAATTGCCATCAAAAGTCCAAATGATATACTTTAAATCATACCATACCCACTTTTCACCATATATATTATATGTGGTTTTAAAGAAATAACATACAATACATCGGCAATACATATCATACGAGTATACCGTAGGTTTGCAAAATAGATTGGTAGTAGATTGGCGAATTAGTAATAAAGTGCAGCGGCGGAACACAAAGATTCATCAGTTTTCTGGTACCCTTTGTAAAAGTAATAAGGGCAATGCATTTCCAGGGCGAATTAATCCGGGTGAGCAGACGGGCATCTGCGAATTACTTCGACATACACACACATACACACACGCGCGCACAAGCGTGCAGATCACGCCGGTGGTCGTAGGTGGCGGGTGACGCGCGAGGGTTGGGGCAGGGGGACGGAGGCGGCAAGGGGTCGGGGGTGGTCAGGAGACGGCCGGGATGTGGGGGAGCGAGGAGGGAGACCGCAGGCAGGGGCACAATGGCCGCGACAGCCCGCGGCTACATGGACGGTTCGGCGAGTAGCGAAGGTCCGCGGGAACAGGGCCGGATTTTCCTCAAACTTTCGTGCCAAATTAAATTCCGGAATTTTTCTTATGAGCATGCGATAATTTTCGAACGGTGACTAGCGAATCTGAATCTGAATCGAAGGACTCCTCATTGGATATGGGACATAATTGTGTCCTTTTTCTTTTGATACGTTGAATTTTTGCTTTGTTAAATTATTATTCAAAATCGAAATTTCAGCAGCGACTTATTAATTTGTTAAAGCATAATATGGAACTGAAAAATTAAGTTTATTGCTTTTTTTGGAATTTTTCGGTTATGATTCACATGTTTTATTTTGACCTGACAAATTAGAATTTTTCATCAACTTAAAACCGACCTATCAAAAAAAAAACACTCAGACCAAGATATAATTTTTATTTCTGAAGGATCCAATATCAGCTGCGCAATAAGCACAAACAAGACTTCTTTTCGATCTTTTTCAGACTTAATTGAACATTTAAATAATTATTATAACTTAATTTTTAATGAATCTGCTTAACCCCAGTTAATATCCCCACAGAACTGATCAAGTAAGAAACAAAAAAGCTATATGAGCACATAACCAGGTTCTTCCAAAAATGCATAAACAGCAGATATACCTCAGAGGAACGGAAATTATCATCATCATACCTTACCCCATTCAGAAGAAAGGTACCAAAGGAAACTGTGACAACTATCGAGGGATCACGAGCACAATCAGTCGGAATGATCAGATTAAAATGGCACAAAATTACGACGACCCTAAAAGCTAGTCGAAGAGTATAAGAAATGGGTTGTGTGGCGGTATGCATTATCAAATCGTGCTCAACTTATAAATCAATGACAGGAATACCCAAGGCAGGAAGGACATAGCAATGGTAAACAGCGTCTTAAAAATTACAAGACGAAATCAACAGCTAATTTATCTATCATAAAAAGCATAGTTACAAATAGTTGTGGGATATGGCAGCTAACAGAAAAACCCATTAGAATGCTGGAGGCAACAGATCGATTTCTGGAAAAGAGCGACAGGAAAATCTTGAACTTGAAAAAATCCTAAATGAAGCGATCAACAGCAAAACAACGAAAGTGGTGCGGACATATCCAAAGAATGGAAAATCAGCGACTGCCTAAACAGACTTGGACACCTACTGGGAGAAGAGAGAGAGAGAAAGGACAACAAGGAGTTCTAGAGAGGGCATTGACAGGGTAATCAGAGAAAAGGGATATGGAGAGATAGAGAGATCAATGGCGATTGGGGAACGGATGACATCGAACGACGTTTCGAACCCGATGATACTTATTTGAGAAATTTTAAAGAATTTTTAGCGTAGAAGGTCAAGGAGAATAGGAAAGTAAACTGTTCTCGCCTTAGAGTAAAAATACCTAGACGGTCAAGAAAAATACACAAGTGTAACACAAGTGACACAGGTGATTACATATGTAGTAATGTTAGTAATCAAAATTATTAAATCGTATTACTATTATTTAAGATTTATCGCCTCAGCTAAAAATACATTAGAAAACTGGTAGCAGTATTCATATTCTTATTCATTCAACACTTTAGTCGAGGGTAAATATATTATTATCAGAGAATATTTATAATATTTATTTAAGTTTTTTAGGGTACGCTATTGTATAGTTAATTAAAATTCATCTGGACAAGAGAAAAAAATTAGCTACTGTAGTTTCGAACCAAATGATAGAAAGAGATGCAGAGAGTGTAATGCCACAAGTATTCCAATTTGTGTTCAATTCTGAATTTGTTACAAATTATTTTGCATGAAAGATAATTTAGCGAATATGTTTATCTTTTTACAAAACTTTTGTTTTGCTGGGTAAATAAAAAACAAAATATAATTGCCTAAATAACGTGTCAGTCTATTTGATTTTTTTTTACTTACTTTATATTTTATTCCACTTGTCTTCGAGATTTTGGCATTTAATTTTTCTGCCACCGATAATTAAACTCACCTTTATATTTGACATATTTATTACATTTATTTACATTTACTATTATTATCATCATTATTAATTTTATTATTAACTATCAGAATAATAAAAGTGTAACCGCTACGCGTCGCCAATATATTAGACTTAGCAGTCAAAGAAAAAATCAGGTGCCCAGCATCCTTGTGATAATGTCGTGGAACTTCGGCAAAGCACTGCAGTGGCAATCAACTATATCAACCAGCCAAAAATCATACAATTAAAGTTTACGAAATATGTGTTTCAAAAAAGTGGCCTTATTTGGAATATCAAAATAATTTAAGTTATTTTTATCGCTGCATTAAATGAAAAGAACTCTTATCATCTTTAATTTTTATGTTCCAATAAAATAAAAATCACCTATTTTTTTTCCTATTTTTGACAATATCTCAACAGCTAATGGAATAGCATATAAAGTGTGTTACACACTTGTAATCAGAATAAATAATAGGCTGCTACCTCAGAAAATTGTTACTGTTTTGTTTTACAAATGACTTAGGAAAAAACTTGACTGGTAACCCTACCTGTTGTTTTTCAATTTACCTTGATATATTTAAAAATAAAAATGTTACAGTCGATCAAAATGTTTTCAAGATAACTTGAAGGCATGGTACCTGATTACCGACTAAATGAGTGTATTTTTCCCCGAATCGGTACCAATAATCTTCGTTCCGAATTCTCACCGAATTCGAGGGAGTAATCAAATAACACACCGCCTAGCGTTGGTTCGTCTAACGGGTATCCCGGGGGGCTAGTGGGTTGGGGCTGTCTCGTAGGGTGGGGGACGGGGGCCGACGGGCGACAGCAGGCCTGCGGGCGGCCGACGTTAAGGGATGGACGCTTTTCGGGAGAGATGTTGCAGACCCGCGATCGCGGAGCGTTGGCGGCCCGTAGGGGTCGGAGGAGGGAAGAGAGGGAAGCCGGGGATCGCGGCAGAGTAATCCCTGGAAACGGACGGGGTTGGGGGAGGGGACGTGTCGCTCCGGTCCAAACTTAGGCGTTCGCTCTCTATAAATTTCCGAAATTCGCCCCCGAAGCCTGGCAAGAGGGAGACGGCAATACCTACGCGCGCTTTAAATTACTTTATTTTTTCCATTAAGAATGAATAGAATTCACTTTCTCTCAAAAAATGAATCCCAGTTATATGTAAAGATTGTTGGTTTCATTTACACATCTAAAAAAAAACTACATTTCAGAAAAAAAAATTATTTGTTTCAAGAAGTTACTACACTAAAATGCAGATTTATAATTAATCTAAGAAAATATTATTCCGTATCCAACAAGATCAGGCACCAACCAAATATTTTTTATTAATGATTTATTTTTGCGTCTTCAAAATAATATAATAAAAAAAATAAAAAAAAAGTTTTTATCGCCCAACGTGTTAATTTTTTAGATTTGGATTAAAATTTATATATTAAAAGACTATTAAAATAATTTTAATCCAAAACCGAAAATAAAATAATTTTTTCTACTCCCGTCTGTAAAATACCTAATACCGATCTAGCGTGCGGGAAGAGTCATTTTACCACGTCAGTTTTGTTTCCCACGGATCCGAGCCACATCGGATATTTCCGGGATTTTACCGCACGGGTTTGGGAGCAATCGGATGTTTCCGGAGATATGGCCCACGCCTTGAATTTTGACGTTTGTCAATTCTGACCGTCATGTTATTGAATGTATCTTGTTGTTTTGCGAAAATGTACCCAAAAACTAACGGTCGTAGAAAAAGTATAGTATTCAACCCTTTCGGTAAACTTTTTAATTCACTCGTTTATTAAACACTAGCTCCGCTACGCTCCGCTCGTGCCAAATATACTCCTGACTCAAATGTCGTTTAGCGCACTCGTTGCATAATATACTATATCAAGTTAGCTCCAAGAGTTTCCTCCAATTACAAATCTCTTCGCGATCATTTCAAATCTCGTTTTTTAATAAATAATAATGAATATTTTTACCATCTCTTTGAATCACTAAAACCCACAAGAGTTCAACAATTCACATGGCCGCTGACAGTTCGTCCATTCCTGGCAAATCCTGTTGAATGTTCAGGGAATATTACGCCACAAGTTTGGTAAATGTCATTGAGTTTTGATTTGCCACGAGCGGAGTGCAGCGGAACAAGTGCTTAATAAACGAACGATTTAAAAAGTTTATCAAATGTATTTCATAGTATAGTTTTTTGCAAAACAACACGAATACATTCACCGGGTGACGTGTGACATGATCGTCAAAATTGATAAACGGCAAATTTCAAGCTGTGGGTAATATCTCTAAATACAACCGAAACCCGTGGGTAATTTTATAGTAGGACGTAGAAAAAAAGAGTTAAATGTGTGGAGATCATAGAAAGAAAATGACGCAAAGCACAAATTAGTGTGTGACATTAATACGGGATAAATTTATAGGGCTCTGAATTTTTATTATTATAATTCCATTTTCTGTCTCTGTAATCACTTCCCTCTGTATCCCTTTAGTTGCAAGACTTGGATTAATAGTGGTCTATTAACGTAATATCAAATAAAGTGTAAACACCATAGAGCTACTATCCATGCAGATAATGCTGCTGCTACTTATGAAGCAACTATGAAAGAAGGTCCATTCAACATGCACATGCACGAGATTAGAAATCTCGTTTTCAACCAATGACGAAAATATCAATGCAGCGCATTAATTTTACCTTAAAGTGCATCCCAAAGAGTATAAGATAGAGGGGAAGGTCGCGTATACTCTCATCTAATATTGTGTCCAAGTACTGTCATGGCGATTTAAAGTAATGCGTCACACTGAAAATACTACAGTAGCTTGTAATGGATAACAGCACTTTATTTATTTAGTACCTTCTAAAGTAAGAAAAATTCAAATGTCAACGCCTAAATCTTTAAGGCTGCACCAAGGGGCTAGAACGATAGGTCGATTGTGTAGCCGAATTAACAGGATGGAGAAGAAATTTGTTGTAAAACAAAAAATGAAGCAAGAGGTTGACTTAATAATACATACATCGTCAAATTATTTGTTATGTTGTTTATTATAAGTTGCTGGCGAAATTTCTACATATACCAACTATAATGACTTTGAATGAATACCAGAAAGATTTTCCCACCACTCCAGGATTAAATTGAACTGTATTAAATCAACTGAAAGATACGTTTGCAAGAAGCACTCCTTAGGATCGTCTTGTTAGCGTTTTATTCGACTAAAAAGTTTCGCTACTGAAGTACACTATGATGCGGCCAAAGACATGTTCCACGGTTATGCTGATGATGGAGAACAGCGTACAAATGAAATAGCCCATTGTGCATTAGTAGCAATGATAACTTGGATTAATAAACCAATGAAGCAAACGATTGAATAATGGTTGGTTCATCAGACGTGATCTCAAAAAGACTGAGACTGTAACATAAAAAAAAGTAAACAACAGGAAATTGTCTAAATTCGCAAAATCAACTAGTGAAAAAATACCAATGAAAAAACCAAAGCAAAGTGACGACCAAAGAGGAGAAATAGAGGATGAAGTACCATTCAAAAAATCAAACCAAAGTGAATATCAATAAAAAATAAATTAAGGAGAAGATTGAGTAAAATATATATATTTTAGTTATCTGCTGTAGTCATGTAAGCAAAAATATTTTAATATGTTTCATTTAATTTTTATATACGTTAAAGCATATTTTCGTATCTACATTTCTTTTACTAAAATATATTTTTTCATATCACTAAGCGCAGCGATAGACTTTTAGCCGTTTCAGCAGTGATTAGTAAAGGATTGTGTTCTTTGAAAAATTTTATTATTATAACTAATAGGTGTCTTTTAAGAAAACTTTTATATTATGAGAGAACTTATGTTTTTAAATAGAATAAAATTTATCGTATATGAAATGATTTACTAAAAAAAGCGTGCTTTTAACTGATTTTTGCATACAATTATTGTTATAATAATAGTTTTGGTTAGTTCATTATTTTAAGATTATAATTAATTTTTTTTTATTACTATGTATTTTCAGATGTGTATTCTGTTATTATGTATTATGTATTATCAGTTTTCATTCCATTTAATAAATTTCAATAATTTTCAACTATTTCGAAATAATTTTTTTTTCACGTTTTACCTTTCATAATTTCCCTCCATCTTATACTCTTTGGTCCAGTCAAAGCAGTTCAGTACTAGATGTCGTAAGTTTTGTTTGTCAGTTTTGAAATTGCTATTTATGGTTAGTATAGCTAAGACATACCGATACTTATGGTTAATATAGGTAAGACATACGGATAATTTTTAATTACGTCACTGTACGTGACGTAACTGCACAACTGCTCTGACTGAAGTACATTATATTATCTAATAGCTATATGGTGAACACAAATCCAAACTGCAACCCTGCAATCGTAGCTTGTACGGTGGTTTTTTACCAGCTTATTTTAATGCATTCACGTATTTTGGTTCAAATTTGACTAGGTCTTACTTGTTATTTTAGAGCCGACATGCAAGACAAAAGGTGCAAAATAATTGTTTTCTTTTAGACTTATGAACATTATTATGAGATTTTTATTTCCAGAAGTGTCTGCTTCTTAAATCATATTTTATTTGATTTAGTTTTATATTTTTGGTCAAAATTATTGCATTCTCAGTACATCCAAGAAGTTTTCGGGATGTATTTTTTAGGCACTAAGTTTTGAGGTTATAAATAATACCCTATTGTTAATGGACATATTTCTTGTACTGCGTTGTAATTTATTATAAGTTTTACGGACCCGAAATGACATACTTTGTTATATAACAATTTTGATTTGTTAGATTTACCTTGAAATACATGATAATAAACTAGCATAACTAAACTTTAAGCAAAAAATTTCAGAGAAAATTAAAAAAATATATTGTTAAAAGGACCTTCAAATATAAGAAAAATAGCTGTTCTGATGGCATCTGTGTCAAAATAAATCAATTTTCTATCAATGCTAATTTATTTTCATTACAGTTATTGTGTGTAACTTTAGTTCAGTTTAGTTTTAGTGCTCATGAATTTGTCAAATTATGTTCCTACGCTGTAGATTAAAAAACTAGTCAAATATTGTAATTACCATCCTTATACAACAGTATTGAAGTATTTCAGAAAGTATCACTTTTATAAAAAGAAATGGCATTTTTATTATAGAAAGATAAATATTTATTTTAGATTTATCAAATGTATTTACGAATTATTCAAGAGTATTTTAAAAATAACAATTGTATTCTCGATTGTAGCAAAGTCATATTAAAAATATCATGTCTAGTTTAGAAATCATATAATGCATGTTTGTAATGTTATATTACATTATGCAAAACAATGGAACATCCTAAATATATCTTTGATAGAATAGAAGCGAATAAACGGTTTTTTCTTTTTTAAAATAGAACACTCTGTACATTATTATATATTTGGAAGTGTCTGTTTGCTAAATATTGACTATCAAATATCGAACATTTTGTCACTTTGGCAACTGACTTCCACATAGAGCATCACAAACAGTTTTCATTCGTTTGTAAGCTACACATTAATTTAAAAATTGATTGCCGCTTTCTTAAAATAAAATGGCCTTTTTAAACTACACTGAATCTTTATCGAATTTAAGTAGAAATTCGGAAGTACAAATGAAGTTTTCCAAAATGAAAATGATTATTTCTTTATGTAAATGACGATTTTTTAAATAGAAATGACTATTCTAAAATTAGTACATTTAGATCTTTTCTAAACCAATACTTGTAAATGGGGAAGAAATAAATTGGCTAAAAATAGCAAAAAAAATTATAGTAAGTTATAGTAGGTTTAAATTTCAATTTCCTGATATCTATACGTATTAATATAAATATTCATGTTTGTTTATAATCAGTACCGACAAATTTGCTTAACAGATTAATGTATATTATTTATTTTCTGAAATCTTACCCCCAGATATATTTTTTAAATAAAAATTATTTAACACACTTATGTGTCACAAAAAGTTTTGTGCGCATGCGAGACATCACTGAACTGGAAATTCAAAACTCTTTCCAAAAATCGAAAAATCCAAGATGATGACCATAAGAAAAATGAAAATTAAGGCGAGGTCCGAGATAAAAAAAAGACGATTGACGAATGTCATACACGCAATCTTACTCTTCTTAAAAAAGTTACTATATCACATTATGACAGCTGTCAATTTAACCGTTTCGGATTTACTGGCTGTATTGCCCAAACCAATTAACAATAGGTATAACAGGATGTTTTCTAATCGAATGTTAATAATTAAAAGGGCGATTTCCGGGTCCATTTTCCCGGGTAGCAGAGGGTCATCAAAATGGCAATAACTAGTCACCAAATTACGAAAATCTTTTTAGTCTCGTCTATACCGTTTGTATTTAACATTTTTCTCTAAATAGTATATTTCAGAAAAAAATATAATAGAAGACTGTTCTTTTTTATGTTTGCAATTAATTTACAGTTAATGATATAACATCATATTCTAACCACAAGGTAAATAATAAACGAAGAATCGATAATATGAATATGAAAATTTAAAAAAACACCACTTACTTTTAACATTTTTTTGCAAAATTGTCTGTTAATAAAGTAGTAACAACGATTTTGAAAAAAAGTAAAACATAGAATCCAGATAAGTTGTTGAAAGTGTCCTCCACCTTGAAGGATTCACGATTCAGCACTTTTCCTCATATTGCGGCGCACTCTTTGAAGTATACCTTTAGTGTTTCTTATTAAATTGCAGGAAACTGTTATACGATCCTTCAGCTTTTCTACAGTGTTAACTGGGTTGCGATAAACCAGACTTTTCAGGTTCCCCCCATAAGAAAAACTCCAAACTATTTAAATTTGGGGACCTAGTGGGCCATGGTTGAGGTCAGCCGCGACCTACCCATCAATTACTAAACGTGTCATTTGAATATTTTTTTACTGCAACACTAAAGTGAGCAAGCGTGCCCTTATGCGTGAACCACAGCCTATTTCTAATTACATGTAGTACTTCTTTTAGCAATATTGGCGAATCCTCTTCTAAAAACCGGCGATAATTACGGCCCTTTAGCGTTTCTGACAGGACAAAGGGTCCAATTAAGTAATTTCCAACAATTCCAGCAAAAACATTTACGGCCCAAATGCGGTTATTGTGGAAATTTCTGGAAAAGTTAGCTTCATCTGTAAATAGTATTTCTTGGTCAAACAAGGGATAACAATTTTGTCCAAAAATCATTGACAAATATTAATACGCAAGGTAAAATTTCTGGGAAGTAATGCTTTTAAACTTTTAATATGATATGGATAAAATAGAAAATCGTGCAAAATTTTCCAAACCAAGAAATGCGAGATATTCAGATTATTTCCAATTTTTCTAGTATTAAGTTCAGGATTTTCATCAATAGAATTCAAAACTGCTTCTTCAATTCTTCAGTTCTCCCAAGTTCTAAAGTACCTGTTTCGGTCAACCTTCTATAGGTTTTTCCAATAAGAGGTGTTATTTTGATATTCATAGAAAAATGGCATCTTCTGAAATAAATGATGATTGTTTCAATGTAAAGAGGAAGCTATGCCATTAATAATGGAAAACAATATCAGCCAAATGGCCGCCATGGTTACGCTTTTCATAAAATTTTAAGTCACCAAATCGCAAACTGCTGTATGCCTCAATATCTTCACGAGTTCCATCTTTGACGTGGCCCCAAAGGAAGAAGCAGCAAGGTGTTAAATCACAAGATTCCGGTGACCAATTCTGATCACCTTTTCGAGATATAACACGGTCCGGACACTTTACCGGTAAAAGATCGATGGTTTCGTTGCTTGTGTGGCACGTAGCGCCGTCTGTGAACTTTATAAGCCTTAAGACCCAAGTCTTTGTGCAAAATATGGTGTAATTACGTTTGCGGAATGTCCAATTCCCAAGAATGACGAGGCATGGATAAACTTGGGTTTTCTTCAACACTTTGGGCTACAGCACCAATATTCTCAATTGTTATTGAGCGATGTGCACCGGTTTTATTCTTCACATCATAACAGACCAAATTTTTCTTCCAATTTCTGTACTGCGGACCGACAAGGTGCTTCACGCTCAAAACTGACTTAGTTTTACGAAATTTTCACCATTTTTATAGTGAATTTTAATAATTTCAATGCGTCGTTGATGCTTGTACATTTCTGTTATTTTTAATAACGTGGTTCCTACTTAAGAAATATCAGCTTCAAAAATAACTTCCACCGAAATAGCTATTCAAAATAACACCTCTTATTTGAAAAAATTGGCCTATCTGACTTGATTTGATTTATTTTTATTATTGCAAATATGAAAATAACAGTATCTCAAAAACAAGTGGAATAAAATATATAGTTGCAATAAGAATAACGCGTTTTATTGAATAAGGATAAAATAAACAATGTTCCATTTATAAAAATCTCATTAGGCTGAGATCTCAGAAAATTATTAGTGTTTTGTTAATCATGTCATTTAGGAAAACAAGCTTAGCTGCTAACAATTATGTGATAGAATTTGAAAACCTTAACTTAACCCAACATTTTGGTTTTTTATTTATTTATTTTTATTTACCTCGATATTATTAAAAGTTACAGCCAACCAAAGTGTTATCAAGGTAGATAGAAGGCACGGTATTGGCATTCGGGCGCAAATACGTTTTTCAATAAAACGACAACGCGGGTGCGATGGTTGGACTTGCAAAAAGATTTGGCCAAAGTCCGGCGAGCAGCTGTCGCGTCGCGAATAAGGGTTCGAACCTCCCTCGTCCTTCCCCCGGCCGCCCGCGATCGTCACCCACCCCGCCGTCCCCCCGCGCGACCGTCACGCACTCGCGGAGGCGGCCGGGGACTCGAGGTCAGCTCCGGCCCCCCCATCTGCGCGTTTAGCGAGGGATGGGATGGATTGGGATGGGGATCGTTGGGCTCTAGGTGGCATCCAGAAAACGGACTTACTATGTGAACGATCGCGAGTTGTCAAAACCATCGAAGTTTATAAATTCATATTACACTTTAGCGCTCCAAAGTATTTTTCTACTCCCGTCTGTAAAATACCTCATTACCCAGCGATCTAGCGTGCGGGAAGCGTCACTTTACCATGTAAGTTTCGTTTCCTATGAATCCGAGCCACTTCGGACATTTCCGGGATTTTACTGCACGGATTTGGGAGCAATCGCATGTTTTCAGACATTTTACAGCACGGTGTGAATTTGGAGGTTTATCAATTCTAACGGTCATGTCAGTGAATGTATTCATGTTGTTTTACAAAAATGTACCCAAAAATTAATACACAGAAAAATGTTATGCAATATATCAGACAATTTAAATACTACGTGCCATGAGCTACAATTAAAATTAGTTGATTTGTCAGTAAGTAAACTGTTCGCATGAACTTTAGTGGATTTTACAGTTTTTGTATTAATATCTTGCGAAAACCAACTGTATCATTTTCAAAAATATCCATGTCTCATCAGTACAATCAAAACGAAATTGAAGGTTGGGACCTGCTTTTTATTGCTTTTACGATCTGAAAAATCTAATCCTGCATCCTTAGATGATTTTTCTTCCAATTACAGTCTTTTTCTTGAAATAAACTACTTAATGATCAATTGTAAAAGGTTAATAAACAACATGACGTTTTAAAATTGTTTTTATTCCGTTGTTCATACGAAGTATCCAATAATACATCTTTCTCTGTCTAACGTTGTCTAACGTACACTGTTAAAATGAGACAACTAGTAAATATTTCGTTTGAATGGTACGAAATTTAGAAATCCGATCATCTGTTATCATTTTTAATTTTTTAAATTGTGATTTTTTGCCACGGTCGTTAGAAACAGTATAGTATGTATAGCACGTTTGGTAATAATGAGTTGACTCATGAGTTTATTTGACACGAGCGGAGCGCAGCGGAGCAAATTTTTAATAAACGTGTGAGTTAAAAAGTTTACCGAACAAGTTGCATGCTATACTTTTTCTAATACCGTTAGTTTTTGGGTACATTTTCGCAAAATAACACGATTACATTCACTGACATGACCGTCAGAATTGACAAACGTCAAAATTCAAAGCGTGGGAAACATTCGATTGCTTCCAAATCCGTGCGGTAAAATTCCGGAAATGTCCGAAGTGGTTCAGATCCGTGGGAAACGAAACTGACGTGGTAAAGTGACGCTTCCCGCACTCTAGATCGGTGGGTAATTGGGTATTTTACAGACGGGATCAGAAAAACTCTTTACCACGTCAGTTTTGTTTTCCATGTATCCGAGCAACTTCGGACATTTCCGGGATTTTACCGTATGGGTTTGGGAGCAATCGGATGTTGTCGGAGATATTTCCCGCGCTTTGAATTTTGACGTTTGTCAATTCTGACAGTCATGTCGTGTGGTTTGCAAAAATGCACCCAAAAACCAACGGTCGTAGAAAAAGTATAGTATACAACACGTTCGGAAAATTTTTAAAGTCACTCGTTTAGTAAACACTCGTGAGTCAAATGCCGTTTACCGCATAATGTACCATTCAAATGCATAAGGAATTTAATAGAATTTTTTATCATAATATTTTAAAAATACTCACCCAAACTAAAAGGAACAAAAATCACTGCTCCGTTCAGTTGCAGGATATGACTGTTGTCTTTTCTTCACGTGCATGTAAAAGCAAAAATCTGAAGTACCCGGTTGTTTATAAAAATAACAACAACAAAGTTTGAAATTATGATTTTTTGACAATTTTGTTCTTACTATTTACAAATCTTCTGGATATAGTTTCAACCGCTTGGTAAAATTGAAAGTGGCAGACGAGACTTATTTGTTGCATATTTTCTCCATGAAGTTTGTGAAGCAACATTTACTGATCGCGCTTAATATAAAGCGTTCGTTTCGCCGTTTATATTAGAATAACAATTCTGGAAGTCCAAAGTCATACAATGAAGTTCTTTTGGTTCTATTTTGTCAGTTAACAACTGATAAACCATTTGCATTTGTGATTCAAATACAACCAAACCACAAACAAAAAATAAAAAAAAATTATCAGCTATTTTCAGAGGTTAGAAATTGCTGCACATGCGAAGGCTCATTTTGTTTTCCAATATTTGCTTCAAAGTCTTATGTAGTACCGTGCGTTCAATCTATTTTTATAACGTTTTCATTGGCTTCTAGGGTTAGTAGCAAAACACCAATAATTATATTTTATCAGCGTTCAGTAGAACCCGTTATTATATAACACTCTTTATATTTTAATCAACTTGTTTTCGAGATATTTACAGTAATAGATCGAAAATAGGTAATTTTTTCGTAAATTTAAATTGTATGATTTTTGGCACTTCCGATTGATTGCTAGAATAATTCTTTGCCGAAATTCTACTACATCACAAGGAATTCTGTGTACCCGAATTTTTATGTGCTCCCAAAAGAATAAACCAAACCATCGAATATTCCATATTTTAGAAAGAAAATTTTTAACCCACTTGATATTGTTGTGTGATATATATTATTTGTGTTGATATTTTTAGGCGCAGATCTCCAGATCTACAAATATCGGATTCAAAATATATGTAGGTCAACCGGGGTAATTGTAAATAGGGGCAATTGTAAACGCTACCTAAAATGAGTTTAAATTTACCTTCAAATTCCAACGCCGCGACTCTTCGAGGAGATTTCCCCTGCTACTATTATTTAAGGGACTACTTTGTTTTGACGAGTTTGTTTGGCTAGATGCATGTGCTTCTCAAACCTCTGCAAAAATTTCGTTTTTTCGTTTAGCACAAGTGTTAAAAAGTGTATGTATATGAATTACTATCAAGGTAAGTGGTACTTCGACAATTTTCCAAAAGTAATCATAATTTTGGGGTAAATATAAACACGCTTTTTATTTTTTTTAATGTTTCAGATGCCTCGAAAATATGTGCGCAAGGCAAATGGGCGAGCATATACAAAAGAAGACCTCATTAATTCCGTGACAGATGTTCAGAACCACAACAAGCGGCAAGCTCAAGAATATTATAATGTCCCTATTACAGTAATTTCCCAAAGGATTAATGGACGCAAAACTTCCATGGAATCCACTGATCCAGGCTGCAAAACAGCTCTCTCTCCCCAGAGCGAAAAACCAAGAAACAAAAATCAATCACTGTAGCATCAAATACAATGGAAAAGTCAAAGACACTGAAGAAGCCTGGAAAAAAGGAAGATATAAAAAAGAAGAGGCAGAAAAAAACAGAGCGTTCCTCAATTGATGATGATTCAATTTATCACTCTGAAGAGCACTTATCAAATTTGAAAAATGGTGATTTTGTTCATGTCAAATACGACAAAATACGACTATACATAAATACTTGTGTTCTGTAGAAGATAGTGACATTAAAGTAGTAGCTCTCAAATATATTGACGAAACATACCAAAATTTCAATATCAATCAAATTGATGATAGTTTTGTCTCTCACGAGCAAATATTGGGAGTTCTACCTATTCCCATAATTAAAATGAAAGGCGAGAGAATATTTTATAATTTTGAAAATAAAGTGCCTTATTCGTGAAATACTCTTTATTTTAATACTGACTTTGTTATTTGTTTTTTAACAATTTTGTAATAAATTGGACCTAGGTTTTCAAAAATAAACGTCGAATAAACTATTCGAAATGGAGTTTTTTTCAAGCTTACTACTAGGTTATAAGGCTATTGTTCACATATTCCCCTCAAGAAAATGCATTCTCTTGAACCTGTTTCGTGATATATGTTTACATTTGCCCCAGAGTGGCCGGAGTAATTTTTTTAAAGTAGTCTTGGATTTTTCTTTTTAATATTATTCTGCACTTTTGAGTTTAACGGTCTAAACAATGCCCCAAAAGTTATTTTGCAGTTAATATTAGAACAGTAGAGTCAGAATCGTTTCATATTACCCCCGTTGACCTACCTACAACCCACTACCATACATTAACCTACTCCTTTTGACTACTCCTACTGACTTTTGAGTTCTTATTTCTATTCTGGGATTATTTATAGATTATTTCATCGGTCCGTAATACATATATTTTTTAATTATTTTCGTTATATCTATTTAAAAATTCCTGCATTAGTCTTATAGGTTTCAATAAATGTAATTTATATTCCTTCAACACTGAGTGCATGTGGAAATATCAGTTTGCGGCAGTTTGTGGTAACGATTTGGAGACTTTTGCACTGGTGCGTTTAGAAGAGGTCTCTTCTTACTTTTGAATTCAAGAAATAGCTAATAAAAATTTAATTAAAACAAAAAAAGTGTTTGGTTAAACATCAATTAGAAATGAATTATATTTTAATTTGAATTAAAATTTTTAATTTTCGGAATGTCGCAACTTTCTCCAGGAAGGTGTGCAAAATTTCATATTGATTGCGCAAAATTCAGAGACTCTAATGGTATACAAATTTTTAATTTGGTGCAGTGTCACTCTGTGTTATTAATAATTCGATGAATACTGAAATATTAGCAGTATAAAAATATGTTAAAGTAGTACGCCGGCGAGGCATCGATCCCTAACTTCTTTAAGTAGTATAAATATACAGTACATTTACATAAATTCTCCTTTTGGTACAATCATCCATCGTATTACTAAACTGAAACAAGGGCTCATAGAGGGAGAGCAGAAGACTCTCATTTTTTGCGCAAACCGGGAACTTCTTCGATCTGTTATAGGAAAACTAAAAGTGGCAAAAAATTGATAATTTGGAATTAAACTAATATTAGTGGGGGCAATCCCGCTACAATATTTTTAAGACGGCGGCACTTCCGGAAAGTGGGTGTCAGATTTCTTGCTTTAAATGGAATACGATTATTGCTTTTTTGGATGCTTCGGAATATTGTGGACATGAAAAATAGTCTATACCTGAATTTTCGGGATTTCTGACATTCCGATAGTTTGTCAAAAATGAAGTTTGCATATCTGTACATTTTTCCATATGGAATTCTTTAACATTTTGTTGAACAAATTTTGTTAGTAATTTCGATTATTATTAATACAGAAAATTTAAACAAATAATAAATAAAATAAAATTGCCAAAAATCTTTATTCCAATAGAAACCATCAATTTTTTATAATCTTATGCTATTTACAATAAGGTAAAACTGAACTGAACTGAAGTTGAAACTGAACTGAAACTGAAACGTCAATAAAATCGATGCCGGAGGAATCCTGAAGATTTGTAAAAAGTATTGATAATAATTTTTATATGGCATCTGACAACAACCTTTTTTGTTTTTTTACGCCGCGTCAGTCCCGCCTTTCGTCATGGTTAGCTCATATTAATTAAACATTAAAAACAGATCAAGTGGACAAAAATGAAACGGCAATATCTCAACATTATAAATATTCCGTATATACAACCTAATACAAAATAACCGCTAATTTATAAACGTAGTAAAAGGTTAAGGATTATGAAAATAGGTGGTTTATTTTAAATTTCTTTTTAATTATTATTTTTATTAATAATCGAAATTTCCAAATTTGTTAACTATTTTTTCTGTAGGGTAAGTTTAATAGAGCAAAGGGGAAAATTTACATATATTGTTAGGCTTACGAACGTCATTTTGGACGTTTGAGTGTTAAATATCACAGAACAGTGACATTTAGAAGGATATTGTGCATGAGATATCTCTAGAAATCTCCGAGGAATCGTACACAGCAATAATACATCGGGTGTTCTATTTAAATTAAGAAAGCCGACACCCGTTTTCAATATATCAGGATGTTGCGCCATCTTGAACATTTTTAACCGGATTGCTCCCACGAACATTAGGGTCATTGCACATTTTCAAATTTTTGCTGCTGACTCCCTGTATATGGGCCATTGGCGATCGTCTTTGAACAAAAGCGAAAGAGAAGGAAGGGAAACTGCCTGTTTTGTTCGACGTCGACTTAATTTTGGCGAACAGGAAGCGTTTCCAGAGGAACGGCCTGGGTTTTTCGGGAAACAAAGGAAAGTCTCCGGCCTGACGGTACACCTACGTGGGGTTTTCCATTCGCTCCGCTCGCCTACCCCGGTGAAGGGAGGCGGGGGGATCCCGACCGACGTCCGTTAAGCTCCCCCACGGTCCCCGTACGGCGGCAGTCGCCCGACCGCCCACCCGCCGCCCCACGGTTTACGGCCTCCGCGCTACAGGGCGACGTAATTATTGACGGCCGATGCCGAACCGCCGCTGCGAAACGACCGTTCGCTGGTTCGGTCGGCGCCCCGAGCGACGCTACACAAATTTCGAGAGGGAAGAGGAAAAAAAATATAGAAAAACGTGGACGGGAACGCCCGGTTTTCCTAGCGACGGTGGCGTCGGCGGCGGCGATGCCGGAGGAACCCTCCGAACGCGGGCTTGATTATATCGAAGGCGTAGTTTTAATTATACGGGGTGTCGCGTGAAATATTTTATTTTACGTGCCGGTCGGATCGAATGTTCTTTGTTTCAGATTACGCAACTGCGCCACCCTATTCGAGTATTTCATTTTCCCGATTTTAAAATTTTGGTTATGATAGTATCGATTTATAACGACGAGGACTGCATTATAATTTATTAATTAATAATAACTAGAAGACTACTGGGAACAAAAATAATAATGAAAAACAAAAAAATAAAAACAAGGGGACGCAAATGTTTGTAAAGGGGACAGAACCAGTTAAGCAGAGAACAAATACAACATCGCATGGTTTGTCACAAACTATTTCGTCTTGACTTTTGACGGTAATTACTGAAATAATCTACTGACAGTAATAAAACATCTTAACAGTCGGTACTTTAAGAAAAATATATACATTAAATATTATATTATATTAGGTTAACATTAGTACTACGAGAATATAAGATAAGATTTGATTCAAAATTCAATTTTGTTTCACTCTCACAGTCGTCATTAAAGTTGGGTATATTGGGCTCTATGTTATTTTAAATTTTAAGATGCTGCACTGCATTTTTGAGCTACCAATTTATTACATTCCGACCTAAAGTCTTACTTACTTATTTCATGTCACAAATGCTCTATGGGGTTGAATATACAATGATATGGAGGAAGATGTTTGTTTTATAATAGGATGAATTTAAAATTTCCAAAAGTTGTCCTTTCCTGTAACTAAATTCAAAATAAATAGCATTTTGTAAAAAATTATTTTTGAATTTTAGTTTTTTTAACTACTTTATGGTGCTTTTTGTAGCAGGTGACTGGGATAGCATGTGTAATCCATTCCAATAACACTGTTATACACAATATTTTAAACAGATAATTTTGAAACCAGTCTTTAAAAACTTTTGTATATAGATAGTCCAAGCTAGAGTGTTAATATGCTTAACAAGAAGACAACAGCAAGGAGTTTGGAATAAATCCAGCGTGAATTATGCTGTTTCGTGGGCTAATAATTATATTCGTTTAATCTAGTTCCAACCTCCTTTTTAGTCTATCCAAAGTAGAAACAATCTGGTTTTGATAAAGTTCCAGATTCTTTTAATATTTTTGTTTAGTTAATCCTCTACTTAATAAATATTCATACACATTTTGACAATTGACGTATATAATGGAAAAATTAGTCATATACTCGTAAGGAGCTGTTCCGAAACACACATAATGATCGACATCCACCTGACTCGATCCTGTCTAGTCCCTTACCTAGGAATAAATCATTGGTGGTTAAGTTTACTCAGCAATCGGTGTGGACATCGTAATTACTTTCTGGGGAAGGGTCCATCAAAAGCCAAGAGTATATACTTTGAAACACACCATACAATGTATCCAGTTTCAAAAAATTCCAGTCAGAACAAATTTCATCTTTTTTTTTATCTCAATTATTATTTATCAATATTTGTCATGATTCAATGGTTCAGAAGGTTAATTTACTCGGTACAAAGTCGTCAGCATATTTCTAATTACTTACAAATTTCAGAATGACAATGCATAACAGATTTAAGTTCCATATGATAGTTATGTTATACCATCATTAAAAAGGAGTGCTTTCCTTGCCTATCTAACAAAGTTTCATTTTGAATGAGTTTTCATGGTATAAACTTAGGACATTAAGGCCTACTTACGGTACCGCAGCACAGAAAAGAATTTTTTAAATATCTTACTCTTATAATTTGAAGGACTCATTGAATGAATCCAGTTTCGCCGAGACCTGTTGTGTATTCAAGAATAGACTAAAACGAATCTTCCTACAGTCTCATTTATTTTGGATTTGTCTTAATCAAATAAAATTAAATAATTTTGGTAACACGCATATATATTAATGTTTTTGCTACCAGCTACCTCTACCCACTTTTTTTCTTTATATTTTGAATTATATATTAACTTAGTTTCGCCTTCTGATTCTATACTACAAATATTGAGGCTTAAACAGTATCTGGGAAAACCAGGTGGTTGACTATCATAAAAGCCTTTGGCTACAATTTTGTCACGCGAACATGTTACTTTGTATTTCTTGAAATGTTATTTATTCAATAAACCTATTGTTATTATTATAACGCAAAATTCTTGCTCTGATTGTTCGACAAATCGTACAACAATTGCCCCATCATTAATCCTTCTGTATACTTGTAGTACAATAATCGTCCTAATCAAATCTGAAATCCAGCCTGGCCCGGACAGTGAAAAAGCACTCGGAAACTCGAACCGAACGGCAAACTCATTCGTCATCGTGTTTTGATTCGCCCTCTTTAAAGAATTACAGCCCTTTAAAATTTCATTAGCTTTACTCGGTCGGCATAAACAGACGCAACAAGTGTCTATAAAAATCAGATATACCTATACATACGTATATTATCCAATGCGTTTATGTAAATAGCTTTACGCCGGGGGCCAAATAAATTTATTCTGTTGAAAATTTGTAATTTCGGATTATTTTTTAGGGGCTCGTTTTTCTGACGAGCGTTTTAATTGGAGGAGGGGGCTCCTGCCAAACCAACATTTTTTTGTTTTATAATAGTTCGTGAAACGTTCTCGTTAATTTTACAAAAAAAAATTAAACTTACAAGGTAACACTATAGTCTATAGCTTAGCACTTTCCTGCAGTGTTTATAAACACCTAACAAAGAAAAAACTGTCTCTCTTTACCTTTTTGATTTTTATTTTGACAGTATTATCAAAATGTCTTATTAAATATTATAACGACTCAAAAACTCTGAAAATTTCCTATGACGACTTAGTTTTATTTGGCGCGAAAAAATTACCAAATTATTTCATATTTCACCCTTCCTAAAAGTGAGTATCCAGTTCAGAGCACTTTAAAATGCAATTTTAATCAAAATCTTAACCTTTTTTTTATTTTCAATTAAAATGCAAAACATTTTATTTGCACATTTTTGACATGCGATATTCTTCCTTTTTAATGAAGGAATTTATGGCAATTCGAAAAAACATAACAATAGCCGCCATAGACCTAAAAGGGCGGGCCACGTTCACCAGGTTCGCTTTTAAAAACTATTATAAAACTTACCCAGGTGTCTGATAACACCATTGCTTTTGCAATAAAATCCAAAGTGATTTTGGAATACTTATGATTTTATAAGTTGAATTGAAAAATATTAAAGCGCAAATGTCAAATATCAATTATGCAATTATAACTTCACTTTTCAGTAGTTGCTTATTTATCTGTTCTATAGTGAAGTATGTTTATTTTGCTTTAATTATCTAGATAAAGTGTCTTTTAACAAATGACACTAGTAATATATTTTCTTAGAGCAAATATACAGTTTTTTTATTTTAATAAGGGAAAAACTTAAATGTATTTTCCATTCTCCTATTTTTTTCTAAGTTCGACCTTTTTACTGAAAACATGTTGCCCAACAGCGACTATAATTGTTTTTTTTTAAACAACAAAAATAAATTTAATTTAATAAATTAATAACCTTTACAGAATGAAACAAAAGGGAGAGGGAGGGAGGGAGGGAGGCAGGGAGGCAGGGAGAGAGATTATTGGATATGTTATATAAGCAACGGGATAAACACAATTTTAAAACGTTATGTTGTTTAACTTTTAAAATTGATCGTTAAGTAGTTTATTTAAAGAAAAAGACTGTAATTGGAAGAAAAATCATCCAAGGATAGAGCTTTTAAAAGGATTAAATTTTTAAAATCGTATAAGCAAGAAAAAGCATCAATTTTGTTTTGTTTGTACTAATGAGACATGGATATTTGAAAATGGTACAATCGGTCTTGTGTGGAAAACAAATTATAAATGTCACTTTACTTACCGACTAGTCAACTAGATTTATAGCACGTAGTATTTAAATTGTCTGGTATGGTGCATAATATTTTTCTGTGTGTTAGTTTTTGGGTACATTTTCGCAAAACAACACGAATTTATTCACTGACAGGACCGTCAGAATTAACAAACGTCAAAATTCAAACCGTGCTGTAAAATCTCCGAAAACATCCGATTGCTCCCAAACCCGTGCGGTAAAATCCCGGAAATGTCTGAAGTGGCTCCAATACGTGGGAAACGAAACTGACGTGGTAGATCGGTGTGTAATTAGGTATGTTACAGACGGGAGTAGAAAATATTTTTGAACGTTTTCAATGCTAGCGGCATATTTTGCGTATTTAGGATTTCACGCTACAAAAGAATATTGAAGAACCAGTCTTACAATAGTACACAGAAAAACAATTGTAATTGTTAGTCAAATCCTCAAATTCCGCATTGCTCATTGATTTTTCCATGTAGCTACTAAACAAATAGAGTCCCTGCCTATGCTGATAGCACAGGAAGAAACTATGTAAAAAAAATTGGGAAAGTCCATTGAATCTGCGCATGCGCGAGATTTAAAATCTCATTTTTAACCGATGATTTGAAGAGTATTCGACAACCAATATGGCCACTGACAGATCGCCAATATAAATGTGCTCAGATTTCGTTAAATGAATTAAGTGTGTGGAAATCGCTATTTAGAAAGAAAATGGCGCAAAGTGGGGATTAGTGGGTGAAATATTCAATCATGAGCGAAAAATCATTATCTTCTCTACGAAACAATCAAAGCCGCTTGCGGTGCACCAATTTTTAAGGGCTACGTAGTAAGACTACTATGTTATCTAATAGCTATATGGATTTTTTAAAACAATAACCAACCTTATTTTAAAATATACCAAAAAGCAAAGCTCCTAAACGGAAGCCTTGAGGGATTTCACTTGTAACAAAAAATATTTTAGATTTACAATTATTGAGAGTTACATACTGCTGCAGAGGTCAGTACACACCAAAATTTTCAAGAACAGTTTGTTGAAACAGACCGACTTTTAAAAAATTCAAACTGATTGTATCAATTTTATTTTATTTCTCAGTTCGGTAATTCGTGTACTGTTTTCCATTTTTCGTGTTTGGACGGTGATATTTTGAAAATACGGAAGTACTATAGTGGCTAATAGAGGATTAATTTAGAGAGTTACTTTTGTGTGGAGAAGTATATCATTGATCGATCGTATGAAATTGCTCTAATAACTAAGGAATTAATCAAGGAAGATTTTTGAGCTGGATGATGATGTGACATTGCAATGCAGGTATCGATCAGTAAGAGTTGGTTTTCAATAGACGGAATATGAAGGCTAATAATTATAATAATTAATTACGGAGTTATTTTGTGTAAGTGATTTGGTGAAGTGTAGTTTAGTCTCAACCCTAATCTCTAAACCAGTAATTAACACATCTCACCTTCTCTCATACAATTAGTTTAGTTAGTTTTGTAGGTAGTCATGTTTCGTTTAAAACTTTTTGATGAATCCTCTTAATGAATCCTTTACTTACTAAACATTCATATACATTTTTCACAATTTGTTTTGCATCTAATGACAAGATATTTTGACGCGACATAACGACAAAATTAGTGATATACTCATAGGAAGCTTTTTCGAAATGCACATTAAAACTGGTTATCCAACACTGCTATAATGAAGCCGATACGTGCCCTATATCCCCCTGATTCGCCTGTGTTTTGTCCCTTACGTATTATTGCTTGTTGCGTTTACCCAGTAACAATAGGTATGAAGGTGGTAAATACTTCTTGGAGGAGAGTCCGTCAAAAGCGAAAATGATATACCTTGAGACATACTTTACCTGCAAGTTACTGCATTATGTCTATCGCCTATAAATCCTCCAACTCAATCGCAATTTAAAGAGCCGAATTATTTACGAACCAAATAATGCCGAACGTATCATTAGGCTGGCACGATGGTACCTATTTGATTTTGCCGGTATAACCACGTGGATCACACGAGCTATTTTATAACGGAAGGTCGTTATGCTCGTCCGTCTTTGTCCCGTACGCGTATATGCAACCCCTGTTTGTTTTATTACTTTTATTCCGGTTAACAAACTGCCGAGCAACAACAGGTGGTTACAAATAACTCTCTCGCGTACAACGGGAAAATTGCAAAGGATACGAGTAACGTAATGCCACTTTAAAAAGTCGTCAAGAATAAATGCGTTTTACATTGGTCACATGTGGTGGCGGCCTCCACGTGGAAATTCTGCCTTTTGATTTTTGACAAATTGATTGTTGCTTTGGTATTGCGTTGTTGGTTGTTAATTTTGCCGTATAAGCCACTTATTGAGTTTAGTTCGTAAGTTTAATCGTAACTTTACTCCGTTAACCCTGTTTCGTTTGTATTAAGTTGACCTTAGTTAAATAAAACGTTTACAGTTTTTAAGTTGATAAAATGATTAGATTGTCAATCTAAAATTTTCTACCCTATTTGTTTTCTCCAGACTACTAAGAATTATTGTTTAAGTAATTCCCAAACTGATTTTTTAATAAAATTTAACAATAATAATATAATAGTAATTTTAAAAATGTTGACTTTTTTAATAGATATAATAAATTGGTATTTGAGCTTGCTTTGCTTTGCTATGAAATCTCAAATATAAACCCCCATTTTATATTACAGCTTTCTTATTAATCCTTGGTAGATGGCGCTTTACTAAAAAAGCCAAAAATACGATTTATCAAGAAATACGCGAATCAATCTCATGAATACGACTTTGGTGTTGTCATACCTTCGTTTTAACATATTTTTTTAGTCCCTATTGCGCGCGCAAAGTGTTACGTCATTTTAAAATGTCAAATTTATCAAAACACTCTCGGGAGCCCCTACCCCCTAGTATAATTTGAACATAATATATATTAAAATACATTTGCATTTAATTTTATTTAAAATTTTAAAAATAAACAAGAGGTTAGTATACAACTCAAATAATATGATTCAGACAAGACTAAGATCTTTTTTCCACGCCGTCCCACTTCAACGATCTAGGAGTGTTTTAAGTCGTATTAAATAAATCTTTTTGAAATAGATAAATAAATATTTTCAAAATTTTTTAATCGAGTTATTTCGCGACATATTCAACCGTTTGAACTCTATGCAAAGCCCAGTTCGTGACGTATGCGACGTGACGTCATCGCATACAGAACTACAATCGAAACAGTAATGTCCATTTGTCAGATGATACGGACGTCGGAACAAAAATATTGACCGCGGCATGATATACATTATAAGCGGCGACCTGTTGAATCGTTTGCGCCGAATATTATTCTAAGCGTACAGGCATATTTTATTCATTCATAAACTCTTCCGTCACTCGGCGCCCTTCTAGCGCTCAATGGGCCATCCAAACGAGCTCGTTTTACTATGTATTCCGATCGAACCGTGACCTTTCGAATTCAATAAACTTATGAAAAAATATTTTCCTTAAATATTTGTGCAAAATAAAATTTTATTCTAATCTTTTTTAAAAGCCCATACAAATGATATACTTAGGAAACCCAAATATATTTCTAAAGTTTTGAAAAATTTTATTGGCCAGAAAAAAACAGTATGTATTTTTCGAAAGTATTCTTTCAAAAATTACTTAAAATACAGTATTTACCTAAATATGTATCTCAAAATGCTTGTGATCCGGTAACTAGCAGAGATAGAACTTTACGACTCTGTGTCGTGAAACTTTGAATGCCGCAAACAAAATTATGCCACCTGGAAAAAAAGTAAAAACTGCCATAGATAGATGTTTTTAATGGAATCCATTGGCGTAGTCAACAAAGTCTTTAGACAAATCATTTTCGAGACATAGTCCAAACATTAAATGAAACACGCTGTATTATTTGGTCCTAAAAAAAAAAAAAAAAAATGATCATACTATGTACTTCTGATGCAAACTAACCTTTAAAAACGCAGTGTAATAAGAAAAACGTAAGTTGACCGGCCGTGGAATCATAGGTATTAAAATGTGTCCACAAGCAAAATGAAACAAAATAAAAAAATAATAATCATTTTTTACTCTGAACCTGAATAACTTAGTAATCTTGATAAAATTAATGAAAATAATAAACAAATTATACATGACAAAAAAAACTGGTTCCTCCCGATATAGGGATCATATTTTATTACGTCATTATACGTGACGTAACTACACGACGGCTCTGACTGAATTATAACACGAGAGTTACTACTTCTTTAAAAAAAAATCATATGACGTTATATGCATAATGGTGTAAGTTCTTTTTTCTACTCCATTCTGTAAAATAGCTAATTATACACCGATCTAGAGTGCGGAAAGCGTCGCTTCAGTACGTCAGTTTTGCTTTCCACAGATCCCAATATTTTACAGATATCTACATTGCACAGGGTTAGTCAAAAATCCCGAGAATAGTCACGTATTTCAGAATATTGCCTGCAATTTTATTGAAACTTGGTATACCGGAGTTTTTTTGATTTTCGGTCAGTGTTATTTTGTTAATACTTCAGTGTGCCACAGACGTATTGACACTGATGAAATGGACTTCTAAAAGTTAACCTTAAGGTTAAAAAAAACTCTGTGGTCCATTTCGGGAGGGGTAAATCATATTATCGTCAATGTTGTTTCATCAAACAGCGAGGGGATTTGATCAGAGTGATTTGACTATGAAGTGCACTTAGCTGGATAGATCTCGACAGGTAGGATTAGACGGGATACGTTTACGTTTGAAGGGATGGTAAGGTGTAGTAGCTAGGTAAGGAGAGACCATATTCGGAGGGTCCTGCGCTATTTTTATTTAACACAGCGACACGTCTTGCATACAATTAGCAAATCTGGTTAATACAAAAATGTCTTTTGTTTATAAGATTTTTAATAAAACTGAAATTATTCCTTTAACAAAATAAATTGCTTTGCCAATTATATTGGAGACAATTGTGATTACATTTTGATCGTTTCATTAAATTTCTATATTTATTGTTGTTTGGTAAAATGTTTCGAACGTTTGATTAGTATCAAGTTGATATTTCAATAACCTAAGTAACTCATAATTACTGGCGACATCTCTGTGTAAATCTTAGCAGTTTTATTTCCAACTTCAACTCCTTGATGAATGTCTGCACCATCTGTGATTCAGATGCAGCATTAATAGAAGTCGCATTTATAACTCCCATTCTTAAAAGCAAATAACTTTCCTTATACGCTAAAAATAAACCTCCCAAACTTTAGGCTGACGTCCAAACTTGAAAATTTATATTCTGTTCTTTTTTTTTTGTTAGGGTTGGTTAGTTTTGGTTACTTATAATTTTGATATCCCTGCTAAAGATATGTCGGTGACTACTGGTTATATGATTTCATTTCGGCAGGCAAGTTAACCAGCTGGTCAGTGTTTAGTGAAAACCCAATGTCCACTAAGGCAGAAAGTTTTGCAAACATCTATTCGTTATTTTGAAAAAAACTTCTTGTCCATTTACTCAGAAAGTTACGTTACGTTCAGGTTTATTTAGTTTTAAAACTGTCACAAACAAAAACCGCTAGCTCAAATCGTCCCAAACTGCTGGTTCTTTCTATATTAGAGCGGTTTTTTTCTGCGGGCAGGTTTTGTTTAACGTTCCTGGTTGTAGCCCATAGTAAAAATAAAGCAAGAACAACATAGGTACAGAATACAGAATCCTTCAAACTTAGTACTCAGTGACAAATTCTGTGGTGGAGCATTGCACGCGGCGGTTTAACCTCCGTTCGCTCCTAGCAGAATCCGCTGTATTCGTTCGAAAAACCTTTAGTATCGGTCTTCAATTTGTGTGACTCTGTTTCGGCAGTGTTTGGTGTTTGTTTTAAGTGTAAAAGTTCCGCCGGCCCCGTTGTTTTAACCGTTCACGCCGGTATGGAGGCCGGATGGGCCCGGATGGTCCGGGGGAATGCCGGTTTTTTATGGTATCGGTCAAAACTGTTTTTTGCTAGCTGAGCAAATTTTGCTTATTTTTCTTCTTCGTTGTGTTGGTCATTGACCATAAGCGAAAATCCTCGACGGAAGTCGGCAATGGGCAAATGATCTTAGTAGTCTCGCCCAACAGTGTTTGTGAAACGTATAATTAACTTAGTCAGTGACATGGCGGATGAAGTGGTTTTTGATTTGTTGCACTCCGAGATAGTGAATTACGTTTTAGAGTCCAATAGCAAAAATAAAGAAGGAAAGGTAAATAGTCCTACGGTAATTGGTTAGTAAATATAGCGTTTACAAAACTTCTGGATTCCTCTTCCGTCAGTTTTTGTTGAGTTGAACTTGCTAACGTTTCGCCAATCATCCTGTTGGCTTCTTTAGAGCTTGAGCAGTTTCAGTCAAGATCTGAAGAAGTCAACGGGATGATTGGCGAAACGTTAGCAAGTTCGCTTCAACAAAAACCGACGCAGGAGGAATCCAGAAGTTTTGTAAAAACGATTACCATAGCCTGTGGAAGTTTCTTTGACAAATTAGTAAATAGCTTTGTGTTTTAGGATGAAGACTTGTCAACTCTGGAATACGTGGGGTTTTCAGTGGGATACAGGTTAATTGAGAGACTAACCAAGGAAATGACCAGATTTAAAGAGGAACTAGACACCATGAAATTTATTTGTACTGACTTTTGGTCGGCAATCTATAAAAAGCAAATAGACAACTTAAGAACTAATCATCAGGGTGTATATGTTTTGCAAGACAATAACTTTCGTATTCTGAATAAGATGTCAAACAGCAAGCAGTACTTGGAAGTAGCACCTCCTTACATTGCATTTACTTGTGGTCTCATCAGAGGAAGTCTTGCCAATTTAAACATCCATTGCTTGATTACTGCTGAAGTGCAAAGTTTACCTGCATGTAAATTCCACATTCAAATACTAAGGACGTAGGAAATATGTCAGTTATAAGTAATTTGTCATTGTGGTTGGGCAATTTTGCAGGTAATTTATGACAGATAAATGAGAGTAGTTTGAGTCAGTAAATCAGGTTTGGTTGAAACAAAATTCTAAATTATATGTATGTTATAAAATATTTATTTGTAAATTTTGTTCAAAAAAATATCATGCATTATTGTAATAGAAAATAACTATATAATATTCAATATAATACTTAAACTTACTAGATATTGAGATTCACTTTAATTATCATAAAATACAGTTGCTTAATTCCCTTAACAATAATTATCTACAGTTAAAATTCCCAACTATCTAACCATTTTAATCCGTGCATTGAAGAGTTATGTTCTGTTGATATGGGACCTTTCATTCCATAGGCCAATGGTGAAAAAAGGTGGAAACTATACACCATTATTGACAGAATGGTGCCTATTAGTGTGTGGTAGACTGTTTTAGACACCCTGTCTTTAAAAACCAAACAGATCTTTTCCAACAAGTAGTCTGTGGTTATACCTAAACAAAATAAACCTCAATTTGGTTATTTTTTGAGTACAGATTTAAACTAACCTGTTATCATAGAACTAAACAGCAATGCCGGGAAGTAGTGATGAAAATATAGGACTCTGCCCATAGCCCAGAATGGTATATAATGTAGTAGCCAACCTAAAAATAGCCAAGCAGCTGCCTTGACTCTGCCCCTATCCAGATCTATAAAGCATACAATCTCAGTTTTTACCAATTTGTAGACCTTAATTTGTAAGAAACTTGGAAATAGTTAAGTTGGCAGTGGCCACTGTTTGCATTTATTTTACAAATTCCTCTACTAATTTTCTAATTTTTTATGTAGTTGCGAAGTCGCAAAGCAATGTATAGAAATGAATCATATATGTGTCTTAATTTTTTTGCTACTAATTTTCAATTAACTAATCACTGCTTACCAGAAAATGTTTTAATGTAGCCCCTTTGCCTTTTAACTGCATTAGTTAAGAAGACACTCAAAAAGATCAGTATGAACCCTAAGTTGCACCACCAAATCACTGGATTACCCAATAAATATATACGGTAGGACGATCCAGAAAAAAATTGTCCCTGAAAGAAAACACAATTTATCAATAATGGAGGGTATTGGGATAATCCTACTTACCCTGTAGTTTAGGGGCCATTGCCAAGGCCGCGATGTAACTTCGCCTTCTTTCGGCTTCAAACCCGCGTTTCCTTGAAACATAACGGCATGGGACTCTAAGAAACGTTCAAAGAAGCTTGGCGCATAAACTTTGAAATTTACGCTGGGTACTAAAATTTTTAAAAAGTAAATTCAAAATAAGTCAATTATAATGATTCACAGAGTTTAAAACACATTTTTTAATCATGCAAAATGAGGTTTGGATGAAGGTATTTATTTGATATTTTTAAAAAACCTTAAATAAATATACTGAACTAAAGTAGGCATTATAACACTGGTTAAAAAATTGTATTTTAATAGCTAACACATTATAGTAGATTTTAGAACATATCTGCCTTCTAGCTCATTATAAAATCTGTTTTAAATTGTCTCTAGAATGGAATCAATACTTACATCGTTCAAAAATATTTTCTTCAACATTCCACCAACCATTCGGGTCCCTAAGATTGGCACTGCAAGACACTTCTTGCTGTTCATATGCCCACTTTGGCAACTGCTTGCCACTAGTTGTTAAAACACATGATTGTAAATAGTGCACAAACTTTAGCTTGCTTGTAACTGCAGTTACTTCAACACCATCAGTAGCACCTAAGCAATATTTGTTGGAATAACCAAATAACCAAATAAACCAAAAATACCAATTACTAAAATTTTCCACACATCATTAGCATCGCCAGTTCCATTTTCCCCATACCCTGTCACTTGGTAATGTTTCTTGGTAACTGGAGCCTGCTCTTTATGTGAGTGCAGGTTGCGCTTTGTTGACACATGTTCTAACCTTACTAAATCACCACTCCTCACAATCACAACATCTTCAGTTTTATCCATATTATACCTTTTTACCAACCACTTGTTATTATCATCTTTGTGGGTATAGGTTGTTATCTAAAATAGGAGTCATAATATTTTGTACAACCTGGTTAGTTGGTTAAATACCTGTTGTTGTCTGGCGCCAACCCCTTCAGGATATAAATGATAATGAGAATGCAAGTATCCACCCCCAGTTCGATGGTTTTTCAGGGTGATCACAGACCCATAAGCCACTTGTCGAGGCATGCTTGCATTGTATAAACTGTTCCCAATTAATTGGGACTGGAATGATGAGCTATAAAATCCATCACCATTTCCACTGAAAGTATCATCATAATAGATCTAACTACTTTTGCAGAGAAAATTTCAATGATTTACCTTCTATTTAGAACTGAAAGATGAATGTAGAAAAATATCACATAAAGGCAAATTGGTAATACAATCAGGCACAATGCCCGTGCCAGCAAATGTTTGACAGTATGAATCTGCAAAATAATTCAATAACTGTAAAGCTTCTTATAAAACATACACACTTACAACAGGTACTGATAAATCTCCCAAAATATTCCACAAGTCGGCTACAGTCATTAAACCAACTAAGACTACAACAAACAACCCCACAAACTTAACTGAAGTGCAGCATGCCAACATTACACCTGTGAAGATCAGCCATATCCACCACTTGGCAGAAAACTCCTTGCAACATCCGTAAGAAACCTTAACTGCTCCAAGAATGGAGCCCATCATGAAGCAAAGCAAGATAGGGTCAAGTAATATATATTGTGTTAATGTTATGAGACCCACATCTAAATAATAAATAATAATAAAATAATAATAATTAATAAAACAAAAATAAACCCAATCATAATTACCAAACAATAGTAACAAAGAAGAAAATAGGGCAGCTGTGGGTCTCTTAGTCATTTCATTGACTGTTAAGTAGGCCATTGGGACTATGGATGCACCCAAACTAGCGCAAAACATCCTCATTCCCAAGTAGCTAGTGTTCTGGTACTTGTCGCCTGGCTTGTCAAAAGCAAATGTACCATCATATCCAGTCAGATATCCTGACAAGCCTATTAACATCTACAATTTGTATTCAATGAATCACATCTTTTTTGCCTTAAAAAACAACTACCTTTCCTAGTGGAGGATGAACATCAAAGAAGAAAGTTCGGTTAATGTACCAACTTCCCATTTTTCCAAAGTGTGTTTCATCCCAACTAAAAATATATGAAATGTTACATTGACATGTAACGTAATTTATCACGCTCTGTAGTATTTCTTACCACACATGATCAGGTTCGTGAATTTTGTAAAACCTAGTTAATACCGCCAAAAATACGACCGCTGTTAAAAACAGCCAGCTGAATCTGCAAACAATAGGTATCATTCTAGATTCAAAATAAGAGTAGGGTATGCACTAGAATAAAAACATACCGGTGGCTACTACCGGCAACTTTCTCGGCCATTTTTGCAGATTTTCCTAAAACATTTTAAACATTGGAGAACTTTAAAAGTAAATTAAAATTTTACAAAAATCGTTTGGTTAATTAGAATTTCTTCTTCCTTATGAAATATAATAGTTTAAGTTCCTTTTTCATTAAAGGAGGAACAATCACTTACCAAATTGAATGCTTTGTCTAAACGTCAAAATAATCGCAAATGACCTCCGAATGGTACGAAAAATTCAAAACAGCAAATCTCCTAGCAAAAAATCCCGAAAAACTGATGCCGATGCGGACGGGGATGTGATGTTCGGCTCGCACACGCGCGATTCCGTGCACAAGAGGAATTTGTACATAGTCTCGTTTCCCGTCATATTTCTGTTCACAATTTTACGTTCTTTGTTGTATCAAATATTCATAATTTTGCGTTTTATTTATTGTCGTTCGTCTAGTTACATTATTTATACTTGTCACGAACCTACGGTTTCGGAAGAAACGGAGCCCAATAAATACATTTTGGTTGAAGAAATTACGGAGATGGCTCAAGTGAGGGCTGTGGGGCCTGGCCCTGGAGATCCGCTTTTGGCCAAGCAGAAACACCATCATAGAAGGGCGTTTGAGTATATTTCCAAAGCGTTGAAGATTGATGAAGAGAATGAAGGTTAAAATATATGTAATAATATATTTAGATATATTATATATTTTTTGTTATTAGGGCAAAAGGATTTAGCTATCGAGCTCTACCGAAAGGGAATTACTGAACTGGAGCTTGGAATAGCAGTACAATGTTGGGGTGGAAAAGGGGAAGTGTGGGAGAGAGCACAACGCCTGCATGAGAAAATGAAAACTAATTTGGCCATGGCTAAGGATCGTTTACAATTTTTAGGTTGGTTGGTTTATCTCAGCATGCCCATAAATTTCAGGTTTCTGATGTACCTGACTGTCTGTTTTATTTTGATTTTAATGTTTTCATTTTATTTTATTTGTAGAAAGTCAGTGTAGGCTGGGACAAATGGATATTCAATCAAAATCTACTCCTAAGTTAAGCTTAACTAGTAACATACCCACATACAAAGTAAATGTTCCTGACTCATCAGGTATAATTTTTTGTGACTGGTACTAATTTTTTTTGTGCATTTATTTTGAAAGTGCAGCATCACAATTTTAACAATTTTTTGGTAATTTAAATTTTGGTGGTTCACAATTTTAAAGCAAAAAATCAGCCTATATAAATATTATATTGGAAATCTAAATAACTAACTTTTAACAAATCTATCCTTATCTCCTTGTCTTCCTTGCTAAATAAAAAAAAATGTATTCTGGTTCCACAAGCTCAAAAAATAATAGATTTTCTTTTTTTAAATTTTGATGTACTCATAAAACACAAAACTAATATTTCAATAATTTGTATTATTAGCTTCAGGAAGGAAGTTGACAGTGGCCAGCAGACGCCCCACAAATGTCCCTCTCTCGAAGAGCCAGACCTTGCCACGATCTATGGGTTCCCGTTCTGCTCCAATTCAGCCCGTGAGACCATTCAATAAGACTTCATCTACCCCACCAACCATCAAAAAACAGTTTTCAATCCCAGGAAATTCGGGATCACCTGCAAGGAAGCTGAGTGGCAGTAACAGCACAGGTAAAAACCATTAACTTTTATAATATTTGAATAGATATACATAGATTTTGTAGTGAAACCTACAAAGAGGGTGCCGGCACTAAGAGGGGTAGATCCTAAGTTGGCACAATGTATTTTGGATGAGATTGTGGAAGGTGGCCCGCCAATTCAGTGGGACGACATTGTCGGCCAAGAAAGAGCAAAGCAAGCCTTACAGGAAATGGTTATACTGCCATCTTTGCGCCCCGAACTTTTTACAGGCCTGCGCACCCCTGCTAGGGGGCTGCTTCTATTTGGACCTCCTGGCAACGGAAAAACGTTATTAGCAAGGGCTGTCGCGAACGAATGTCAGGTATGTATGTATTCATTGGTATAGTTTGTGATAAAATAGAGGAAATTTAAATAATAAGATAAGCTGGTAGAAAGTAACTAAGGTACCAGAGGAATATTTTCATTTGAACTGATTTACGTAGTAATAATATATATTTATTTCAAAATATAAATAACATAAAACTGTCAATTTATTTACAAAAAATACACTTATACGGAATTTATATGGAATATGGTAGAAATGTAGCTGCATAGGTCCATCAGAAACAGCAACATTTTAAAAGTCTGTTGAAAACTTTACTTATATGTTTAGACCTGAAGGTTTGCCAGCGCTTGCTTTGTATTGACATTTATTGACATTTCTTGTCATTGAATTTGTGTTTGTGTCTACAGAATTTGCAAAAATTTTGCTTCAGCTGATGTGCAACATCTGACTGTTTTCTTCTATCAGCACTTTTATCATGTTTAATTACATTTACTGCCAGTTTGCTTTGCAGAACCTTCAACTGGGACTTGCTTGCTTCTGTTGCTCTTCAAAATTCGACTGCTTTTGTCAGAGTTAAGTTAGATTCTCTCAACAATCTGTCAAAAGTTAAGTTGGCTTTAGGAGCACTACTTTCCAAACTTCTTGATAATTTGTTCTAAAGATATATTTTTTTTCCTCTGTGTAAGTAAAACTATTGTGTAGTACAAAGCTATCATCAAGGAGGTTTAAGAAAATTGCTAAAATCCAGTCAGAGCAATTGTGTAGGTACGTCATAGCATGACATCTTTATCTAGTTTATTACTGGATGCCGTAAATTGACCCAGGAATTTTGTTTGTCAGTTTTGAAATATGTGTGAAAAGCCGCGTCAGGCTAAGACATAAAGACATACGGATCATTTTTGATTAGGTGACCATACCTGATGTAACTGCACAACTGCGCTGACTGGACTTTGCTTTTGTTTCTTCCGTCTTTGATTTTGAATCTGTTGTGGTCAAAAAGTATGAGTGGCCCTCTCGACTCATCAATCATCTTACTTTTTCACAGTAACATAAACAAATTCTTTTTAAGTACTACACCCATGTAGGTGTAAGTTAATTGAAAAGTAAGAAAAAATCGAACTGAAAAGCTGATCCTTTCAGGCGACATTTTTCTCTATAAGCGCCGCCAGTCTAACTTCCAAATACGTCGGGGATGGAGAAAAAATGGTGAGGGCATTGTTCGCCATTGCCCGAGAACTGCAACCCTCTATAATATTTATCGACGAGGTCGATTCGCTACTGTCGGAACGATCGACTAATGAGCACGAGGCCAGTCGCCGCCTAAAAACCGAATTCCTTGTGGAATTTGACGGGTTACCCAGCAACCCGGAAAGCGAGAGGGTTGGTTGATTGTAACTTTTTGTCAATAATGGCATCATCTGATATCATTTAATTGGCAATACGGTCTTATTACTTATTATTTTGATTTTTATTGTACCAGGTGATAATAATGGCAGCGACGAATCGACCACAAGAGCTGGACGAGGCTGCGCTGAGAAGATTTACAAAGAGAGTATACGTAACCCTACCAAATCTGGAGACCCGGGTCAAACTACTGAAAAAATTGCTCTCAAAGCAGGGTTGCAGCCTAACCCAGCCAGAGCTTAAACGGCTAGCCACTTTAACGGAAGGATATTCAGCGAGCGATCTTACAGCATTGGCGAAAGACGCAGCCTTAGGTCCTATAAGGGGTAAGCCCTTATATGTAATAATAATAATAATAACATTTAGTGTTTATCGTCCAAATATAGAGTACAAAAAACATAAGTACGATAAATAAACGCCGGTGTATCAGATTCTTTTGAAAGACCAGTTCTGTTGTCTATCCAGACTCCCAAGGCAAATTAACATAGGGGATTTTACATTTTATTCGTTAGAAGAACAAGTTAGTTGATTACAAAGAAACAAGAGTGTGGTATAGAGGTTGCCTAACTTCATTGTTAGTGCCAATTTAAAAATTCGGACTACACTACCAAAACTCATTTCAACAAAATGTACTAAAAATAATTAATATATGGCAGTTTTCTTCAATAATTTCAATAGCTGCAATGAGAATTACTACAGGAAAAAGGGGAAAGATCATAAAAGAGAAAAAAATGGAACATATTTTTGCCACTACATAAGGCAACTGTAAAAATAAACTAACCATGGGCCATCCAACAAAGATTTTTGAAGATTCTTTTCAAAAGTAAAAAATCAATCAGTACAAATATTATGTAGAAACATTTATTTTAAAAATTGGTTTTTATATTTATATATTGTTAATGCGCTTTTCCTGAAATTTAGGTGATACACATCAGTTTGAAAAAGTAATTTTGTTATATAAGTAAGGAGGATACCCGTGTTTAATTTCATAAAATAACAGATTAGAAAGCAATTTTCCAATGCCAATCAATTTTTTGAAACTTGTGGGTTATCACACTCTGTCTTTTCATACCCAAAATAAATCTAATGCACGAATTCTACACATTCTGAATTCTATAGAAATGTCAACTGTCTAGGCGCGGTGCCTACAGAATGTTATAATGATTAAAATAAGATAATATAATAGAGTCGCAAATTTCTTTTTTAATGTTGCGATCAAGGTATTGCATGTGGGAATAGAAGGCTTTTAAAGAAAGATAAGATCTTTTAAGAATGGTATATGGGTGGAAAACTTAAGTTACTAGGCTTACACTTTTAGTGGTTCCCATAAACCAGAGCATATATTATTAATAGTTAATGAAGACATCTTTTGATATCTCGTTAACACCACTTTTGTTTCCGAATAGAATGATGATAGATTTTGTAGAATCAAATTCCAACATATGCTTTGATGAAACAAAATCTATTTTATATTATTTATTGCTATTGTATATATGAGCATAGTATATTTCAGTCTCATTCGCATACAGATGATTCCGAAAAAATTTAAAACATTGATTGATTAAAACAATGCCCCTAATATGGAACTCCAGTCATTAAGGGCAGACAGTTTGAAACCTTATTATTCACTTTAGCTTGCTGGGACCTATTACTGAAAAAGACTTAATTAACATTATTGCCTAATTTTTGTTGTCTAATTTAACAACCAGTTACGCGCTTATATTCAATTCTGACAGTGTGTTTTCTTAGAACTTCAACCGGAACAGGTAAAAGAGATGGATCCAAACTCATTGAGGCATATAACTATGGGTGACTTTTTGGAATCTTTGAAACGTATCAGGAGAAGTGTATCGCCCCAGAGCCTGGTCGCTTATGAGAAGTGGTCCCTTCAGTATGGAGATGTCTCAATATAATACCTTGTTTTCATGTTTAGGTGTGCTTGTACTACCATCGTTTTAGAATTGTTTTTATCTGTGATACCCGATATTCCTCTATAATCTCGTTTAAGTTGTGTTATAATTGATTGTACCTTAATATCTTTTAATTTCTTCGCGCTTAAATAAATCTTTATTAGGAACTGGTGATTTTTAATTAAAAATACTGAGAAAATACAAGAGCATGTAATTCGATTCTTATCCTATAGTTTATCCCTCACAAATATATGATGCTTTACACTTTACACTAACATTAACATTTCTTTATCACGACTTTTTTGGATCAGTTCGCGTGAGCATCTTGTAGGTATTTTTGGTTAGTACGTAACTGATTGCCGCCGCAATGGTTGTTGCACCAGTGATATACCTGAAATATAAGTGTGCTTAAAATTACAGAGTACCAAAAGCTTGTTATTAATCTCATTTTATTTTATTTAAAAATAAAAAAGAATAAGAGGAACTCCTCACAATTTAATAATAATACTATTCGGAAGGAAAACAATTTTGATGGGACATAAGTGATCATAGGAACATAGTAGAGTCTGGTGTGCCACAGGGTATAGTGCTTTCAAAACTGCGGAGATAGCTCTATAAAAATAAAAAGTTTACTCTCACTTATATATATATATATATATATATATATATATATATATATATATATATATATATATATATATATATATATATATATATATATATATAATATCGGTGTGTGTGTTTGTGTGTTGTGGCGTATAAATAAACAAGTAAATTAATTATGACAGAAAAACAATTACCAAAGACATTCCAACACAGGATGGCCAACATAGTGAAACACAGGGGCTGCTAGTGTGCTCCCCACCAACAGCAACTGGACGGCAGTGTTAACTTTACTGATGAAAGTTGGCGCCAACTGTGCTGTGGCCAAGGAAGCATCAAAATATCTGCTTAAAGTTTTCTAAAAGAACCAAAAACCAATTGATTAAAAAAAACAAATAATCACTATTACTGGTGGAGGTAGTGACTGGTATCGAATGATAAAACCTGCAGCTACTAACGCCACATCCCTGACAATTATTAAGCCTGTCAAAACAATTGGAATCAAATCTGCATAGGTAAGTGTCAAAAATAAAGTGGCAATTAAAATTTTATCCGCCATGGGATCTAAGAAACTGCCCATTTTGGAAGACTGCGTTTTCCAGTTTCTGGCAATCCATCCATCGAGCTAAAATAGATTTAAAATAGCGACATTTTAAGAAAAGTAATGAATCACCCTACAATCTATTACCAAATCAGTTACAGCGGCAAATCCAAGGACTGCAAGTGCCATATCATAGTCTGCACTAACAATTAATGCTCCCAAATATGGTGACACAAATATTCTAGCAAGACACAAAAAGTTGGGTATAGTGTAGATATTTTCCTTCTGCAAGTACAAAATGAGTAGCAATTTAGGATACACAATAGAAACACAAATTAATATAGAGGTAATAACATACCTCCACAATCCCTCCGACCCGCTCTTTAATTTTCGTCTTTGTGTCTTTTATTTCTTGTAGAATAACATGACCCTTTGCCCGCAACTTCTCTTCAGTGTGTTGCAATTTCTCTCTATTCTGTTCAATGTACAATTGAAAGTCTTTTTGTTTTGGAAATTTTAATTTTTTATTTGAATCGGTGCAAAATATTTGAAAAGAGTGTCTCTCTATACTTCTTGCAAGATTTTTGAGAACAACTAATTCAGTCCTCCTAATGCCATAATCCTTCGCACCGACATTCTTATACTTACACGTGTTTATCGAGGTATTTAAGATAAGTCTTGTGAAATGCGACAAACACTTCATGCTGGGAGGGAAGTAGTACACCTTAAAACTATTTAAACATGGTTTTATTATAAAAGAAAAACATTTTTTAAATTTAATCCTACATCTTTGAGGTTAATTCATAATGACAGAAAAATGACAACTGCAAATTTTCTTCTTATTTTTGGCAAATAACTCCCTTAATATTTTAATATTACCTAATGGCATATTTGCATTTTTATTTACAGTCGCTCTACCGGGTCATCGAGAGTTAGTCGCCGGCGTGCCTTCTTTCGTTTTTATTCTTCTGTTCTAATCCCGCAATACCAAAAAAATACATACATTAGGCTTAGCGCTGTGTTCATAAAATTTGGTACTTAATACATTATTATGTAATAGAAATTTTCCCCTCAAAATAACATAATTAAAATGGGAAACAATACAAATAATTCATGTAATTTCCAAGATGGTGACGTCACCAGTATAAGGAGGTGCTCTTGCAAAGCTGGAGAAAAAAGCGTCAATATAACCATATATATCTACATGTGTATTATTTATACCGATTTTTAGAAAACGTCACAATACCGAAGAGGGACTCATCGCCGGTTTCAACACAAAATTAATCGATAGCAGTTAGAAAAAGTTCCTTTAATTTTTAAGCAAATCTCTATCAGGTCCGCAACGGGAACTGAATTGGAAACTTAACTTTCGTTATTATGAACTTGTGAATTGGCTTCAATTTTTGTCGGTTTGAAATCGTCAGCGTTGGTATGTTTTAGTTATTTTTGATTGATTCTAGTTAGTCTTTCGTTTAAATTGATTTAGGTAGCCAATGAAGTAAAAAGTTACCTGAACTAATATTTGAATAAAAAATTAACCGAATTCTTATTAAAATTTATACCATTATCCAATTCTAGTCCCAGGTGCCCATTGATGGATTGTCCATACACTTGCTTAAAGCAACATAATTGTTAAGGTTCTATGGTTATCCCACCATTTTTTCACCGGTTCCGCGGTTTTTTATTAGGTTAGGTTTTGTGTTCCCAATTTTTGTTAGAAACAGTTTCAAGACTGCAAAGAAAAGATTAAACTAAAAGTTTTAAGTGTCGAACAGGTAATAAAAATGGAAGTATCCGAAGAAAATATACAAACTTTAGCAAGATATCTACAAGAAACTCTAAGTACTGATCGAAATATCAGAGTAGGAGGTAATAGAATTTGTTCTTTATGTATCTTTAAATAATTTATGTTTTTTTTTAGCTGAAAAATTTCTAGAAAAAATTGAAGTCAATCAGAATTATCCACTATTACTGCTCAATCTTATACACAAACCCGAAGTGGATCTGATTATTCGTGTCACGGGTGCTATAGCCTTTAAAAATTACATAAAACGCAACTGGAATATTGTAAGTGGATGAAAATATGATTAAGCCAATTTCTATCAACTTTATTAATTAGGAAGAAGACCAGCAAGACCGTATTCATGAATCAGATAGAACTGCTATAAAGAATCTTATTGTCACCTTAATGTTAACATCACCAGAATCAATTCAGAAGCAGCTAAGTGATGCTATAAGTATAATTGGAAAAACTGATTTTCCTATGAAATGGCCTGAATTGATAACGCAAATGGTAGAGAAGTTTGCTACAGGTTCGCCAAAATGACAATTTTTTCACATTATTCTCATGCATGTGTTTTAGGCGATTTTAATGTAATAAATGGAGTGTTAAGAACTGCACATTCGCTATTTAAAAAGTACCGTTATGAGTTTAAATCTAATGAGCTTTGGTTGGAAATAAAGTATGTTTTGGAGAAAGTGGCTCAACCCTTGACCAACCTCTTGGTGGTACGTTTGGCATAGAAACATCAATAGTCAATATTAATAGTATTATATTTCCAGGCTACTGTCAATTTAGCTGAAACTCATGCAAACGATGTTAATGCTTTGAAAGTAATCTATAGCTCTCTGGTACTCATCTGTAAGGTCTTTTACTCTTTAAATTTTCAAGATCTGCCTGAATTTTTTGAAGATAATATGCAAATTTGGATGAACAACTTTCATACCTTGCTGGTAGCTGATGTAAAAGTACTGCAAACTAATGTAAGTATGCTTCCTACAAGTTAGTTGTCAAAATGTGGGTTAATAAAACTAGAACAAATTGAATTGAGTTGCTCAATAGAGAATAATAATTTTATTACCTGACACTGAATACTTTGTTTAGCAGAAATTTTGTATATAGTAATGAATATTTCCAAAACTTACATTTACGTTTTTAATCCTTGCTGATTATTTCACTTGCAAGATTTTTTTTCACAAATATCATTGAAGAAACTGTTGAGTTTAGGTATAAGTTTGCTTAAATACAACCTATTTCGAGGTGCAAATCACCATCCAAAACTGATACACCAGATTTTACACAACCATAAGTAAACTAATAGATAATTGCACAAAGTTTCAAAATGGACATAAAAATTTTATATTCACAATATTCTGTGCCTTGTTTTTTTTCTTTCTTTTCAGAGTTGATAAACTTATTTACTTTAGAAGTAAATTAAATAAAAGAAAACTACACCAGTTCACCAGATTTCACGCGTGATTTACTCATTGACTTATTTATTATTTTGATAGTTTAAATTTCAGTTGTTAAAGAAATAATTTCAGTTTAAAAAACTGCTTAAGGGAATGCTAGTATGATTTGATCGACACCTAAATAGTTGATAATAATAAAAATAATAAAATAATAATAATATAAAATAATAAAATAATAATAATAATAATAATAATAATAATAATAATGTCCTGAAGTTGCACATTTTGATAGAGGTTTACCTCAAAATAACCAAATTTGAAGTTTATTGACAAATTAAAATTAACAGAAAAAAGTTGTTTTCTGTCTAATGTTTATATCAGAGTGAAGAGGACGCTGGGATTATGGAACAGTTAAAATCACAAATATGCGATAACATAGCATTGTACGCTCAGAAATATGACGAGGAGTTTCAGTCTTACCTACCACAATTTGTAACGGATGTCTGGAGTCTTCTGGTTAACACCGGGTTGCAGCCAAAATATGATTTAGTGAGATGCAACGTTTTTGTTCTTGTGGACAATAGTATGGACGAAAAACGTTTTTTTAGCTGGTGTCGAACGCGTTGCAATTTCTATCATCAGTCGCAGAACGGAACCATTATCGGAACCTATTTGAAGATAATACTGTGCTCAGTAGCATCTGTGAGAAAGTGGTTATACCCAATATGGAGTTTAGAGGTAAATCTCCCCATTGTATGCAGTAGTGATATATTTTTGTGTGTATTTTAGTGTCTGATGAAGAACTCTTTGAGGATAATCCCGAAGAATATACTCGTAGGGATATAGAGGGTTCAGACGTGGATACAAGGAGACGAGCAGCCTGTGATTTAGTTAACACCCTTAGCACCCACTTTGAACAAAAAATTATGGAATTATTTGGGGCATATCTTCAAGTTGGTTCCCTTTTCTTTTTAACTACCTAGTTTTACCGTACAGGCTTGAATTTTTAGGTTATGTTAGCGAAATATACCGAAAACCCAAAAAGTCATTGGAGAAACAAGGATGCCGCACTGTATTTAGTAATATCGTTAGTAAGCAGAGGTTCCACTCAAAAACACGGCGTGACGCAGACAAGTCAGTTAGTAAACATCACTCAGTTCTGTCAGCAACACATACTACCTGAGTTGGAAAGAGCGGATGGTAAAATTTTAAGCTAATCTCCCTTTTCCTTAAATTTAATTTTGATGTTAGCAAATTTAATTGTTGCGAACAACAGATTTGTCATTCTGAAGAAGTTTCTTAGATAACTCCTTCAGTGTTCTATGTTGGAAATTGAAGAAGCAAGTCTAAGCAAGTTTTTGTGAATTCTGACTTTTTTGGAACACACAAATACAGGGTGTCCATCTATAAACTGAAACTTCTTAACTGCTTGTAAGTTGAGAATGAAAATTGATATTGATGTGCTGCCAAGGAAAAATTTTTGCTCTAAGTAAAATAAAATTCCTTGCTGCTGAAGTTGATAAAAAAAAATGTTTCCTGATCTGACATTGGTAAACTGGTATCCAACTCATTTCTATTTGAACATGGTCTTCGATATTCCTTCCTGGAAAAATTGGTATACCCAATGAAGTTTAGAATTGCTTGAAGATGGAACGTTTTCAAAAATCGGCCCTAAATTTTTTTCTCGTCTGCACAGATAATTTGCATTCACCAAATATTAACACATTACATGCCTTTTTTCTGACTGGTAAACATATTTAAACCATTTTGATAATCTATAAAAAATGAAAAAATGCAAGCTAATCGCACAACAAACAGCAATTTTCAGGGTCTTTTAGATTTTTTTTGCTCACTAAAGACACACCTAGAATATTATCGAAAAAATGCTAAAGGTAAGGGTGGTAGCCCTGGATCTCCCATGCTTCCTGATTCATGAATTTTTCCAATAGCGTAAATGGTTTTCAAGAAAATATTTTTTTTCTCAAAAATACAAAATACAAAAATTGTAGTTCTTGATGCTGCCTATAATTTTGTTTAAACCAGTTCGCCATATTTTTTTACGATATTTGATTTACGCCTAATAATTTACTCTGGAGAAGTACAATTTTCACGCTCTTTTAGAATTTTGTCCATAGTTGAAAAAACCCGCGTTTCCGGGTCTTAAAATTTTGCCGATCGGTTGAATATTTTTTGAGAAAATCATGTTTTTCTGAAATCCAAAATAACCAAAAAAAATCTTCAAAAATTTTAAACAATTGCTTGGTTTTGATTCCACCCAATTTCGACTGTTTAGATGTGGGTACTGACTTTTACTGTTCTGTTAAATTTTAAGTGGAGAACGAAGAATGGACAGACAAAAAATTTTTTTTTCCAACGCTGACCATTTCTGTACCAATGACGGTCTTCTAGGGCCTACCGTTACCCAGATATACATATTTATACGAGCGTAGCGTTTTCGAAAAATCGGTTTATCGATGTATTTGTAACTCTATAGGATAGCCTCACTTATATCTACCTCGGACGCATGAAAATACTTGAAATAATTGAATATAACCAGTTTTTGCAGACTCCATAAACAACAATATATATTCGAAATCATTTCCAGAAAACTCCATTATTTAATCCAATGGCATTTCATTGTAGTAAACGAGTTGCCCGTGTTAAAAGCAGATGCTATTAAATACGTCATGACGTTCAGGAGCATTTTGCCTGCCGACATGGTCGCATCAACTATACCACAGCTGATCAGGCATTTGCAAAGCGAAAGTGCGGTTGTGCATACATATGCCGCTTGCTCGCTGGAGAAAATTTTAATAATGAAAAACAGCAGCAATCAAGCCATGTAAGTGAATTCTTTAAATTAATATATACCTTTTCTTGATCGACAAAAATTAATTCTATATATCAGTATTCGTGATTTTCAACAATGACTATCAGTTTGGTTGGTTCGTTCATTAAATCCAGATTCCTTTTATTTCTCAAGCTAACTATAAGGTTCAATAAAACAATATGATATATGATGATTCAACATAAAAATTTGTTTTATACGTTATTTTCAAAAAATAAATAAATATTTGAAGGCCTTACTGATAAAATTCCGCCAATGTTGTGGATTTACTTTATTGTTTTACTTTCTCCTAACTCTTTTGGTTTTCAATTCCCTATTTTATAAAACCTGCAACCTCAATTGTTCCTGAAACGTGTTCGTTACTAGTATAAAAACCGTATAGCACTTAAATGGAGAATCTTATAAACACCAAACGAGAAATGCCCTCTTTTGGCATCACATTTTTATATATTCATATATGGAATTGACCAGTCAATTTTTTTTTGTGTCAATTGAGCGAAATAATTTTAAAAATACAATGAAATTTGTATTTATTGTGCGATACAATTGCAAGATGTTATTTAAAACATTTTGATCGAATTTAATTAGTCTAGTAGTACTATATTATAAGAATTTAAAAACTCAGAAAATTTTCTGCGACAACTTAATTTTACTTGACACAAAAAATGTATCGAATCATTTTATATTTCATCCTTCTTAAAAGCACGCGCCTTCCTTTTAAGTATTAAACACTTTAAAGCGTAATTTTTGTAGAAACCTAAAAGTTAAAATTATGTCTCATGATTTTTTTTTTCAATTAAAATGCGGAAAATGCTTATTTTTATATGGGCTTTCAAGTAATATTAAACCTCTTGGAAACTTTTATAAAACTTGCAATAAAAATCTAAGGTGGGAATACTTATAGTTTTATAAGTTACTAAAAAAGTGTTTATAAAAGTCTTCGTAACTGCTACAAAACTAAAAGTAAGGGGAAATCCAATTAAAAGCTATTAGTAATGTCAAATATCAATTAGGCAATACTAACCTCACTTTGTTTAGTTATTTGTTTTTCACAGAATTGTATAAGTTTTTTTTAATATCTAGATAAAGTTTAAAATTAAACTAGACATTCCTTTTAAAATTGGGCATACAAAAGAAGTTGGGAAAACAGCACCGTCTCTGATAGCAGTTATAGCTTTGATAGTAGCTATAAAATATTTATGAGCTGCTTTAAGATTCATAAGGGTTTTATAGAGTATGTTATAATACCCCAAGAGTAGCATTATAATAAAATTTTGAGAACGCCTTTTTAAAAAATCCGAAATAACCAACATCAAAGCGTTTATAGATTAAAGTAACCGAAACGGTTTCAGTGCACTATTATAAAACATAAAAGTGTTTTGGTATTTATTTATAAAACTATAAAAACTGTTATTAAGGCTAAGGTGTTATAAACCTCTCATAAATATCCGTTACTTATTAATAAACGCTTAAGCTACGAAAAATGTTAGTTGAGCACCTAGTAATCAAGTAAGTTATTCAAAAAATTATATTTTTACTTTTTTCTGTCAAAAATGGGATATTGCGCCCTCGCAGAGATATTCCCTGATTCTAGGAAATAACTTGTATGAGCGGATTTTTTGATACTATCAGGTCAGCAAATGTTCAAATTATATGTGTTCGACGTGAAAAATGTTGAAAATTGTTTTAAAAATTTTTGTTTATGTAGCGTCTCCGCTGAAAAGCTGGAGCCGTTCGCGGGAGAACTGATATCTCGCTTGTTCGGCGTTTTGGAACGACCAGTGTCGGAAGAAAACGAGTATATCATGAAAGGTAATATTTATTTTTGTTACGAAATTACCCTTAGTTTCACTTTTTACCATGTTTCAGCCATTATGAGGACATTTTCTACGTTGCAAGAACGGGTTATCCCTTTCTTGGGAGTCGCACTACCCAAACTCACTGAGAAATTGCAGGTTGTCGCCAGAAATCCTTCAAAGCCCCACTTCAATCATTATTTGTTTGAGACAATTTCACTTTCCATAAGGTTGGTTAAGTATTTTTTTATTTGATTTGCTTAAACCTCGGCGTCAATCAACAAAGAGAGAATAAATAGCTAAATAATAATAATAGATACTTTATTTAGAACTTGGGTGGTAACACACAGGAAATACTTAAAACTCAAATGAAATGCTTAATAATGTGTCAATTCCATAGTCGGAAGGTTCTGCAATTAGCCGCTTTATTAAAGTACACAACCCCATTTTAGCATGTGTTGAAAAAAAGCCTAACTTTATTCCAATCATATTTATAAATATTTCGAGATTAAGAAAAGTAATTATTATTTCAGGATCGTTTGCAGAGCAAACCAATCTGCTGTCAAATCATTTGAGGACATACTGTTTCCTATATTTCAAGCCATTCTCCAGCAAGACATTCAAGGTAATTTATTTATTCTTTTTATTTAGTGTATAGGTATAACCTGTGGGAGATGACATAATAAGATTTTTATGTATTCAAAAGCATGGGTATATTGAAAATTTGTCCATATACTATTTTAAATAGAATTATAATATATAATATTTTAAAAATAAATAAAACAGGGTAGACAAAAACTACAAAAATGTATCTTTTCCAAATGGAAGCATATATCATATTTGGCATTTAATAAAAGGGTGATTTTGTATAATCTTTGCCATTTCAAATAGTTGCAGATTTCGAAATATTATCAATAAAAGTCAAAATGGTTATTAACTGATTAATCGCTAAGGAAATAACGGTAAAATATGACAATCGATTACTAAAAATTGCACCCCTAATGTGCCTGGTAATTTCAATCAAAAACCTTTGGACATTTGCTAAAAAATATCCCCATGAAAAGCAAAACACTGTTTTAAATGAATAATAGAAATAATTAAAATTTTAGTACTCTTATAAAAAATATATTTTTTATAAAAAATCTCATTTTTATATCTTTTTTTCTGAATGTTCTGTTAATAAAATTGTCTTTGATTTGTTTTATTTACCATTAGTGTTTTCCCTGACGTAACCATTTTTTCATTTAAATTTTTAATGTTACTTTTTGGCAACCCTAAAAATAATAATAATAATAATAATAATAATATTATTTGATATAGATATAATAACTATAAGAATGCAACCGCAAATTTATATCAAAGATATAGATAGATATATAGACATCTAAACGTTACTTTTGACATAAAATTCAAAATATGTCAGAAACGGTAAGACTTAGGTATAGTATGCGAAATGTCTGAAATTTTCAGAAAAAATCAACCATTCTTCAGTGCTCTATTTAAGATCATAACAAATGAGCCACCTTGTACCTATATCTGAAGAACTTTTTTTCCAGAGTTTATTCCTTACGTGTTTCAAATTTTGTCACTGCTCATGGAACATACTCCGCCCGGGGCGATTCCGGAACCTTACATGCAACTACTGCCGTGTCTCCTTGCGCCCGTATTGTGGGAGAGACCGGCGAACATTAGTCCTTTGGTACGACTGCTGAGCGCTTTCGTTACGCAAGCTGCGCCTCAGATAGCCGCCGAGGACAAGCTGGTGAGTGTTAATTATGGCTTTCAGGTTATACATATTTATATCAAATATCAGTAATCAACAACAAACTCAAGTCCGCACTGTCGTTAAATTTTTTATTATTAAAACTGTGGGCTCCGTTAAATTAATATATCTTAAGGACAGAGAGCAATAAATTATTATAAGCAAAAGCTCCATCCTGTAATAAAATTAAGTACCTACTTAATTACCCAAATTTGAGGACCTTATAATAATATTATAAGTATATAGTAATAATAATAACTCCAGATTTTTGAGTTTTTTTATGATTTCATTTTATTGTTTTTAAAAAATTTTTCTATGGTGTTTTCAGCTTTAAAAGCAATCTAAGACCAAATTTAGATAGATGTTTCGAAATTTTCTTGTTAGGTTCTCCTATGTATTTTATTTTTTTATAAATTTTGGGTTCAGTGTTTAAATATGAGATAGATAAAGTTCGGAGTTATTTGAAACTGCTTTTTAGTTATAATCTTATCTTGGTGGAATGCTAGGAGATATTTTTTGAACGTCCAATGAAACTGGAATTGCCTTAGGAGTTTTAACGTTGTTGATTAGTTTGAACGAATTTTTGATAACATATCTAGGTTTAAAGGCAAGATGATATTTTAAAATTTCTTGAGAGTTTACAAAAGAAACTACAGACCTAATTGGCATTTCCTGTTTGTTCTCATTAAATAACTGAGAAAATCTGAACATTTTTTGTTCTGATTAAATGCAACAGTACTCATTTTGCATAAATAATGAGCGGTTATTACTCTCTGTCTTTAAAAGATTGGTAAATAGAACAGTAACTGCTTTCCGTACATTTTCCAAATCGTGTTCATTGCAGTCAGGCTTCTTAGGGGTGTTTCAAAAACTGATAGCTTCAAAGTCAAATGACCACGAAGGATTCTATCTTATGCAGAGCTTAATTCAACACTTTCCGACGTAAGTAATATTTTTATGTCATACAATTATAACAGCTGTTATTGTTTTTTTTCTTTTCTTTTTGGGTGGGAATTAGGGAAAGGTTAGGTCCGTATTTGAAGCAAGTTTTCTTCCTACTATTCCAACGATTGTCGTCCAGCAAGACTACAAAGTATGTTGTCAATCTCATAGTGTTCTTTTCCTTGTTTTCTGTTAAATACTCACCCAACGAGCTTATCTCCATCGTGGATGGTATACAGACGCAGTAAGTATATTTTTTCATTTTTTTACGTAAAACTTACTAAAAATAAACAATGAACGCCACAACATAATTTTTTCCACTAGCGCCTTTTTAAAAGTGTTGCGTTTTCCATTGCTACAGTATATTTTTTTGTAAAGGTGCACTTGGATAGGTTTAAACTCGAGCTCATTATGAACATACAAAGTGCGGTAGTTCAATAAGTCCTTAGAAAAAAATAAAAAAAACATTTTTAATCCGTCTAAAAAGCAGTAAACTTCTCAAAATAGGCAGTTGTAAACCTTTGTCCACAAGCTATTTCTTCAAGTCTGGAAATCAGACATAGTTACCGTTAGTGGATGTTGTAATAATTGGAACTTTAATTCCTTAATTTTGGCCATCGCAACTGTGCACACCTTACCCGTGCTTTGTCTTCATAAAAGAGGATCTTTTTCTTTTTCAGATGAGGACGTTTTTCCTTGATGGCTTTGCTCAGCTTTTTCAATACTCTTCTGTTATCGTTGTTTCAACGTAGTTGTAATCAATGTAGATGATTCTGCGAGTATCCCACCCCCATCTTGGCGATATTTTTTTACAACCGTGCAAAATTGAAGCCACTGGACCTTGTGATAACAGTGTGACCTTAACTATTTCGCGCACTTTGATTCGCCTGCAACTTAAACTTATATTGTGAGTCATTTCGGGGGTAGACAATTCGACAGGGCGTCTACATCGTTTACCGTGTTTGGAAATTTCTCAATATACTTTAAAAAAATGGCTTGCTAATATTTTGTTCCAATGTTACACATAAAATAAAAGATAATTCTAATGTTGATTGATAGCAATTATTTCGCGCACTTTGATTCGCCTACAACTTAAAATTATATTGTGAGTTATTTCGGGGGTAGACACTTCGATGGGGCGTCCGCATCATTTACCGTTTTTGGATGTATCACCACATTTCAAGTCACTCACCCAAATTGTACGGTTGTAAATACAGGAGCCGATGTGCCATGAAGTTGGTCCAGCTAAGCTTTCAATTTCTTTTGTCGTCAAGCTTTTCAAATAAAATACAATTGACAACAACAATGAAACTCTGTGGTGGAGTTAGGAGTGCTACTTAATAGCTATGCTAAGATCTTCATCTCTTGGATTTTCTAAGGACTTATTGAACGGCCATTGTACTCTGCTCTACATGTCTAGAGAACGAATCTGCAAAAGTGTATTAAGTACAACAAAATAAACAAATGAAATCAAATGTAAGAGTGCAACAATATAAATATTGTCAATAGAACACAAGAATAACGATCAAAGCATAAAGATCTAAGTAAAAGATCACTGGCCAATTTAAAGCCTACAACACTAAAAAAGAGCTTGAAAAGAAAAAGTAGGTCACACAAAAAAAATCATAACAGAAAGCAGAAGACAATGAAATACTGGCATAATTATTACAGTTACAATTACTCTTTATTGTTTTGTTCAGAATTGTTCAGTTTTAAGTAAATGAAATATAATTTTCTTGGGTAAATATTACCTACGTTTTGGACAACAACAGTAGCCTATTTTCAGAAAGATATTGTACATAAACGAACTTTTAATTAATTCATTGAATTAATTTATTAAATATTTAATAGTTATTAAAATAAATATGCTAGTATAACAGCGGCTCAGGTAGAGGCATTTTTAATCGTATAAGTTTTATTGGACTTTAGAATGTCTTTTTGATTCAGGATGTTTGGAATGGTACTGGAAAAGTTGTTTATAGCGGAACTTCAAAAAGTTACGGGCAATGTCGAACGAAAGATCGTTGCCTGCGGAGTCACTAAGTTACTGTGCGATTGTCCCGAAATGTGTACTGGGAATTACCAAAAGTACTGGCCGCAGCTTTTGCAGGTAATGGTATTAGTACTAATTCTCGTCGTTTTCGCATAGTATATAAGTCGTTCACAGGGAAAGTGATATAAACCATTTTTGCATTGTACCCGACCTTAGGTAAAATGTGATTGTTAATATTTCAAGTTATCAAAATTGTTTTTTTATTCAGATAGCAACTTTTTTTTTATGAAAGTATTTCTTAATAAATACAATAAAGAGCATGTTTTTTGTTAATGCATATAAAAATTTCATTTCCTTAATAGATACAATCCTAGGCTTACATAGAAAAAAGTTCTAGATTTGTCTTTAATTCTTTTCAACCAATAATATAAGAAAAATAATATAAGAAATATAATTTACTAAAGTTCCTGTTTCTGACACACTCAGCATCATCTCAGACATCTTAAAATTTATAAAATATGAAGAACAGCTGTAGGTTCCCCAATTTTCCTGTCATCTTTTTGAAAAACTAGCTGTTTTTTAAAACTGAAAATGTGGAAAAGATATGTAGATGGTGTTTTTGTTATCTAGTAACATCTCTTCAGTCCTGTCTGATTACTTAATCCCTATATACCCAAACATCTCTTTCACTATTGAATAAGAAAATAACAACACCCTTTTCTTTTTAGACATTCTTATTAATCGCAAATCAGACTTAACCTTAGACCATTCCGTCTATAGAAAACTGATACTAATTGATACTTAAATCCAACCACAAATCTTACGTAATTAATTGCTTAGTTTTCTGACCAATAACACCCTCACGCAATTACCATTATCGAGATACCATACGTACGATCAAAAAATACACTTGATCAGAACCACTTACGCAAAGTGACTCTGTAATTGAACTTTTGTAGTATTCCTATCAGGTCAAAATGTAACATAAACCCGCCCAACTGCTCTTGCTATCTGCAAGTATTTAAGAAGTTTGTTTGAAAAAAAAACTTGACATAATAAGTACCTACCCATTCACATCAAATTAATTGTGCAGCTTTATGTTTAACTTTAAATATTTTATAAATTAATGATTATATCACTTGAAAGAAAGATATTTACTTATCATTTTTCGGGAGGGTCAACCAGCCACTTGTCCGTGTTGAATGCTTCTGGTAGTAGTTAGGAACGTTTATGTACCATAATCGAGTAGAGTATACAGCATAAAAATACTTTTAAAGTACTGGGAAAGTAAGAAGTTTCAATTTGTCCAAGTGATTGGGATTAAAGTTAATATAGGTGTCCAAAAAGGGTATCGGTACTTTGAAGGAAAGTTAGTTTGCGTACGAATTTTTTATCATTTTCACGTCCTTTTGTATCATGCTCATTATCAGTTCCGAGACATTGACTTGTGACCTAGTGCTGTGAAATTTAGTCGGAGCAGAAACTAAAAGTGACGGATTACAATATCTGATTCGGATTTCTCACCAAGATGATGGAACGGTTAAATGATTTTGATAACATATTCACAGCCTCAAGGTCGCGAGCACTTACCGTTAATACCGAGCAATATTGCGTTGTGTTACGAGATTTTCTTGCACCTTCTCTAAAACAATTTCAAGGGTACAACTTAGAAACTTGGTTTCAGCATGCTACACATCAAATAAGGCAATCGCAGCTGTTCAACAATCATTCCGTGATATAGTGATTTCAAAAAGGGGCAATATTAACTGATCCCCTAGGAGTTAACTTTACCTCTTAATTATGTTTTATGGAATTATCTGAAAAACAAGGAGTAAGAAAATAATCCAGCTGATGCAAATCTGGGCAATGTGTGCAGATGTTATTAATAATCTTTGTTCTCGATTTGAGGGATGTTTTCGGTACATAAATTTCCATCGACTTTACTTTTTTTTTAAATGTATAAATTTAGCACACAAACTAAAGGTATTTTTTGCACACCTATATCATATAGCCAATACCCTTTTTGGACACCTTGTATTTGTCCACATACCTTTTATTTGTTCATTTATTAATGAATGGTATATTTTTAATAAAGTTTATTATAGTCAGTCGATAATTTTAGGCGTTGCTGATGTTTTTCGAGATGCCTCCTGACGAAACATTTCTGCCGGACGATCATTTCATCGAAGTCGACGATACACCGGCCTATCAAACGTCAAATGCTAAACTAAACTTTGCAAATAGCAGCAAGTCAGATCCTTTGCTAGGTAAGACTGGGTGATTACCCATCTTGTTTCGATCGAGTTGAACCACAAGGTGGAATGTCGTTTTAGGAATCAGCGAACCTAGAGAGTTTTTAGCTCAAAGTTTGGCCAATCTGGCCAGTTCTATGCCTGGACGTATAGTGACTCTTATCAGCAACATTGACACTCAATCTCAAACCATCTTACAGACCTATCTAACCAAATTTGGAGTTCAGCTCGTGTAGTTTCTCTTTATTCTAATGGCGAAATAAGGATCAGCATTCTCGTCTTGTTCTTTTTTTAATTGTATCTTTTTAGGATAAGTATTATTGTTTGAGGTTTGTAATAAACTAAAAACTATTTTTTTAGTAAACGTGTTGAGTATTTGTTTTTTTTTTAATTTTTAACGCGAGTGGAATTGGAAGCTCACGCAAGATTTGAATGAGAGTTTTCTATGTCTTTTAAAGTAGAGGGTGGCACTGGTGGAATTATTATAAATTATTTTTGAGTTTTAGACATTTCATGCATAATATCCTATGCCGGAGGAAGCAGAAGTTAGGTGTTTCCCTACTCAAATTCATTTGATGATCGCACAGAAAGAAAATCCAAAGTAATTGAAAACTTATATTTTCTAAAAGTATTAAGATTCTTCGGAACCCGCTGTGTCTTTGGGCAAAGATAACGTGACCGGCTCCCGTACTAGCGACAATAGTTTATCCAGTTTCATACATTGCAACGTCCACTGGTCCAAATGTTGTTGTTTCTTCGGGGCCTTGCAGGGAATTCTTAGATTGGGAGATAGTTTCAGCGTGGTGACGCAGCCCCTACAAGCGCATGGTAGTTAGGTCAGAAACGGTTTTCATAAAACACGTCTAAAGCAAAGAGCTCCAATCTAATGAGACGCGCGATAGTGGCCAGTTTTTTTATACGCATGTTCGGAGGTCTCGGGTATAAACGTAAAAAAGCGTAAACCCGCTGGTTTGTTTATTAGCCCGAGAGCTTAATACGTGGTTGAAGTGTGCTTAATAGTTTTTTTATGGATATCTTTTATATTTTATTTTTATATAACCGTGTTTCGATTACGAAGTGTGCTTATCATTTTCAAACTGGCGGGAGTACTCTTTCTTTAGAGAGACTAATTTGAAGAACATATATTTTTTCATTAAATTTAATTTATTAATTTAGACAAGTAATATATGTTTATTTAAAAATAAATAATCAAGTAACTTAAGATAATTATTATAAATATTTCTTAATTCATATATTGGCTTACCTATCAAACTATCTCTTAACAGAGAAATTGCCCAGTTATTATTGAGATATCCTTTGCTATATTGCCTTATAATGTTTTATTATATTTTATATTCAAATCTTTCATTTGTATCCGTTGTCTTATTTATTTTCATCCTTATATACTGTTTTATAAATTATCTTTCCTATCAAGCTTAAAGAGGTAATAATTTCTTAAAATTCCATATCCTTTGTTAAAAAAAGGATCGTCTAAATATAAATAAATATTGCTTAATTAATCTATAATTATGAATGTTATTTTTCTTTTATTGTTATTTTTATATATTAAAAACGGAAAAAATATTGTGATTATCAATAAATTATATGTATTTTTTAACGAGGGGTAAATCAGTATTCTAAAAATGGTGTAAGACGTCCAGAATATGCTATTTTTTTCCTACAAGGGGACGGAAAAAAAAACGCTAATATAAAAATTCCCAGAATGTCAAGTTATTATTTTTCAGTATAACAATTAAACAAAATTAAAAATACATTTTACATAAATATTGAAACTAGTGCAAAGTTGCATGAGGGATGAAGTTGATGATAATACTTATAAAGTATTTAAAATATTACTCTGTATTCTATGATTATTTTCAGAATACTAAAATAAATATTGAGTTTTTCTCTCTGTGAATTTTTACTTAAAACTTAAGAAATAATATGATTTTCGAATGCTCGACTGCATCAATTTCGTTATATTCAAATATCTAATTTATCAGATGGCAAACAAATTTCAATCAGTCTATTGGCGAATTTATAATTAAAGTTCGCCAATAACTGGTATAAACGTTAAACGACGCGATCGAACCACCTCTTGTTAGATTGGAGCTCTCTAGTCTAAAGCTCCCACTTGTCGTCGCCGACTATGATGATCGGCAGTCTTGGATTGAACGAAAGTCGCGTCAACTTGTTGCGTCTTTTGGAGACCACAGCCTGAATACAGATTGGTTTATACTTGTTGACGTTCAGGTCGAATACGTAGACTTTGCCTTCGGTGGTGACGGCGGCAAATACCGTCGATGAATACGGCGCCCACTTCACGTCACCGACTCTGTCGCCGACATCGAAGACGAAGAGAGGTTCTCTGCGGGGAATTTTTTTGTTCGGTTGTTAAATTTGCTCTAATTTACTGAAATTTCCAAAAATAAACAAGATTTCGTGAGCGAGCGAGGTACAACAATGGTGGTCAAATCGCGGTTTATCGATAACGATCAAATTTTAAATGTCTTAATTAGCAATTACAGCCCTCGATAAAAAAATTATCTTTTATAATTGCAAACACAGACGTGATATTCGGGAGAATTAATTGGAATTGTTAATTTCATATTTTTTACACTCTAGATTTAAAGTTAATTAATGAGGTAATCATTTCTCGTCGGGTCTTGGGTATTATATTAGCAAATTAGTTTTTCTTGCAATACTATAGTTCATCAAAAGAACATCACAGCTATCCGGCTAAACTTGGAAAAGGGAGCTGCGTTGGATATGAAAGAAGCGACGACTAGTACAATAATAATAATTTTAAATCAATATCCAGGCACTGACATGTCTTCTGACCATAACCCCTTGATAACCCTAGTTCAAGTCAAACTAAAAAGAAGAATGAAAGTAACTAAAAAAAATCAAATTTATGTGGGACAGTTACAGAAAGAGGAGATACGCTAGGACCGAAAAGAAAAAATGGACACTTACATAGTGTAACAGGGTATCAATAAAAAATGGCATTATCTCAAATCAGCAGATGAACAAAACAAAAAATGTTAAAAATAAATTTGAACAGTACAACGGCAAATACGACATAAATTCAGAGTAGCGAATGAAATTTTTTATGGGACAAAATGTGAAGCAATTGGAAGGATTACAATATAAACACGACAACTTCAATATACATGAAAAAGTTAAAGAACTAATGGGAGTACAAAAACGGAATATTATATATTATACAATACAAACCACAAAATAATAAAAGATAAACAAGAAAAACTAAATCGTCGAAAAATTATGTGGAGGATTCTCTTCGAAGAGCATAGACAAAAAGTTGTTGAATATGAAGGACATGGTATTATCGGAATGAACGGCAATCCACTTAATAATAAACATCGACGACAAAGAACAAAGAACATGGGGAACCTATTGTAAGAGTTGCAAATTACAATTACTTAGGTACTGTCTTTAATGAAAATGCTGACAGCTCTCAGGAAAAAAGTGGAAGACTAGGGCGAAGGAGTAGACATTCCTGGTTAAGAAATCTGCGCGAATGGTTCAAAAATACGCATTGCCTTAGATGATCGCCAACCTTCGGAACGAAGACACCACTTGAAGAAAAAGAATTATTGGCCACTTGACGTTTTAGTTTTTTGATATTATGTTGTGTTTTTGATAAGTTATTTCTCTGTCACTAATTCTAGGCTCTTAAAACGTGGATCTTAGATCTTAAAAAGTAAATGCCTAATTTTTTAAAATTGCGTTACAAACTGCGAACATTAAAAGATATTTGTCATCTAAATACTTTTTTTACTTATAGTGCTTTATTACCTTCTCGCTAATTACAAATTTGGGTGCCAAGAATTGCCAAGCGCTTTAAAAAATGTTTTTTTAAGGACCATGTCAATAATTAAAAACGATATGTTTGCTATCTGTTGCCAAAGATATAGAGGTTCTGCCTATGCTCATAATACAGAAACTTATGAAGCTACTATCAACAAACGAAACCAATGACCTTGCGATATTCAACAACCAACATGAACGTTGACAATAAGCTTGGATGTGATAGGTGTATGTGGAATTCGCTGTTTATAAAGAAAATGGCGCAAAGTGTAGTGGGTGAAGAAGCATGCTCTACGAAACTATCAATACCGCTTGCGGCGCATCAATTTTTACAATAGTAGGGTCACTATTTTATCTAATGTCTATATAGAAAATTCTAATCAATAACTGTACAATAGACCATAATTTTCCTATTATTTTTTTTTATAAATAAGTTTCGGTACATTGGAAATATATTTTACTTTTCATTTAAATTGGATAACATCATTGTTAAGAATAAGGAATAAATTTAAAAAATATATATTTATGTCAAACTCTTAAGCTGATTATGCACTTAATATACCTTGTAATAATAGCTACTAAACATTTATAAACATGTAAGTCACATCGGAAACAAACTTAAAAGAAACAATTGACCTATATAAAGCTATGTACGCCTGACTTCATTTAAAACCAAAGATTTCTATGTTTGTCATCGCCTAAATTAACATTAATGACCTTTTAGCGGAGTTTAGAAATATTACGTAGACTTACAGCCTGTTGTCCTCCCACACCTTAATGCGCCAGTCGCCGCTGCAGGATATAAATATGTCGGAGTTGAATTTGTTAAAGTCGATTCGTGCCACGGGCATTTGATGGGCTTCGTACGTCATCAGGTACATCGAACTGTAAGCGGTGCTGCACTTGAAAATTTGCCCCTCCTCTGTACCCACTAGGTATATTATTGGATTCTTCGGATGCAATTTGACACACGAAGCACACCCTAATGAAGAAAAAAAAAATTGTGGGAGTATTCTAATTGAAATTTAAAAATTTGGAAAACAATTTAAATTATCATAACGAAATTCGATTTGCTATTATTAATTATGTATTTTATTTATCTAGGTGCTATTTGCATAAAAAACTTACTATAGTATATTATGCAAGAAGTGCGGTAAACGGCATTTTAATAAAGAAGTGACTTAAAAAGTTTACCAAACGTGTTGCTTACTATACTTTTTTGATGACCGTTAGTTTTTGGGTACATTTTCGCAAAACAACACGAATGCATTCACTGACATGACCGTCAGAATTGACAAACGTCAAAATTCAAGCCGTTCGGTAAAATCTCCGAAAACATCCGATTGATCCCAAATCCGTGCGCTAATATCCCGGAAATATCCGAAGGGGTTCGGATTCGTGGGACAAGAAACTCACTTGGTAAAGTGACGATTTCCGCACCCTAAATCGGTGTATAATTAAGTTTACATCGGTTGTTTCGCTATACAAAAGGCTTTTGGATGTGCTTTGAAACGGACAATTATGCATTAAGTATGCTGCACCTTTAACTTTTAAGCGTGTCCCGTCTGGTCCGGGTACCTCGTCTTTAATCAAATACAGCGTAATTATTGTCGTGACCGCCAATTCATTTTGCATCAGGACCCAATTGTTGATTCTGCCGTCGGCTGCTACGGAGAAGAAATTCAATTCGCCGTCCGGAAGATCCGGTGCCCATTTCACCTGCGATTGACAGAATCGGCACATGTTCTTTCACCCCCAACATTGTAGCTGCCACCAATTTTTACGCCTAAGATAGATTTTTGGATAAAATTGCTCAATATTAGGGTTAATTCTTCCAAATTCGATATCTGGCATTTTCGTTTGTTAGTAAATCTAACTGTACCTACGCATGTTAACATTATTACAGTCTCTTTGGTCACTATGTAACACAAAAATAAAAATAATCACATATTTGATTTTTTCAATGACAATTTGAATTCGATGTCTTTGTCTAGCGTACAGTTTTGGATCTTGTTTCGAACATCTGTTTTGTGATAGTTATTATTTTACATCTAAAAATAAAAATGGAGAAGTGAGAGATCGGAAAACTTCTTCATATGTCCAAATCTCTGGTTCTAGTCCTTCGGCAATCGTCGAGATATTGATGATTTTTTCAATTTAATTTCAGAATTTTATATTGATGAAAAAGTTACCTAAACAATTAAGCATTCATATTGTTGAAAAGTATTAATATTTCGGTATCCTAAAATTTATCACCAGACACCCGCATTCTGAGAAATATTTACAATTTATTAACCAGGGAGGATTATCTCTCAGTCTGTTTAGTGGTTACCATTTTTATAGCAACTTTTTTATAAAATGAAAGGTGGGATAAACAGAAATGTCATAGCCATATATTTTTAGATACATGGTGATTTTGAAAATTTTGCATTTTTAAGCACCCGTTGTAGCTCGGTTATGCGTAAATTTATCGAAACGGCAAAAACTGATCTGGATAGGGGTTTTTATGTAGGATCCAGTAGCGTAGTCAGTTTTCTTCTAAAATTCTAAAATTTTAATATACAAATTAAACTTGTGTTTTTTTTTAATGGAACATCCTGTATATCTCTTAAGTTTGTACTACTTTTTTCTTTTAGTTTTCTAACAATAAGTAAGACATAATAGCTATTTCGCATACAAAGCAAATTCAACAACGTAGAAATTCTTTTGATAAACAATGCGTAATATAGTTGCTCTATAACTATTTACCTCCCAAACGATTCCTTTATGTTTATTGATCACATTGTTGCTTTTATAAGCGGGATCATCACAAGTCGCTTGAACGTTAAACACTTGAACACTACCATCGTAAAGGCCGATCACAACCATATAAGGGTACTTGGGGTGGATGTCCACGCACATCACGCCCGATTTAGTCATGCAAATATAATCCGGGTACGATGGATTCTTCAGGGTGAATATGCATACTGCTCCTTCCGTTGACGGTTTCATAAAGTCCACTGAAAAAGAAACCAATTCCTAACTGGCAAAAACTGAAACTCAAATAGAAATGAAACAGGGAGAAACTATTCTATGTTGCCAAATTTCTAAATAACATTTCGATCAATGAACGTGTATATTTTTAACCTTTCAAATTCAGTAATCTTGTTTTTTTTTGTTTCTTCCGCGACTAATGTTATTATTATATTATAATTTGTGATATTTGAGGAACTTCCCGATTTGAATTAATTAAAAAAAATAGTTCTGCAAAGTTCTGACAAAGTCGCAAATATCCCTGCAATAAATACGATTCTTGGGGTAAAAATAATAATAAAATTATAGTGGAGAATATTGGTGCCACTATTACATTTCATTATCGTATCTGTTCCAAGATAAATACTAGGTTATTTGTTATGAACTCTAATAAAATGAATAGACGAAGGTTAATGTCGAACAAAAAGATCTGCTTATTTTGTATATAAGAGAAATGCATCAAGCACATCCCCAAATTTTTAAACAACCGGATCTATTGGTCGAAACTATTGTGATTTTTAGCCAGATATTAATTTTGTACTAAAATATCGTGAATAAATACAAAAGAAAAAAAAATGAATTTGTGCGTTAATTTTTTCCACACGTTCACTTTTAGCAAGGTTATTTATCAAAATTTTAGAATCTGATTTCAATTATGATTAAAATGATCAACTTACGAAAACCAAAACAGACAGCGAATAAGTCGTAGTAGTACGGATTCCATTCGATATCGGTAACTGTATTCTTCTTGGTTCTCTCATAGCTGAACTTCCAGAGGGGGAGAAGTGTGCCCTCCTCATCCCGAAACTCGTCGGACGGATCATCCCAATACCTGTAATCTACTTAGAAATTAATTTAACAAAAAGAAAATGCCCGGTTTCCGGTTTCATAGCTTCAGACAATTTTATCTGTATATTATAGGTTAGGTAATAGGTTTTGCTTAGTTCTGGTTAGTGTCAGGTGACAAAGAATGCATTGCTATAAGACTTATAGTATAAGTATTCAAGATTTTCCTGTTTTTTTTTTAAAGTTGGTGAATATTTTATTCAATTTTGGCTCAGTTTTGGTTAGTTAGATGACGATGATGTGTGTGCTGTTTAGTACAAAATAGAACATTTTGGAGATGCTATTTGTGGTCATTTAGTTTTGCTTAGTATCAGATAACGAGGTTATGAAGGGTGATGTGATGTAATGCTTTGCTATATAAAGTTTGTTCACTTTCCCTAGGTTTGATTAGTCAGTTTTGCATAGTATCAGGTGACGATAGGTGATGAAAGGTGACGGCGATCCCTTGCTATTTTCAAGAGGTACGATTTGTTCAGTTTTGTTTAGTCTTGGTTAGTATTAGATAGCGAAAGGTTATTGTTATGCTTTGCTATATGCTTACATAAAAAATTATCATGTACCGTTGGACTCGGTTGGCTCTTGGGTACGTTGGTTTCGCACCGAAATGAAATTTGTTGTTAAAAACTTTTAAATTAGGTAGATAGACATCAGATTCGGTGCCTGGGGCTCAATTTTCATAAAAAATGTAAAAAACGCTCAATATTGCTCTTTAATAATTATGGGGTGTTGTTTTTTTCAAACAAACTATTATGTATCATTTTTTACAATTTTCAGGTATCCATATGCGCTTTATATCATATCTTTTATGAAAATTGAGCCTCATATATCCATATCAGTTTTTATCTATCTCCGTTATAAAGGGAATTGTCGCTTTAAACGGTTAGGCAGACCGAACCCATAAGACTCATCCCCTCACAAGTACGCCTTTGATCTGGCGCATCCTTCACTCTTGACAAGACTCGGACTCAATTCTATGGCTGGGTACATATTGCTAAATTTCTGAGTCTTCAGCTCTGCTGCAGAGTGACACTACAAGAACTACATTCCGCCAGTGTAGGCAATGTTTCTCGGCAGTCAAATAGCGTTGTTATATTCAAGGTGTACGTTTTGTTCAGTATCATTTAGTTTTGGTTAGTATTAGATGGCGAAAGATGAGGGTTGCTGTACCGATTTTGTCTCCATTCCCTCGTTTTGGGTAGATAGTTTTGCTAGTACCTTGGGATGAAGATAAAGATTGAAGGAAAGCGATGAGATTTTTTGATGTTGTGGAAGTACTTCTTGACTGTAATAAGTGAGGTGGTGAAAGTGGAAATTTTAATGCAAATGGTGGAACGAATATCAATTTCACTTCAATCGAGAAGTAACCATACCTTTCGCGATGTCGTCGTAGGTATTCTGGTTGATCATCCGTTCGAGGACTTTCCAGCATTCAAACGCGCGACCTTGTACCGCATCGCTCAGCTGAGCTTTGCCCGGCGTCTTTTTTACGGACGGATGTTTCGACACCGGCGCTTTCTCCTTCTCCTTTCGCTCCTTTTCCAGTTCCTTTTCAAGCTGCTGCGCCTCGTAGTCCTTCTGGTACGCATCGTAGATCACCCACTGGAGCACGTTGGCGGAAAATACCGCAATTGGAGGTGGCACCGTTTGGGTCTCTTGTGACTGCAAATGATAAATCTCACCTATATTTGACTGAAGTGGGTATCATTTGTGGAAGTTATCTCACTTATATTAATGGGATTTTTGCGGTAATTAATTTTTTATTAAACGAAAAAGGATGCCACAAACGGAATTTTCGTAATGCAGATCATTTTTGAAAATGTTATGGCATCTCGAGTATATATATTTTTATTATTATCATTTATTATACTATTATCTACTTAACCAAACCTTTTGGGTAGAGTTTCCCGGCTTTCTCATAACAAACATAAAAAGTAAAAAATTATCGGATCCAGTTTATTTTTAAGTATATAAAACATGAACAGTAATTTTAAAAAGAAAATTTAACATTTTCAATAATTATTAAATAGTTTCGGCTGAAAGTAGGTGTATTGGAAGACATGGGTTTCAAAAATTTCGCACTTTGCAGCAAAACGAGGTCAAATTAACTGTCTCAATAAATTATCTCCAATTTTTAAATACCGTAAAGTATCCGATGTATAAAATCACAATTTTGTGTATTTTGCGAAAAAGCGAAGAGTTGGCTTAAATTTTAAATTATTTTAATTAATCAAGTTATAGCCACTTAAAGTTGGATTAGAATAATTTTTCGGATACCTTGCATAATGAGATATGGTGTATGGTTATAGTTTACTGCAGATTTATTTTAAATTATCTAAAAAAAGCTAGGGTTGTATCATAAACGTTATTGAAAAATTCATTTATTTTGATCTTAGAATCCAAAAATGTTATAATATTCATTTTATTAAAAAAAAAACACTTTAATACTTTTAATACTTTTGGACAACCTGGATAGTACGAATGTAAATTTAAAAAGCTGCCATAACAGGTGTTTAGTTTTCATTTTATGGACAGTTAAGCTCAGCAGCAACTCAGTATACCAATCTGCTGGCGAGCTATGAAGACCATGTCAAAATTAATGCTAATCATAGATCGGAGATTGTAGAGTTAAGAAATTAAATTGCTAATAACAATAGCCATGATAGCACTACTGCCGCCGAACAAAATTACCAAAACGGCATTCTTCAAGAAGTGCTGCAGAGGCAGGCACCCATGCACAATTTGATAATTTTTAATCTTCGCCGTGACGACAGCATTCCTGAATCACTTCAAATCTCTTCACTCCCCTTCAGCAGTGGGTTTACGCAGATTGAAGTCACTAACGTTATTTCCGTCGGTAAACCAAACCGTAATGGCTACAAACCAGTTAAAGTGATACTGTCTAAACCTAGCGACATGTCACTTGTGCTTAAGCGAGAACACTCGCCGACAATAAACAAATTTAATTTAATCCCAGCCCGACTGCCACCTCAGCCAAAGAATTGACCTGTATCTACCAGAACGTTCAGGGTTTCAGAACTAGAATCCATGTCTTTTACAGTGGCGTAACTTCCTCAGGGTATGATATCGTTGCTGTTACCGAATCCCTCGTTAAGAGTTTCTTTCCGGGTCGCTTTTCCACACGCCTCTAATTTTCCAATCAATAAGAACGATCAAACCGAATTTAACTTGAGATAGGCCAACTATCCTCATAAGTATGAGCTGATGCAGTATGCAGACTGGAATAGTGTTATGGAATGGTCGGATGTCGACAGGGCTCTACAACTTTTTTACGACAGGCTAAACAATGTTTTGTCGTTTGCACGCCCACTAAAACACCGAGACGAAGGCGATTTCCATTATGGTTCGCCAAAGAAATGATCGCAAATATATTAGAGAAGGGGAGAGCTTTCCGCAATTTCAAGCAACACAAATCTTCCCATTCTTTTGGCAGATATACCGCTCTGCCCAAGTGAATTAGGTTCCAGTCACGCATTGACTATACTGATTTTGGTCGTCGTGTTGGGTTAAGCATACATGATAATCCTACCAATTTCTGGTCATTTCTTCAGCGTGAGAAGGTAGATTTGCGAATAACAGCTACAATGTCCTATTCTAATCAGCCATGTCACGGGCCTAATATAGTTGTCGCCGCTTTTGCAAAGTGCTTTGGTAGCGTTAATACGATATCCTAGCCAGATCATGTTCATCTTCAACCGTGTCCTTTAATCCCGATTTAGTCAAAATAGCTAAGCTTACCATCCAGGATGTCTTATCAGCAAGCAAACCACTCAAAAATAAAATCATGGCCGGTCCTGATGACATCGTGAGTTTTTTTTCTAAAATATTGGAAATTATTAAATCAATTTAATTTATTTTCGCTCAAATTTGAAACTATCTACGTACAACATGTGTGACTCCCTGATCAAGCAAGGTCAAGTTGACTTTATACGCACTGACTCCCACAAAGCGTTTGATCAGATAGATCTTTCACTTACTGATTGAAAAAGCGTCTCAAAAATTTGGTTTCCCCGATTCGCTGATAACATTGTTGAGGTCCTATCTGGTGAACCGTCAACAGTTTGTTGAGATTGAGGGGTTTAGGTCAGTTCCTTCTGTTCAATATATCTATAGATGATCTCATATCTTTCATCATCTGCGACAAGTTTGCCTATGCGGTTGACCTAAAATTATATCAATGCATTAAAACCGGCACAGAGTGTATGACTCTTCAGACAACATCAATCTTGTTAATCAGTGGTGTACTAAAAATAATTTGCATCTTAACATCAGCAAGTGTTATATGGTTTCTTACCACCGCACAAAAACTACTGTAGTCTTTAATTACAATATGAATGGTACTATCCTGACTAGAGTTGCCACTGTAAAGTATCTGGGGCTTTTATTTGACCAGATGTTTTCTTTTGTACCTTACATTACTAACCATGGTTCACAGTGCAATGCCACGCTCAATCCATTGAGAATGTGCAGAAAGGGTTACTGAAGTATCGAATGTTCAGGGAGGACGGTTCCTATCGTCGAGTTGATCATGATCTTCTGCTGGGAAGGTTCGCTGTACTGCCTCTGAGCTTGCACAGAGACTTGAAATCTGTTTCATTTTTTTCCAAATTAGTTCATTACGGAGTCGATTGTCCGATTCTTTTGGAACAATAACTTTTTGATGTGCCGCGGCTGTCAATCAACATTCTTACTGCAGTTACCCAGCTCCAATATCTATTTTCAAAACCCTATTTACAATATGGGTGTTACTTTGAACAAACTATCATCGCACTGCGATTTGTATTATGATGGTATCCAGGCGATATTACGGCAACTTTGATGGGCGTCGGGTTATCTGTACTGACAAGTCTTATCCTTTTTTTCTTCTTCTTTCCTTCGTTCCAAAAATAAAACAGAAGAGAATATTCTGAACACTTGCAATTAGCTCTTTCAAAATAATTTTTAAAAAATATTTTAATGTTATCCTATCAGATTGGTCGAGAAACGTAAACATGAGTTGATGGGGCTGTTTCGGATTTTCATTTGGTGCTAGATTCCGTGAGCATTTAAAGTCGCATTAATTAGCTAGATATATTTCTAATTTCGATAGAAAATTTAAATTAAAAACGTTGGAAACGACTTTACCCTAGTGGGATTATTGTAGGTCAAGGCGGCACGCTCGCAGAAATTGAACTGGTTGGTCAGCTTTCTTGGTTTTCCTCCTTTCGGGGCTTTCTTAGGCGGCGCTTCCGCCTTTACCTCCACCTCACCTTCGGGTTCTCCCTCCCCTTCGCCCTCGTCTTCTTGTTTCTCTGCCTTTGCCGCTTCCTCGTCAGCATCTTCATCTTTCGTTTCTTCATCTCCTTCCGGTATTGGTGCTACGGGAGCTTCAGCGGGTTCTTCTTTTACTTCGACGTCCTCTATAGATGATTCAGATGAAGTTTCTAACATATCGGCTAAAAGGGACAAAAGAAACTGAAACAGTTACTTAGTGCAAAAGGTCGATTTCTTACGATCGATTCCTTGTTCTAACAGTTGAGCACGGGCCTCTTCTGAGTCCTTATGGATTAGACTACCCTGGTGCTCATATACCACAATGGTATTTCCTGGTGGTGGCAAGAGGACGAATTCGCCTTGCGCGTAGCTAAATTCCACCAAGCTGTCTGGTGGCTGTGGATTTGTCGTTGTCAGCTGCTTTGTTAGCAGTTCTTTTAATTCCTGATGTAAAAGCAGCAGAGTAAGCTTAAATTTTAATTGAAATAAGACAAATATTGAACAGGGGAATGCTAGCGCTTGGTTGTTACTTTTTCCAGGAAAGCAAGATACATTAAGTTTACTTATTCTCTGTTTTTTAATGTTTATTTTGTTTGTGAAACCTATATTTCTATAAATTCTAGAATAATCTCGTGACGATTATGATAATGATGAATAATCCGTGAATTTCACTTCTTGAAAATTATAACCTTGTACAGATAATAAATGAAGCTACCAGGGTTACAGAGATTAGCAGCACTTTATTGAATGCATTATTTGAAAGTGATCTGGAATTGGTTTATAATTCCGGTGTCATTGATGTCGATAGCATTAGTGATCATAAATTAACATGCTATGAATGAAATGTAGCTAAAATACCAGATGGAAAACTAGCCCTGGAATTAAAATGAGATCGATAGTACAGTCTAGATCACGTGTCTTTTTGATGAACATGCCCCATAAGACAAACAACGTGACACTGCTCTAAAAGAGTTCAAAAGAACTAGACTACGGCAGGACTTGGATAACTATAAATTTACCTTAGAAATTTTACTTTGAGCAAGGTTCGCAGAGAAATAATTGCAAACTATGGCCAGCTATCAGAAATTTTAACATTTGTTCCCAAGGAAATATCACAATACAATACCATTTAATGCTATTTTTTTTAGAATATTTCAAACTGTGACCATCAGGTTAACTACAATAATAATCATAAATACAACAATCACATAAACTTCTCCTTTAGGATGGCCGAAGTGTCTGAGATAAATCAAATTTTAAATTCAATGAAATCCAATGTAACCGGGGTCGACCAAATAACACCACTAATGTTAAAATATTCTAGTCCTTTCATAGATAAATATATAACGCATATCATAAACTGCTGCTTGGAAAAGAGTTACATAGGCATTTGACAACATTAATCACAGTTTGCTTATAAGTTAAAGTTTTACAATTTCTCATCAGCATCGTGTAGTTTAATTAGATCATCATCATCAAAGAGGTTTCGAAGAATATTCTCTAATAATACATATTTCGATCAGGTTGCTTATCTCTCTGGAGTCCCACAAGGATCCATTTTTGGGCTATAGCTCTTTTTAGTCTATACTGCATTTTGAACTCCGTTCTGTGCAGTACAGGTACAGGCATTTGCCGATGTCACGCAGCTCTATTGTTGTTTTGACTATGCCTATGTTGAGGCGGAGTCTAATATAAATCACGATTTACGTATTATAAGTGACCTGTCTAGTGGGCACAACCTCATATTAGACCCAACGACATCATGCGCTATGATTTTCGGAAGTAAAACCAGAACTATGCCTTTAGTCGGTAGACTTAACATTACAGTTGATGACACTAAATTAAAATTTGTAACTACTGCAAAGAATATTTCCAAAAAAAAAAACCTACTGCTCACTAAATATGCTTTGTAATAACACGCAAAAGGTTGAGAAGAAAATTTTGCGAGTCACTTGTCTTGTCTAATTTTGTGATTTTGTCTACGGTTTTTGCTTGGATCATGAGAGTCGAATCTGAATACAAATAGTTCAAAACTCATGTCTCCGGTTTGTTGATGGGATTCGAAAATTTGATCACTCCTCTCGTTTTTATAGCTATATAAATTAAGTGAGAATGGATGCTCATTGATATTAACACTTTAGTTGTTTTTTAATTAAAATTATTAACAAACCCCTTGCTCCCATCTCTATTAGTGAGCGATAAATATTTCGTTATAACGTATATAATTTAAATATTAGAAGTACTATTAAACTTATAATGCCCCACCATCGGCCCGCCATGTTTCGTCTTTCTTTTTCGTATAACGCAGTGCATTGTTACAATTAAATACCCAAACACTGTTTAAGTCTCAATGTTAAAACTTTCAATTACATATATAAAAAAATATGTTAAATTCGGTTAAAACTAATAATAACATTTTCATATTGTAAAATTGTTTATGGTTTTTATAAGATTGTTTTTATATAGGCTCTGATCCTAAAAAGCTTAAATTTTTATTGTTATGAATTGCTCGAATGCGTAATGTCTAAAATGTCAATGTCCGGATCAGTATAGTAGCTTTTAAGCTAGACTGCGCTGGAGTTGCCCTGATAAATTTATTGTAATATACTCTTGTTGACTATACATTATACAATAAAAGGCACTTATTATTATTATTATCTTCAGCCAAATATGCTTCAGTACACATGAAAACTTAGTAATATAGTAATTGTTTCGATAAAACTCCGTGTTTTGGAGATATTTGCGTTTTAATAAATTCGCCTCCACAAAAAATTGACCACTAAAAATTGTTTCTTCGCTAACCATTCGTTTGTTTTTGATGATACGACGGTACGAACAAAAAAGATGTGACATTATAGGGTGTACATGTCAAAAATAGAAAAACCTCCGAATCTAAATTTTTATGTCGATATTTGAAAAACTGCTTGAGCTTTAACTTTTTTTTTTTTTTTAATTTCTTTAAAAATATTTATGTTCTTTTTAGTTTACGGTTTGATGTTTTAACAGATAAAAATAGAGAAAATGTTTAAAACGATTAAAAAAGATTATGCTCCAATGTAATTCCCAGTTGACAACAGCTGCATTCTACAGGGTCTTCCAAATTTCGAGAAAAAAACTTCGACCCATTGTTGCGCCCCGTATATGCTGAAATTCAAATCTAAATAGCATTGCTACTGAGGAATAAATCAAAAATTGAAAAAACGTCCAAGCCAATTTTGGTATCGGGTCTAATTTCTAGTAGCCGTTTTTTCATATGGTCAGTGAATTTTAAAATCGCATTTTCACTCACAGCTTCAGTCAATTCGAGCTGACCCTTTGGCTTAAGCAGTTGCCTGCTTTTTTTCCATTCGTCCAGCTCATCGGCGTGCGTAGTTTCCGTGCCGCTTTTTACCGTAAACTTTTTCTAAAATTATATTATTCACCACTAATTTTGCCACTGTTTTCAAAACTCACCCCATTTTTGTTAACCACGGAAGGTCTAGCGTTCTTCACGGACGTTGTCTTCATTTTTTAGTCAGCTGTTGTACAAGACTTTTCGTGACAGTGCTATGCTTTTGGTAGACTTTCATTCAGGGTTTGTTTATATGGCTGCCGTAGCAACTCCATTTAAGGTACATGTCAGTGGCATAGTTGCAGGTTTTTTATTTTCAAAGGGTACTTACGGGACTTATTGGGAACATAGCATCTTGGCCATACTCGATTAAGTATATTAATGAGCTTTCGATTGTAAAGTTGTGCTATTATTTTGTGTAAATTTTGGTCGTTTTATAGTATCAACACACTGAACTAAAGCAATGGCATTCACAAGCAGACGTACCTGAGTAAATCATCCCGATGCTTTTTGTTATGTGTGTAATGAACATACTATGAAAGAGGGTAGAAGAACAATTTATGACTTATCTTAAAAATTTTGGCGGTCATTTTGTCTTGTCCGCTCTTTTTGTCTTGTTAATATGAAGGGCATAAATAGAAACAATTCACACAAATATTCTGATCTACATTTGCGATTTGCGCCTTTTTCTGGACAGTTCAAAAACTGCTTATTTTAAAATGTGTTCTTTTACATAACGGTCATATGGCTCAATTCTTGTGGATTATTATCACCATAAAATTCAGTTTAAAAAAAAATACGAAGAACATCTGTAAGGAGTGATTTCAAAATGGTAAACTTCTTCCGGAGACAGACTTTTGGCTTCTGTACTCAAACAATACCTGGACAGAGATAGAAAATTTTACACACCAAAATGTCGATTGTCATGTATTATGATTATGTTAGCAATAGTTCGATCTCCTGAATTTACACCTCCTAAACAACCCTTAGACTCTATTTCTTATGAATATAAAAACATTGTTCCTCCCCATTAAATTGTTTTCTTTTTAATTAAAAGCGTAGTCTAATCCTTTATTCTGACCAATTCTATATAAACATTCAGGTGAACAACACTACGTTCCATATGTTATAAATAAAGTGGTTCAAAAAATGCTAATCATTCTATTTTTATGGCCTCAAAATTATCAGCGCTTTATGGGAACCTATATTAATAACGTGTTTATCATTTGTGCGTATATTCTGACATCAGTGCTGCTCCCGCACTCGGCCGTCTTGGAGTAGATATTGATTTTCCCCCGTGACTGACACAAACATGTCCGCCAAGGTAGTCGCGGTTCGCCCGTATCGGAACTCGAACATGGCGTAATTTTTTGAATATTCGCATGATCGATATTTCATTAATTAAGTTATCCAGCGAGGTGTCACGGAATTGCGAGTCTGCAAGACGTCGAATTAAAATGTAGTTGTATTAGTGGGGCGATACCTCAAAATAATATGGAAGATAGTGGCATCGATAGCGGAGATCTCAATGGGGATTCAAATTCTAAGCCGACGGTAAGTTTACTTAGGTGTTTAAAGGACTTTGATTTCGATCGTGTTTTCGTCGTCTGTTGTTGTGAATAATGGCTACTAGTAATGTTTGTTGTCGCGTTGTCCCTGATGTTATTTTTTTGTTTATCTTTCAAATTAAAACTTGCGAATAATAAAAAAAAACATTATTATATGTGGATTAAAGCGATACATATACTTTGTCCCGAAGAATATCGCCTTGCCGTTTAATGGTATTATAGGACAGAACATTAGGGGCGGACTTTTAAGGTGTTTAAATAATATAAAGTTTGCATATTATATTATGTTTATTTACAAAATGCGATATATAAGTTCGTTTTCATTCAAAATTCAATTCTGTTTCACCTTCAGAGCCGTCGCCGAATTTCCAATTTTTGAAATGTTATTTATATCATTTTCAAATGTTGTAGGGGATTGAAAATACAATGATATTAAGGAAGACGTAAACTGTTCAGCTAAACTAATACGTACATAATACTTTTTGTTAGTGTTATGAATTCAATACGTGTTGCCGTTTTTTGTAACTGGATTAAAAAAAATCTTAAGTTTCAGTTTTTATACTTGATGAATGTTGTGATCTTTGTAGGAGGCAGTTCTGTTAGCTTCAGTTATCGAATGTTCTGTCCTTGTACCGTCACGATAGTACAAGCTAGAGACTTTAAGGCTTTTCGCATTCAACGGAAGCACTTTTTACTAAATTTTTCGTTTGATCTAGCGTATATTGGCTAATAATTATATTGATTTTATCTTCCTCTTTGTTGCTTGTTAGTTGATCCAATAATAAGTTAGTCAGCAGTTATTATTACCTAAATTTGATACCATAAGGTACTAACAGCTCTTGAAGTTGACAAGCACACCCAAAAACCTTGTGAACGCCCAGGCGCAATCTAATTTGACGAATAGTCAGTCATTTGCCCGTCGTCTTTCAGTAGGTCTTTGGCGGCTTCGAGGTGCTTGGGCAAGCACCGGTAAACAGTAATGTTGGATTCTGTGGATGCAAAAAAATTCTTTTTGCAGCCAGTGCTATCTGATGGTTGAACAAAAATAAAATTATTTCTCTATAAGACATCGTTGCGTCTCCCATAGTTACAAAAACAGTGTTATGAAAAAGCATCTAGCACGCATAACATTGCCTCTAAGATCTGCGTAAGTCAATTGTATATTATTGACATCAGGGTTTAATGCAACCGCCATCGTTTTCTAAACATTTTTTATACCGTATTCTCATTTCTCATTTGAAATAATAGATAATCATTAATTTCTCGGCCAACTTATTTTAAATAATTTATTTAAATTATCTCCTGTAAATAATTTATTTTAAATAATCTTGTGACAGTATACGTAACCTGCTTTGTTTTGGAGTTATTATTTTATTTTTTCTGCCAAATATAAATATAATGCCACTAGATTTAACTTCTCCAGTTTTTCGAAATAACTTAGTAGTCATCATCCTATAGGGGAAAGTGATATTTTTTTAGCTATACTTTAGTCCCTATACACAGGATTACGAGCTAAATTATCAGGAAAAACATTGTTAAAACTTGACCCAATCGAACAGAACTCTGTTGGTTTTTGACCAATCTTCCTGGGATAGTTGTAATATTTTTTGGATAAGTATTTAATAACATGAAACCAACTTTTACATCTTGACAATCTCCAGGCTAGTGATACGTCGAGTGCGGGAAGCAGTAGATCGCCTTCCAGATTATCGGCAGCAACGTCCCGTCATCTTCAGCGAAAGCTCGAGGCCAGAATCGAGCACGTCAGAAGACTGCATCAAGATTATAGCAACGCGCCCCCTCTAATACCCATTCAGAGGCTTCCAATTCCCGGAGTTAAGGATCATCAACCTTTAGTACAATGGGACACCGATGACAGGTGAGTGAAAAATTTTCAGAATACACAGTCACCACATTTAAAAATCGCAGTATCGAAAAAGAAGAAAAACTTTTTCCAAAGTTATACATTTTTCTTTATATTGTTGCTGACACTAAGACAATTGAAAAAATGAATGCATTTTTTAGATCAGATTATCTTAGTGCTTAAAAAACTATGTGTGTTTAATCTCATTCTCGAAGTTGTTTTTTTTTCCAGGTGCCAAAAAAATAAAATGTGATCCCTTTGCCGATTTTGTTGAAATTGGACAGTAAGTCAAGAATACTGTATGTATTCGGGGAGCACTCAAATCGATAATCATATTATATTAAAATGACCATAGTGATCTTGAAATTGAAACTGTGATAAACACATGTTTATACGAGGGAAGTTCATTAAATCCTTAAAAAAAAGTATAAAATAGATTTGCCCAAGTATTTTTCAATTTTTTAAGCCTACACACTATATTTGTTTGGGGGATTACTTCCTTGTTGGACACAAACTTTTATCCACCCAACCATTTCTTCGAATCTAGAAATAAGGCATATTTGCTTGGGACCAAATTCCATAATTTTGGCGGTCACAACTGCGTAGGTGTGCCTGAAGCAGGATCTTTTTCTTTTTCAAATACGCTCATTTTTCCTAAATTCATTTGGTCAGGCCTTTAATTACTTTTATTAGTTTTTAGACACAAATTTAAGTTGTTTACTAGTTAGGGCGGCTATTTAATTAAAAAAGACTTATTATCCATACTTCGATCGCTACTTCCTGAGTTATCTTCTTGAACTTGCTAATTTTTCCATAAATTTCGTTTTTAGTGAGGAGGATATCGTCAACTTTTTTCCGATGTCGCGTAAAGAATCAAAGGGTCATCAAGAGTTGACAGATACCTTCAGCATAGAAGAAATGAGCATTTCCGGCGATGACGACGAAGAAGACTTACACCTAGTGCCACCGCAGACCATCTACAAGAAATTTGGATGTTGTTCCTTCAACTTTTGCGTTATCATGTAATTTATATAATATATCGAACGTATATGCTAAATAAATTTTATATGGAAAGTTATCTCATGTAGCAACTTATTAGGCGTAGTGACTAAGAAATATTGTGCCGAAGTAAAATTATATTTATTTAAAAATTTGTATCTACTGTTGTTTGGTCGTGTCTGGTATTTTCAAGAAAGGCAGTCCCGATATATCTAGTAGTCTGCAAATATTTAGGTTTGAGCAATAGCTTAACGTTTTCTAGAGGAAATGTATTCGTATTGAAATGTTATATGAAATTCTTGAAACAAATTAAATTTTAATTCAATTGTTTACTAAATTTGAAATTTTTGGCTTAAGCAAGGATCTTGAATCTTGATTTTTGTTTTGGTTAAAATGGTTAAAACATATATACTTTTAAAATAATCTATAGAGCTTATAGTTTTAGGTTTTCAATCAATAATAATTATTATGAGCAACAAGAAAGCTTTCTCAGCTAGAGTTCACCAAAAGCAGAAAGCAGGAATATTACAATAAAACATATTTTAATTGCCTCATAACGGAACTAAGGGTTTCGATACAATAGATGCACATTGTGTCAGTGAGGGGAGAGAATAGTCAGAGAATCAACTACCAATTTTTTAAATTAAACTATTATAATCATTTTTAGAACTGTATCAGAGTTATCTGAAATTGGATACTGTTTGGCGTCGAACCGACGAAGCTCGCAAGTAAACTGGGTCCGATCATTTGTGAAAAAGACGTCATAATAAGCTGCTAGGTGCGGCGAGACTAACAATATTTTGTGGGTTGGTGGCAATAGTAACTAATTTTGTGCCCAGAATTGAAACTTAGCAAACCATAAGCAAGTCTTGAGGCAATATTTCTTGCGCAAGGGAGTTTTGTTGTTCCATATCAAACGACCTGAAATGTAGAAATTTCTGACCCAGATTGTAATCGTGTGGTATTCTGATTGAAATTTGTTTGGCTACAGATCCGTCCCCTGCCCACTAGTCGAACATTCCCATATTATATCATACATCCACATATACAATGCTACATCACGAACTTTTATTCATAATTTGATTTGGGCACATGTATGCAACAATGAGTGACCCTGTATCTCAATCAGTAACTAACGCATATTTAAAGTTACTTTTTTCCGTTTTAATAACATAAAAGATCTTTTATTTAGATATCTGCCCAAAGACGGTGTGCTTTATCTAAATAAATACCTTTTTTACTTAGAAAGCATGACTCGTAGTCATCATCCTAATTTCTAAAAATCCCCAAATCCAAGTTTTCATTTTAAAAGCAACTTGAGCTATAAAGAAATCATAATTTTGAGAACTAAATTTTTTAGAATCCTGTATTTCATTCGTAAGCGACATTTTACTAATTGATATCGGCTCAACATAAAAAATCAGTAAAATGTCGCGCGTTGAGGTACCGTTTGTTTGTTACATAGCAATGTTGCCGAAGAATCAATCTAACATTTACAAAAGAAGATTGTCAAAATTAAATGGTAGGTGTAGCCTCTGCTTAAAACACACATGGACTGTATATAATTTCATTTTTAGATTTTACGCAAAATATTCATTAATTTAATTTACTTATACGCATAAAAACTTAAGCAAATTTTAATTTGTTTGAATCCATAAAGAATTCTAATTCGTTTCATTCTTCAATTTAATAAAACATCAAAATAAGCGGTTTGTGGAGTGGATAAGGTACGCAGGGTGTTTCAAAAATAGGGAAGCCTATATTGCTCTAAAATCTAAGGCAATTATGGTCTATTTCTAATTAATATTGATATACTAAGTTGACTAAAGAATAAGTCATCTATGTGGAAATAAGAGTTCTTTAGCAGCAAGGTTATAAATTTACCTTGCTGCTATTGGGACATGACCGGAAGGAGAGCTTGGAAGAGGTGTGCTCTCGCCTAATAATATTGGCTTACAAAACATTGACTTTTCGGTTTCTATAAGGGCACTATGTAGTCTGAAGACAAGTGGACCCTGGAAACAAGTTGGCGATGGTCAGTCTGGGAGTCCAATCGAGAAGCCAGTTTTTTGAACCAGTAGTCCTCATACACACCGTTAGCATATTTAAACCAAAGGATATCTGCCAGCATTTCTCGTGAAATAATACAAAAAAAAATGTATGATCAATGTTTTTTAATAACAGTCACGGTAAACGAAAATGGATAAAATTACTTTAAAAAATCTTAAATTTTTTACACTTACGTATCGTTGATCCTACATGTCACGGATACATAAAACAGGATTGTTGTGGACCAATTAGAGTAATATCATATTCAAGCAAAATATTTGAACATTGTCTCTTTTATTTTCTTTCTTTTCTTGTAAATATATTCGTATAATGTACAGTATTATTGAAAATTATTTAAAAATATTAAAGATGTTTTTATATATAGGACTTTTATGTATGGGTATGTACAGCGTTCATCTTCAGCCCCCAAGAGTAATGCTATATGTTCCGTCCAATCGGCATTGTTTTTTTTTTTTGTTCTCTTAGTTTTGAGAATTCGGGAAATTTTATGCCGAGCTAATTGAAATTGGTTACTCATTTTAATAAATTGCATTGACTATATTCTCCGTGTTTTTTGGTAAAAATCTCTTAGTGGCAGAAAAAACTCGTATATAGCACCGGTGTCGTACTCCGCCATGAATTGAAGTAGTACGACTCAGGTAGAGACCAACATGAGAGGATTTTTCCTCGTACCAGAATTAAAAATCTCGGGTGCCGTCAAGTGTTACGAAATTGTGCCAGTCAACAGCCAGAGCTGCATCTCGTTATACCAATGTATCATCATTTAAATCGTCGCGTTATTTCGAACTTTAGTTTTATCAAAATTTAAAGTCCATTGCTCTTTCTCGTCCACTATAGTTAAGATTATCTTTATCTTGAGTGCATCTATCGATGTATAAGTTTTTTCCAGATAAGCACCTTAACCATAATCATCAAACTAGAGCTAATATACTCTGATTACTTTTGACAACTTAAATGCAACTAACTGCAAAAAAGTAGGTATGTGATTTTCTTATAATACTATATGAGCTCCCTCGGAGCAGATTGATTGGTAGATGGACCCAAAAAATTATTTAGAGTATGTCTATCCCTCACTTGGTAGTGTTTTGTTGACCTCTGACATGTGATCGGAAATCTAGTGGTTTTTGGTATATAATTTGGGCATCAATGAAACACAATTGCTATCATTAATTTTTACCTTGCGCCAGGCTACCCGAACAAATCACCCAGTTGGATAACTTGGAGTGCATCAAAAGACCAAAATCTAACTTTGGAAAAACATATTGTCGAGGTGCAATTTAAAGCATTTAAAGCAAGTTGTTAGTCTAGAGATCTTTCAATTGTATTTTACATTATACAGTGTGTCCAAGATAAGGATGCACAGCATGGGGATCTCGGAAACTATAAGAGATACAGTGTCGGTTAAATTAGACAAAAGTTGCGCATTTTGATACCGAACAAGATCCCGTTTTACAAATTTGAAAATTCCAAGCCGTTCCGGAAATATCCGAGAAAAACCGAAATATTGCGATTTCGTTTTTATTATTTTTTAAAGCTATTTGAAAAGATATGAAAAAACGGAAAACACTTTTCCATTGGCACTTTTTAATCTCTCCAAATTGACGTTAACAAATTTTCATTACAGCGTTTCGATTCCATGGAACCACCATCAACTTTGAATTTTCTTATGGGACGGAAAAAAAGTACACACAGTATTAGGTTATGCTTTTCATTGCGAATTCAACGATGTACGATACAATATGGTTACTTATGTTTTTATCCAGAAAAATGGATTTTTAATACATTTCAGCATTTAAATGGAGTAGGCCATGACAAAATGACATCCAGTCAATTTCAATGATACATTAATGTTATTTGTCTTTGTTATCAGTCGATCATAAGTTTATTCCTTTAGTTATTGTTTTTGTATTTTTATTGTTGTTGTCTTTTTCTAATTTATTTTGTTCCACAATGGAGGGAGGTAATTTTACCAACGAAGAAAAATGTGATATGCTGTCTTGCTACATCTGATGCCAAAGAAATTGTGTGGAAGCCGAGCGTATGTATTCTAACAAATACCCAGAGCGGAGACAACCTGACAAGAGTATTTTTCGGCGTTTGTTATTTAATCTGAAAGAATATGGATCATTTAAGAAGCCTGCATTATCCCGACAAAAACCTTCCAATGAAGAAAACCAATACATTGTTCTACAATCTGTTATCGAAAATCCACAAACTTCTACCAGAGAAATTGAAGACCAGAATGGGGTAGCTAAATCTACAGCTCAGTTTATTTTAAGGAAAAATGAATTTAAGCCTTACAAATTCAGAATATGTCAAGGATTAAAACCGGGTGACGACGAACGACGTAGACATTTTTGTGAGTGGTATACCAGGATGTGTGATGAGAGTTTTAATTTTCCATATAAAGTGATTTCGTCTGATGAAAGTATGGTGACCAATAACGGTATTTATAACAGGCGCAATACACACTATTGGTCGCAACAAAATCCACGTGTTAATAGACTATCCAGACATCAAGTTCGCTTTGGGTTTAATATTTGGTGTGGGATTTTTGGTAGCAAGATTATAGGCCCTATTTTCTATAATAATTCCTTAACTTCCGAGCGGTACCTTGACATCTTGAGGCACGATTTAGAAGATGCCTTAGATGATTTACCGCTAGACGCTGTGCAAGGCTGCTGGTTCCAACAAGATGGTGCCCCAGCCCATAACTCCAGAGAAGTTCGCCAATATTTAACTGAACGGTTTGATGGAAAATACATTGGGACTTACAGTGAAACACCTTGGCCTCCAAGGTCCCCGGACTTAACTCCCTTGGACTTTTTCTTATGGGGCTACATAAAAAATGAGGTATTCAAAGAATGTTTTGACAACGAGGAACAATTACGTCAATCAGTACGAGCAGCGTTTAATAAAATTACTCCTGAAATGTTAAGTCGTGTTTTGGAGTCTACCGTGAGACGGGCGTACTTATGCCTAGAAAATGGAGGTCATTTATTCGAACATTTGTTATAGAATTTGTTTTTCATTAACTTGTTGGATTTAGTTGTTATGTTAAATGAACAGTTAGAGTTAGTAAATAAATAAACACATTAACTCGAACTTGTCAACCATTTTCTTTTGCCTTTCATCGTTCGGATCTCATGGCCTACTACAATAAAATACTAGAAATGTATTAAAAAGCCATTTTTCTGGATAAAAACATAAGTAACCGTATTGTATCGTACATCGTTGAATTCGCAATGAAAAGCACAACCTAATACTGTGTGTACTTTTTTTCCGTCCTATAAGAAAAATCAAAGTTGATGGTGGTTCCATGGAATCGAAACGCTGTAATGAAAATTTGTTAACGTCAATTTGGAGAGATTAAAAAGTGCCAATGGAAAAGTGTTTTCCGTTTTTTCATATCTTTTCAAATAGCTTTAAAAAATAATAAAAACGAAATCGCAATATTTCGGTTTTTCTCGGATATTTCCGGAACGGCTTGGAATTTTCAAATTTGTAAAACGGGATCTTGTTCGGTATCAAAATGCGCAACTTTTGTCTAATTTAACCGACACTGTATCTCTTATAGTTTCCGAGATCCCCATGCTGTGCATCCTTATCTTGGACACACTGTATATAAAAAATGTATTTCATTACTTCGATAAATATCTAAACAATAATTTGTGTTATATGGAATAGTGATGTACATCGTATGTTTAGTGTATGCTTATATACTGATTTTATTTTTGTCTAGAGAGAGATGCATTTATTAAAAAAATATACAAGTCAAAGATGTAGGTAAAAATAAAAAAGTTTGTATTATGAAATTTCACTTGAAGAAAACTTACAGAAATACATAAACACCTGAAAAAAATTATACCCTACAAGTGTCCACCTACTGACAGTTAACAAATTTATAAAAAGTGCTGCGTTAAAATCTTCTACCTGGTATAGTATAATAACAACGGCAGTATACCCAAAAAGAAACCTAACCAAAACTAACCAATTTTTTAGAGTAATGGATTTTGTTGGTCTGCCAGATTTAATAGATTCAGGTTTTCCCTGCTTCTTGTTAATATATTCATGTCGTCAGCGTAGTTGATAAGGGCTTTTCGTTTAAAATAATGATAAAAAGGAAGAGCTATGGAATGCCTACCTTGTGGCACACCGAGCCTGTAGGGAGTTTCTTGTTTGTTGTTAAATTAAGAATTTTTTATAATCCTGAACCTACAGTTTTAAATATTTTTTATTAAGTACCTTGTAGGCATTTGCCTGGACTTGTTGACGTTTAAAAATACAATGTATGCGAAGCGCTAATAATTTATATTCTTTTTACCTTCATAGTTCAGTTGACACTAGTCAATCATTAGTTCTTAACTAGTTGGCTGATAAAGCCTTCTGGTAGTTGGTTTTCGAAAACTCCAAACGGTTATAGATATTTTGATTAGTTTTGGTTAGTTTTATTTTGATAGCGGCTTTCGCATCTGACTTCGGTTATTCAAGAATCGGTTAGCAACCGGCTTTAAAAATTATTTTTCATCACAGAAACGACCGGGTAATCCGTTTTATTAATCCCCCCGCTAAATCATTCACGCTTTAATAGCGGTTGTTTGGCCGGGATGCAAGAAATCGAACTTTATGAATATTTCATGCGTTTATATGCTATCTGTGTCACTTACATTCGAAACGCCCTGCCACCGGGCTTATTGATTAGGGCCGTTAATGCCTTTTAAAAAATTTATTGTCGGCTTGTCGTCCGAAAAGGGATAAGCCGTTTCGTTTCAGAAAGAATATGCGAATACCGGACTTTGTTATTTGCGAAAATTAATCAACGACATTGAGCACTTTCTTTACTCTTTACACTATCCAGCTCTGTACCTACCTTAAATATTCTCAGATATGCCCCTATACTGATAATTCACAAGTATATTTGACATTTAAGCCAGAGATAATTTAACGAGGATCTAAGTCGTTGCTTTAATTTAAACTTCAAAAGTGTCAGTTACTATTGTTTGGAAGCACGGCTTTAATAACATAAATATTGAAACCAAATATACATTACCGCAGGTACAGAAACAATGGATATTTCCGACAATACTAGGAATTTGTGTCTGGTAATCGACGAGGACTTAAGATTTACAAAACATATTGACAATTGTATTAAAAAAGCATTTACTAATAGGAAACTTATACGAGGTGTGTTCAAAACGTAACGTGACTTTTAAGTTCTATCAAAAAGTATTGATTTATTTATCAAAATTAATGTTGTCCCCAGAAATAATACACTTGATCCAACGTTTTTTCCAATTGTCGAAGCACTTCTGATAATCACTTTCTGGTATAGCCTTAAGTTCTAGCGATTTTTTCTTTATGGTTCAAAACCTCCTTCCTTCCATGGGTTTTTTGGGATGCCCCCAGGGCGCCATATCCGGTAAATATGGTAGCTAGGGCATGATTGTGGTTTTGTTTTTGGCAAAAAAGTTAGACACAAGCAACGACGAGGAGGTGCATTATCGTGATGCAAAATCCATGAATTGTTTCCCACAATTCCTGACGTTTTTTTCATATTGCTTCTCGCAAACGGCGCAAAACTTCAAGGTAATAATCTTTATCGACAGTACGATCTTGTCGTGAGTACTCTTGATGTACTACACTATAATCAAAGAAGACAGTAAACAAAACCTTGACATTTGATCGAACTTCAAGTGCTTTTTTCGGTGTTGGCGATTCTGGGTTCTTCGATTGGGACGACTGGGCTTTGGTTTCGACGTCATAACCTTATACCCATGATTCGGCACTAGTTATGACTTCTTTGAGCATATCAGCATCATCACTGACGTCATCCTTTTGTTCAAAATTAAGCAGTTTCAGAACAAAGTTTGCTGCTACACGTTTCATGCTAAAAAAATGCCTAGCATCAGCCAACAGAGATGGCGATGTATTCAGCCACTTCTCTAATAGTGATTCGACAATTTTTCAACCCCATTTGTTTCACTTCTTCAACACTTTCGTGGAACAACTTATACCATTTACAAACATTTTTTTTGCTTGTCAAAATTTCAAGTGTTTTGCAGCACTACATTCCATTTGTTGCACAAAATTTTATGCAAATTCTTTTTCCATTTTTTTTTTTTGACAGCAGAAAATCGCAGGGCACACAAAACATGTCTAATGCTTCTGTTTCACTAAAAAACTAAAAGTGCAAACTGGCTGGAACTATGAACATAAGTTATGTAATTTATTAAATGTTAGTGTGAAAAAACTGTTATGCGAAAGGTTGGTTTTGTCACAGTTTATGTTTTGTGATGTCCATGCCTCTTTGAATGAAGGAAGTTGGGTGTCTCCATATGAAGCAAAGAAGACTTTTTCGTAGCCTAACACTTTAAGATAAAGCAACCACCTCCAAACGTCCAGGTTACTTCTATGAAATTTGCAATCCAGAAATTATCTATACCCGTTGCTATGTCGTTCAAATAAAAATGGATAAAGTTGGTCCCAGTATATTTCGATTTCCGTTTTTATGCACTGGTTTAATTAAAGCCAATTTGATCTGTTTAGGAAAGACAGATTGTTTGATGTATTTATTTACTAAATAGCACAAAATTGTGGTATTTAGGATACTAGCTGGAATTTGCTTCACTTGTCTTGAAGTTTTCCGCCGTCTGCGAGAAGCAATATGAAGAAAACGTCCTGAATTGTGGGAAAGAATTCATAGATTTTGCATCACGATAATGCACCTGCTCGTCGTTGCTTGTATCTAACTTTTTTGCCAAAAACGAAACCATAATCATGCCCCAAGAAAGGAAGGAGGTTTTGAACGATAAAGAAAAAATCGCTAGAACTCAAGGCTATATCAGAAAGTGCTTGTCAGCTATATTTGTTCTTCAATTTTATTGAAGTTTTCAGTAACTCATGTTGACACAAGGATAAGGTGTATTGACTGATTATTTCTTTTGATATTTTTCGAGTTGAAAAGATCTGGAATTGCTGTTATCAAGTCCTCATTAAAACATATCACCACGCTTGCACAGAACAGCACTATATGAAAGATTAGTTAGCAGGTCTACAGCTCTCATAATAAAGTACCAAGCAGCTTATAAGGAGATTTGTAAGATCGCCTCACCACTTTTGTCTTGGAATAATTGTTTTTAAGCACTCTTACCCGTCTTATAAGTTTGTCATAATGTTAGATAGGGAAAATAGGTTCCAAAATTAAGCTAAGCTTCGATCGATTTTTTCGGCAAATTTTCATTTTTATTCGCTTTAGGGGTTAGATTTTTGCACGTCTGTACCTTTCTCGAACTGTTGTTTAATTTCTCTCCACTCTACAAAAAATTAATGAGATCCATGTTGTTTCTTGATTACCTTGGTTCGTTTTGCCAAAAACTGGTACGAATTAAAAGATGTATTTGGATCTGAGTGAATCTGTGATGGGTGGTGATGAGATTTGACGTTTATCTTGTGGTGTGTGTCTTCACGGAAAACAGCGTGTTCCTTTTATGATGTGCATCAAGGATAAGCAGCTGGTTATTCTATTTAAGATGAGTTGCATCTTTGGCAGAATGGAATTCAAATGATACAATAATTTTATAAGCTCCTCCTTACCAAAATATTACTCTTGTTCATAGTTTTGGCCATAGATTTCGTGGACAAAGAAATGCTTATATTTACTTTATTTTTTCCACAATTGAACAAATATTACAAAACTCATCCTTACGCTCATAATCACGTAAATCAATCAAAATAATCAAGTTCTCCAATATCAAACGTGTGCTCGATTGTGATAGTGGAAAATAATTGGTAACTAGACCTCAAAATTAAACGCCAAGGTAGATTTTGGGGACCACTTGGTGCAACACAATGAATGTGTTTAAAATTTTGCAAGAACCTATAAATTCTGGGTACGGTGATCTGTTTCTCGAACAATGCAGAACAAGACTATTAAACACAACATTTTTTTGCTTTATTTTTGCTGTATTGTAAAATATTGTAATCTCGTTTTAGATCTATCTCTTTTTTAAACCTCATTTCTGCAGCTTAATTTTGGGAAAAAATATTTTAAGCTACCATCAATTACTCTAAAATATGCAGGGTTTCCCATACAAACAAATCGATTTTTTTGTTGATAACTATTAAAGTATTAGTTTTAAAAATCGTATATTCAAGGCATTAAATTTTAAGTGTTTTGGAAATGTTTGTGTTTGGGGAGTTTCCTTTTAGAAATGTCCAATTTGACTGACCATCTATATAATATATTTCCAAACTGAAGAAATAATAAATACAACTGTTAAGTTGACGTTCTAGGGTTTTTATAAATTTCTTTAGACACCTCTAGCCCTATTCTCTTAGTAGTAACGCTTAAATTCTCCAAAAACTGCCAAAGCTGTGACGATAAAATTCAATACCTGTGGGTTTTTGAACATGCAGAATTCAAAAATGCTGACGACAATGTTAGATGTAGCACGTCATAATTTTGTTATTTTGAATGGAGTTCCCTATTTATTTTTTTTGCAATGAGTTGGCGTATGTCGAATTTAGCAAGGTCTCATAATTTCAGAATTTTTTTTTATTTCTTACTGAGCTACGGCAACACAGCCTTTTGTCTAAAAAATTCAGGAGTGCTTTAACATCTCCAAAACTGGAATGATAAAATTCAAGACCTGGGGAGGATGCTAACAGCAATGTTACTAATCCGGAATATGTATGCTATATTATGGCTTCTCTAATTTCTTTTTGATTGTGATTTGACAATTTGGAGGTAAGTTTTTTGCAGTCATCAGCGGAGCTGCTCATATTCTCTTCTGCTGTTTTTTAAAGCATAACTGAATCTCAAAATACCCAAGAGCCATAACGTAATTCCACTCCAATTGTTGAGGTTCAAAAATCTCTTTAAAATTCAATTATTCGCATTTTTCCTTGTCTTAATCAGTGATAATTGAAAACCGACCTCAAAGAAGAATGTGCTTCGTGATTTCTAAACTATTATTATAGTTCTCACAGTATCATTGAATGATACTTTGTGTCTGGTGTGCATTTAACTCAATGTCTTTGCCTGATGATGCCCGTGCTTGGAAAATAAAGATTCTGAGACCTGACTTGAGTATTTTTAATCATTTATAGCAAAGCAAAACTAAGTGTGCATAGCCCATCATTAAGCGCAATTGTCATGCATGTTTATAGTGCTAATGACGTTGTTGCATCGACTAATTAGTTAGAAGCCACACGTCATCGGCCCTATAACAAAGGATGTTCCCAATGGCAAAATGGATTGCTTTAAGGAACGCTGAACGAAGGAAGCATAGATCCTGACATGTGATTTGCATCTACTTCTTCTCATCATCCTTTCGATTGTCATATTCCCATCGGAATCTCGCAGACGAAATGAAATGCTGATGCCATCCCGCAATAACTTTTATCGGACTTAGTTATTGCAATAACAGTACTTCTGATATATGCATAAATTATTGAAAATACTTTGGGTATGCATCATTTCAGCTGACGTCACTAATTCTGTCTAAAAGTCAATCTAAATGTTAATCAGAAACTAGGGTCGTTGCAATGTCTGAATGCAATTTTTACTTCATGCAAATTCGTGTCACTGTGAGTGGATCTGGATTAAAGAAGGGGAGAAAATATGGATGTGGTTCTTAACTACTACGTGTATCGGACCATCCATCCGTTATAATTTGTATAATGTTCTATAAAAATAAGATTACCTAATATGATGTAACAGGCTGGTCCATTTATTATGGGATGATCCCTATTCTCAGAGCCTGTAAAAAGTACCAAAAAAAAATTGAAATAAAAAGTTTTTTGGATTCACTTATAATTAAAAAAAGTGTAGGCTATTCGGTATAAAATTTCGGAATTTCAAAATAATATATACTTATAACCCTCTTAAGTGGTTTTCTCATTGTCGCTCGAGTAATAAAAATGCCGAATCGCTTATATTTGTTACCCATTTGTTTATATTTTTTCGTCGGAAAGTTTTTTTTACCCTTCGAAGGGACAAAGTACTTGTTACTTGAATTTTGACCTGCAAGCATTTGTTTGTTTAACTTTCCGGACAGTATATTTTATTCTGTTCGCCGACTGTAATTATTGATTTCATCCCAATTTTGTAACTTCCGTATTCTGGCTTTTTTTTTATATCTATATTAACTATAATGATATTTATCCTGACGAATACTGTGTTTAATTGATCGAAGTAAGATAAACTCCTACAAAAGTAAAAAACAACTTTTTAATTTTAACTAGAACATCCTGCATATTAAGGTATTTTTTTAGTTTCTAAGATATTTTGACTTTTATTTGAAAAGTGACGTTTGTAGGTCTAAATATATCTATTGATTTCGCCGACAGAAAAAATCATTAAAAGTGTTTTCTTAAGACTGCAGTTGCAGATTTTGAAATTTTAGCATAAAAACTTTCATTGTAAATTAATATGAGTTGCTGTGTTTGGAAATAAAAACATAACATAGCAGAAAAAGACACAATTGAGCACTACGGACTGCTAGTTAATTACTATTTACTTATTATTATTATTATCATCATTTTATTTAAATCTTGTAAATCATGCCTGCTAACTAAATTACTAACACAAAAGTCCTTAAATTTGATCAATTTCTAAAAACTGATTTTTGTTATAAAAAATCTTTAACAATTTGCTAAAAAAAAATTTAGATAGACAAAACCCTATAGGATACAGGGTTCTACAGGGATAATAGAAAAATTTAAAAGTTTCAGACAAAAAATCTCATTTTTATATTACATATTATTATTTTACAGAGTGTCTGGAAATAAATTAAGCATGGCACCCTGTATCTTGAAAACTACATTTTCTGACCCATGTTCATATGAAAAAAAAATTTTTTTTCATGTATTCATAATAAACTATATTTTTAATTTGTTTTATTTACTATTACCATTTTGTACATTCTTCAGTTTTTTTTAGGAAAAAGAATATCATTTTTGGTAAGTTGGGGGTTATAAAATTGCCAATTTTTAAACTCACAGCATCCCGAAATAGTGACGTTCCTGTAATTCTCGATCGAATAGGCAACCTTATACAAAGTAACCCTTTTTTTAAATGCGAAATACGATAAAATTATAAACATCGAGTATTTCCATTTGAAAAAAAAAAGACTTTTAACAGATCACTAAAGGAAATCAACTTCAAAAATATAACAAGCGTTCAGTCACTTTTGGCGAAAAATACATGAAATACAGTGATTCACAGCTTAAATGATGCAGCCGCTATAACAAAAACTAACTGGTCTGAATGTCCCTTTATCTATTTAAAAAAAAAATAATTTATTGAAATTAAGTTAGTAAAGAGCCTTACTTAATTAACAATAAAAAATTAATTAAATTATATACTATATTAAGGTCACCGCTTAAATGATGCAAAACGAAATATAACCAAATCAATCGAGAAAAACTGCATAATTTGAAATAACGGCTTGTAGTCTTCCGGGCATTGACTCAACTAATTTTTTAGTAAACTCCGGGGAAATTGTGTTCCATACTTCAGTAATTTTTACTTTTAATTCATTCTTGTTAGATATTGGGGCGCTATTTCCTGTGTTTTTTCATCTCAACCACAAATTTTCAATTACATTTAAGTCTGGTGACTGGGCTGGTGTCTTAATAACATTTGGGCAGTTATAAAGCAACCAACTGCGGACCCGAAATGACGTGTGCTTTGGATCATTCTCATGATAGAACCGATAATTGTTACCCATATTTAATTTTTGGACACTAGCAACCAGATGCCGTCTTAATATATAACAATACACATAGTGGTTCATATACTCCTGCAGATTTCATGCAGCCCCATAACATCACTCCACCTCCACTGTGCTTTACCGTAGCTTTTAAATTTTTCAATTTTAATTCTTCCTTAGGCTTTCTCCATATTGATATCGATATGCTCTCTAGCGAATGCCAATCTGACGCGTCTATTTCTTCGGCTAATGACAGGCTTATTTCTGGCAGTTCGACCATGTAAATTATTTTTTCGCAGGATTCGTCGAATTGTTTCGGGGTTACACCTTTTTCCAATGTATCTTTCTACCTCGACACACATCTTTGGTGCACTTTCTTTTGGATATTTCCATACCTCTCCTACAATCCATCTTTCCTCAACTTGAGCGAAGATCTTATTTGGAGCTAACATTGAGTTATTCTCGACCCTATTTTCGTTACAGTAACGCTCAATGAGATGCCGAACAGTTGACGGGCATTTACTTACCATTTTGGCTATGTCTCTTTAAAAGTATCCAAAATTCGTTTTAAAACGTGTTTTAAAATGTCAAACTAAACAAAAAACCATTGCAATAATAAATAAAAGCCTTGGTAAATTTTAAACTGATAAGTTTTGACCCCCGTTATTATTTTTGTATCATTTAAGCTGTGACTTTAATATTGCATGTAATTTAATTAATTCTTCATTTTTAACTAAGTAAGGCATTGAACTGAGGTGGCTTTTACTTGATGAAAATCCATTTATCAAAATAAATAAGAACTCAAAGTTCAGATTTTCACGAAGTTATATATTTTGACATGACAATTGTTTCGACAACACCGTGTCTTTATCAAAATCAAAAGACAAAAAGTAATTCATATTTTTTTTAGAAGGCTGTTTACTAACTTAATTTCAGTAACTTGTCTTTTGCTAAATAAATAAAGAGACATTCAGACCAGTTAGTTTTTGTTATAGCGAATGCATCATTTAAGCTGTGAATCACTGTACTTGATATATTTTTAATCAAAAGTATCTAAAATTTTCCGGAGAATTCAAAAATTGTTTATTATACAAATCTTTACCCTTTTTACGCGGAGTGGTAAAATTTGAAAAAAACGCCCGATTCACTTTTGTTTCTCAAATGGAAACATTTAAAAAAAGTTGAAAATTTTCCTGTTTCTACAGTTTTTTTTCCAAAAAGAAAGCGTCAGCGCACACCGTGAGCCCTAATTGCACAAAATTGTTTCAACATATGATTCGCGAGGGACATGCGCGTCGCCCGCCGTTTTCCCAGTAGCGAACGAACGTAGGGGGGCGCCAGTTAGCGGCGTAACGGGGACGCACAAGCAGCCCCCCGCGTAATGTCCGGACGACCCGTGCCATCGGTGACCGCGGGGAGATGCTAGTCAGTTCAGACCTATGTCTGTCAGGAGCCTCCATCGCCGGGTTTCAGGACCCGGGGGATACGTGCAGCACTTCCACAATCAGTAAGTTATAGGGCGGCGACCGAACGGCTTTTAAGGTCGGGCCGCGTTATGTAACGACTTACCAGCCTTTCTGTCACGCGAACCTCACGTTTCGGCTCAAAGTTCCCCCCTCGTTCCCCCAGGCCGCCCACACGCGCTGTTCTCGATCTCGCGCGTCCGGAAGCTGCCTTCGGACGCCGGAAATGCTCTTTACGTTTGCAACTTTAAAACGGGTGTTTGGGGCGGGGGGGAGGGGGGCGAAGGGCTATTTTTAAAGACCGAAGATCGATACGCACTCCGGTGCAACTTCTTTTGTGCGCCACCTTGTAACCTCGATTCTCGCGATTTTCTAAAATTGTACATCCCACACACGACGAGACCGATTGCCCGCCCCCCTCCTCACCCGCGAAATCGATAATTTTTATCTCGGGTGCGCTCGCTTTTTTTTTCCTATTTTAAAAGAGTTCGAATCTACAAAACCTACAGGGTGTCTAATACCCGCGAAGACAAAGAATTATATATGGCCTCGTTTCGTAGATAAGAATACCTGTAGTTACCCCATCCCTAGGCCGATTGCCACAATTTTAATCTTGAGTCACCAAAATAGAAATAATCACATATAAGTTATCCATTTTGTTAGCACCGGCTATGGGCCGGCGTGTGCAGACATTAGCTGCCATCGAACTTAAAAATATTATGAGATCTGAACAAAAAAAAATATGCAACAACGGAAAACTTCTGGAAGAACTCGTCTTCAAACGCTGTTAGTCCTCCCATTTTAAAATCATTACAAAGGCATCTGTGTAGCTTCGACATTACTTTCTTATCTAAAAAACACTGAACATATCCATTCAGATAATAGCGCTTGTGACAGACTGTTGGTCACATTCAAGAAACCACATCATAACGCTACATCACAAATAATCTCAAGATGTATTAAGAAAATGATGCATAAATCGAGAATTGATATTTCTCGTTTCTCAGCGCATAGTACTCACCCTGCTACATCTGCAGCATTCCGCAAGGGTATCTCGCTGGAAATTATTCGTGTAGCAGCAGGTTGGTCATCCAGTTCGAAAATGTTTGCTACATTTTACAACAGACCTCTTGTAGATCAGGGCACCTTTGCTCAAGCAACCCTAGACACATAACTAGATATAATTATTTGCAATATTTATGGAATGTTATTTATTGAACAAATAGAAATATTATGTTGCATAATATATTAATAAATATTTTTGCATCAATGCAAAGGTATACTATCTCTCTTAGGTGCATGGAAGCGATTTTCCCGAGCTTTCTTTTTCAAAATGTTGGATGCTTCAAACATCTACATGTATTATTATTTACGAAACGAAGCCAAATATAATTAGATCAAACGAACTTATCTAAAGTGAAGTTTGATCCTAATTATATTGGCCATTGTTGAAGTAAGTAACTCCCGCCCAGATCCCAGACTCCCGCTAAGACATTTTGAAAAGTACTTTAAAGAAATGACATTCCCAGAGTACAAATAAAGATGGGGAATGTATAGGGCTGGGCTATTATTTTTGTGATTCAAGGTTAAAATTGTGGCAATTGGTGTAGGGATGAGGTAACTACAGGTATTGCTATTTACTTCAACGAGGCCCAATGTAATTAGGATCGATCTTTACTTTAGGTAAGTTCGTTTGATCTACCAATTTTATTCTGCTCAGTTCTGAGCATATACCGGGCTTCCCAGTGAGGGCAACGGGGTAAGATATTGGAAAAACGGATGTTCCTAAAAATCTGAAAAAGAAAAAGGAAATCGGTCAAGAGAAAATGCTGGAAATTATTTTTGAGATTCTGAAATGGCCATCAGCCATCAAATCCGTGTTCTCAAAATTTTCTTATATTAATGAGACTTAGAGTAAACACTGTTTTAGACGGAGACAAATTCAAGTCTGTTTTGTTAGATGCTTTTTATTCATTAAAACGAAAGTGGTAGGGGTACTGTAACATTTATGGAAATAAATGTCCATAACTGCACAATGACTTAATGGATTTTAATAAACTTGGAGTAGTCAAAAAGGGCTTTTCCTAGGCTGTCCGACGTACTATGAGTGAGATGATAGCGATTGAGTACCCTGGCACCAGATGAGGTTTTCCGACATAACGTCAAAAAACAATAATTTTCTGAAAAAAAAATCAAATTAAAAGATATATTTTTTTTACGTCAACGTTTATAAATTAATAAATCTATCCGAACATTAAGAAAAGATGACGATAAAGCACAAATTGATGACGATAAAGCACAACAAAATTGATTGAAAGGAAAATCTAATGTTGAAAGTGTCTCCCGTCATTTTCTATGTAGGAATTTATCTTGCGTCATGTATTTATTACGACTGTACTAATTTCAGCTCTTAAAAAGTTGGCTACAGCAGTTCGGATATGATCAACCATATTTTCAGGGGTACTAGGGAGAATTTTATAAACTATATCTTTTATTCTACCCCAAAGGTAAAAGTCAAGGACAGTAAGGTCTGCAGATTTGGCAGGCCGTGGAAACAAACTACCCCGTCCCATCCAACGGTTTGGATAAGTCTGGTCTAGAAAATGGTTAATTTCGAGAAAAAAGTGTGCTGGATATCCATTGTGTGGCAGTCATACATCTCTTCTCTTTCATAGGGGAACGATCTACGTCCAAACTTACTCATCCTAAGCTTATTGAGGATATGGGCAAGGACATTGATGACGTTTTCTTCGTTCCTAACGCGTCGATTTCTCCTCGGCACTATATTAGGATGAAGTCGTCCTGTTTTGCGCAAACATTTACGTAAACGACTAAATTCCATCCTACTAAAATGGGATAATTTGCTGCATCTACTCGCTCAGCCAAACATGTGATTTGATGACACTTGGAAATCACAACCAACATGTATGATTCGGCAGTCGAATTAGACATGTCTAATGCAATAAATACAATCCCAGATAGAAGACTCAAATGTTTTGTAAATTTAAACACTGGCTCTTTGAAACGGTATATAATTTATTAAGTGATTTTCACAAATAACGACGATGAGTATAGCATTTTGTCAGATATATATACTTTATTTCTTTTTTGGTTTTCTAGTTAATACTTAAAACGTCAGTAATGAATAAACTGAGTTAGTCTTCAACAATATTGATGAGCGAATAATCCAATTTTTTTATAAATAAAGTAATAAGTCAAATCATATAAGGATATCACATCGTAGGAACAATGTCTATGTTACTGTAAAAAAAACTAATAGAAACTAAGATAAACAACGAACTTTTCTTTCAATATCCACCCGTAAAGTGAAGATGCTTAAATTGAACTGAGGTGGCTTTTACTTGATGAAAATCCATTTATCAAAATAAATAAGAACTTAAAGTTCAGATTTTCACGAAATTATATATTATGACATGACAATTGTTTCGACAACACCGTGTCTTTATCAAATGTATATGAAGATGCTTATCAAAATTCAACTTCTTTTGAGATTTAAATACATTTATTCATATTTTAGATTAGGATAAACATATTGAGATGCGGTTTTCACTTTGTTATTGGGCTCGTATTTCGCCATTTAATGTCATAAAAAATCATATCGTTGTATTAGCTTTTTTTTAGGAATTAATTTTTCTGCCACTATGTCAGCAAACACCCTCTGGTGGGCGGGCGCTCAATAGCAATCATCTCACGCATAGCTTAGGAAAAGCCCTTTTTAATGACTCTAAGTTTGTGGTTTATTTATTTCCGGAAATATTTTATAACACTCCCCACTACTTTTCTCTTAGATATAGAGTAAAAGGCATCTAAAAAAAGATTTTAATTTGTTTTAGATTGAAAATATTATTTACACTAAGTATCATCACTCGGCGGATTTACTTAACGATTTTTTTAAATTTTTAGAAACCTCCTTCTCCCCAATATCATACCAGGTTTCCCTTACTGGGACACCCAGCATATACAGAGTCGTCCTTAATGAATGGATCAACAAGCAACCTATGTTAACCTCGTGAAAAATGATAATAAGTCATAATGTCAGAACTTTTTTGTTCGTACCGTTTCGTTACGTTTTTTTTTTAAGATGATAAAGATAACAGAGTGTATCTTAAACTGTAAGTAATAAATGTATTTATGTCAGCAGAACATACCGTTTTCGAGATATTTCCGTTTTAATACACCCAACTCCACAAAAAATCGGTCCCTAAAAACTGGTTTCAATTTCTAAATTGGTGTGCTCGCCAACCGTTCGTTTGATTTTTATCCTTTTTGTGAATGTAAATTGATTCTGCGACAACAATGACAAGGCACAAACTTTTATTCAGAATTTGATAGGATGGATCTCAATAATAATTAAATAAATAAATAATTTTCCTAGAGGCTATTTTCATTATTTGAATATTCATTACCCCATATTTAACCATTTTTTTTAAAGCTCTGTAAAATAAAGTTTTAAGATCTTTTATTTTCACATTTTCCTTTCTACATTGCAAAGATCTCAAATACGGTATGTAAATCCCCACATCCAAATATCAATAAATCCAAGTTTCCATGAGAAATAAAAGTTTCTAGAAGTAAACTTTTAAATTCTGTATCTCACTAATGGGCGACATTTTACTAAGGCATATTTGGTTCAGGATCATTATTTTCTCGAGGTTATCCCAGGTTGCTTTTTAACGCATTCATTATAGACGATCCTCTATATCAGGGTAAAAATTTAAATTTCAATTACATTTCAAGTGAAAAACTATAACCGACATTGAAGAAAGAAAATATAAATACGGTGTCATTAAAAAAAACCGGCTTCGCTTTATATCTCAAAGAGTTTTATTAATTAACTTGATTTGAATGAAAATCTCCGTTTTTCCAATAAGGTTGTTTCAGAAACGAAATAGAAGCAAAAATTTTAAAATGTGGTATATGCTATATCAAGAATTTAGATGGCCTTGACAAAGTTGACCTTTACCTTTATTTCGTCAAAAATTAGTCCAAAAATTCTCGTCCGATACTTTCCAGATGGTTGAACCACACTTAAAAAACATTGAGAATTGAATGCATTTAACAAGTTAAAATTTAATATCGGGCGTTTCCTCTCCCACTCTTTACAGCTGATTGATTTTGACGATTCATACTTTGATTCTGTTTTTATAAAAATGTTTTTTATAACATATATATATATATATATATATATATATATATATATATATATATATATATATATATATATATATATATATATATATATATATATATATATATATATATATATATATATATAATTATGGCTTAAATCTTCACGCTGGAAAATTAATCTTGGAATTGACCTAAAGTTTAGTGGTGCGTAAATTTTGATGCGAACTGTAGTTTTCGATATTTAGTAACCAAAGAACGTGAAAACATTATATTCCTTTATGTAACGAAAGGGCAAATGTTTTGTAAAAATATTATAGTGAAATAGAACCACTCTCGTTTGCAATAGACACAGGCAACAATATGAATTGCCAAACAGAATCAATGATGACAATATTTATTGATAATTACGAAAATTATCCACAAAGCTGATGCTATTCAGTGCTCTTGAGTTTGACGTTATTTAGAAAATACAACACAACAGAGAACATAACGAGACCTTTGAGAAAATTTGAGATACCTGATTTTAAAACAGGAAAAAACTGTATTAATTTTATGATAACTATTTGAATGTTCGACAATGGTCGTGTTGATAAAGTGTGTTGTTAATGATTGTCTCTATTGAGAAATACGAATATAAAAAGACTAGATGTTGGATACAGAGATCAACGTTATTAACAGTAGTTAAAAAGATAATGGTTGTAACTTTTTAAATATTAAATCAGTATAATGTAACATTAATACATTAATTATTCATTGATTAATTTGTTAATTAATTGTGGAAGTAACGGAATATAAAAGATTCCTATATTTGCCATCTTCAGGGTACACTTTATCATTATGTCATATTTATATGATTGCAAAATAAAGGGTGTTTCATAATGAGATGGCTGGTAGTTGTGAGTCCTTGGATGAGCATAATACTGAATAATTTTTTATCGAAAACACTGTTCTTAAAAAAAATAAATTGCATTTTTAAAATGTTTTTTGTTTGTAGTGAAAAATAAAGAGCATTTTTGTTTGTTACCAACGATAGAGTACGAACAATACAAAAATCATGAAGTAAATCTCAAATAGACCGTATGTAATAGAAAAAAACATTTCGCTCTGCCAAAAGGATCTAGACGATTCTGAAATAACCTGTAAAATAATCCAAAACAGCCAACAGAAGGTTTTTGATGAGATCAAACATAGCAAACCAATTATCACATGTGATATTCCTTGCCGTTTTATATATTGGTTAAATAAGTGAATTGAATATAATGGTTAAATAAGAGAATATTGCAAATTAATCCCGACCTTTTTTACGCCTTATGATTCAGCTCTTCAGTCTGCGAGAAACGAAAGTTATCTTTTCTACTACTGTTTTTCTGGTACATGTACACTAAGTCCGTAAAAAGCATGGTAATATAGTGTCGAATAATAGAGATCCGCGAGGACGATAAGAGGAGACACACAGCATCGATTTTCATTTTCGAAGAATCCTCCATTGTTACGGCAACGATACGGCTAGATTTTATCAGCTCTACCTTATAGATAGGAGGCGCGTACATAAGAGGGCTTTATATCAGACACGATCGATATGAACCTGGACTATTGTTGGCATGATTTTCCAACCCTTTCGTCGGTATACCGCCGCTGCCCTTGTAATTTCGAATGATATCGAATATCAGAAATACGTATGGTATTTCTAATATTCTGATCTGCGCTTTTCGATGTTAATATTTTAAAAATGTTTCGCATTTTTTGTCTTTCGGTATTTTGGTAATTAGATTATTCATGTTTTTGTGTTATATAGCTATTAGATAATATAGTGGTCTTACTAAGGTGAAATTTGATGAGCCGCAGGCGGCACTGATAGTTTTATTGAGAAGGTAATAACCTGCACTTTGTGCCGTTTTCTTTTTAAACTGCGATTTCTAAACTTATTGAAGATCTGTCAGCGGATCTTCTATAACAAGTTTCATACTTGTTTCATTAATTCCTGTACTATCAGCATAGGCAGGGTCCCTATATATCTAGTACCTATATGGCTTATGCTTAATGTGATGTCATATGCACAAAATTTACAATTTTGCCATTAATAGAAAGGTCTGATCGGCAACACCAAACTTCGCATCGAAATTAACGCACCTCTAAAATTTGTGTCAACATTCTGTGGGAATTCTGGTCAACACTATAAGGTATCTGTTTTAAGTCTATGTATACTCCCATTTTTTTTTAGCATTTGTCAGATTACAAGAGGGCCAAGACTACATTATGCAATATTAATACAAAATTATTCAAATGAGACCTTTAATTGATCACCACGCAGTCCAGAACATAGCCTGATAAAACATTTATGGTGTAGGGAGCTTTGAGATAATCAAATCCCTATCTGCCTCATTGGATGGTGTAGAAAGCATTATTATGGAAATATGGACTAATATGGATCAAGCAAAAAAATGTCTGGTTCAAACTATGGGTCTTCAATGTCAATCGATTATAAGAAACGCCCGATATTACTTTTTATTTGTTTAATATTTATCAATTTCGTTGTCACAAAATGTGACCAACATTAAGTAAAAAACTGGTTTTTCTTTAGACATTACGTACAGGATGGGCAAAATTGGACACTTTTAAAGGAAAATGCCACTGCTAAAGGAGAAAACCATGTCTGCAGTATTTTCATAAAAATCCACATACCTATATATATATATATATATATATATATATATATATATATATATATATATATATATATATATATATATATATATATATATATATATATATATAAATGTTTTAACTTTTTTGTTGTGGAAAGTTTTGTGTTTCTAAAAAAAATCTAATTGTTTAAATGCAATATTTTTATTGCCAATTATTATTGGTCCATTATCAATCGAAAAATCGCTTTTTTTATATAAGACACCCAGTGTATTTATAAATCAATGAAAATAGCTTAAAGTTACCCACATACTTGAGATTTTTCTTGGAAAAAATAGATGTGATGAATTTTGATAAATACAGAACAGAAGACAAATGAGTGGCAAAGTTCTGTCTTCTTCTGTAGAGATGCTTGGTTTTAGTTTAACCTTTCAAATAAATTTCAAATTATCAACGGCAATGTGGTGATGTGTGGTAAATATGTGTTTTTTTTTAAGTTCGTCTAGCGTCAGGTCTTGCCGGCGTTTTCAATTTTCACGTTGATATTGTAAATTTATTTTTAACCACTATTTCTTACAACCCATCGGGAGTTCATGTATAGCTTTTTGGCCTTTTCCTCTCAAACTATTAATAAGGATGTCTGTATTCGCATCGGCTTTCATAAATTAATCTATAATACCCAATTCATTTGATAACTAACCCAAAATATCAATTAATTTGAAGTAATTTTACAGGATGTGCTCTATAAACAAATAAAATTCTTGGTTGATTACATTTAGTTTTGAAAATATTAGATTGCAACCATTAAATTCTGCGTAAAAAGTTGGTTTGGAAATGTTTTCATAGAAACACAAAATTTTCCTTAGCAGCGATTTTTTTAAAACGCACATTTTCCAAAAGCACCGTTTGAAATGTTAGATATCCATGTGCAATTTTTTTAATGAAGATTGGCCCCCAGACAGCGACATTAGTTTTCGTCTATTTCCTACTTGTAGATGGGACAGTTTTTTGTTAAAAGTATCCAATTTGGCTCACTCTGTATATGCCCAAAACATAATTTTAAATATATTTTTTTATTAAATAGTTTCTGATGTTTTAAGCTATAGTTAGAAAATATATTTCTAAATTGAGTCAGCAGTTTACGAGAAAATTAACTTTGTAAAGTTTTTATTAGCGTATTTATGTAAAAACACCAGGTTTTCAGGAAGATCTTTACGGCAATAAATTAATAGAGTTCTACAGCTCGTAATTCAGAGATCGTTGCGTGTAGACGGAACAACCTTATTAAATCTCTACGTTAACAACTTTCGGATGATCATAAAAATTGAATTTGAAACGTTCGGGATCGAAGCGGGCATCGCGAATTTACGTCCTCGTACAGAAGGGCATTTAACAAGTTGATTGCTGTCAACTTTATCAATTCGAGGACGTAAATAAATTATGTGAAATCCGTTCGAATACGTTATATAAATTTTGTCGTGATTGAGTTTTTGTCACCTCCCAACTAATAAGTTCTGATTCGTAACGGTGATTGTTACTGTTCGATTAGATATTTTATAAAACTTGAAAATCTATCAATTCGTTTCGTTACTCCTATAGTTCCATATTAAAGTTTTACTCCCCATTTATTTTGTAACTAATACTTTGTCGTGACCATTATAATCCATAAATAAATTTTATAAAGGCAAGGAATACATTTTCTATATTTTCTATACCCATAGAGATTATAAACATCAAACTAACCAAAACGAAACACCAGAGTCCACTTTTCATTTCACGGATTTATACTTTGACGTTACTATGAACACCTCTATTTAAAAAAAAAGATGTATCAAGTACTTTCAGCACTTCAATTACAATGCAAATAATTTTTTAATCGCATGTTTTCCAAGAAATATCTGTGCACGTTTCAGGAATATTATTTATAATGCTAATGAAGGTGTTTATGTCGATTCGAATAAACATATAAAAGGACGAAATGTTCGACGGGGTCGCTTTTTGAAGACTTATAGTTCAAGAAAGTAATGGGAAAACTATTTGAAAACTATTAGTGCCCAGATGTCAAATGTCAATTACGCATTCATAACCTGACTTTTCCGTTTTTGTTTACTTATGTCTTCTTGAAAGAAGTGCGTTTAGTTTTCTATAAATATCTAGATAAAAACATGCATTTTAAAATCATTCAAACGAAATGAATGGGAAAAACGGTACCATCTTTAAGGCCGTTAAAAGACCACGGAAAAAGTGAAAATGACCTGTGCCTGAATATTTATAAGATTGGAAGAAATAATAATTAAGTATTAAGAGCTGTTAACGTAACAGACAATCTGTATATTTTTTAAATTCTTAAACTGTAATATAGCTACAGAAGTTTTGAAAAAGTTTTTTACAGAAAACATGGTGGTGAAGTTAAGCCGAAAAATAGTAAATTTGTAGTCAACTTGTGTCCTGAACACCCTTACTGAAACGTGTTCTGGTATTTGGATGTTTCATTGAAATCACTTTTGTTTCCTATTAAGATAATGGGATGAAACTTGCGAACAATAATTACCATCGTAAATTTCAGTAATTTTTAAATAACGTGCGAACCTTACAGTATAGTGTAGAGGCTGTAAAGTCATTATTGCTCATTTTTATTCACTACAATTAATAATTTGTTTCAATAAGAAATGCTTACAGCCAATGGAGGACATTATTTTGAAAAATAATAATTAAAAATTATAATTTTTAAGACAAATTTTAAAAAATGTATAGACATTATCTCTTTAAAAAAAAGTTGGTTTATTAGAAAATAATATTATTCACTTGATAACTCAAAGAACAAAAATCTTTTTTCCACTCCACTCTGTTTTTTACGATTTATGTTAAGTTGAGAAAATTCTTATCTCTTAAATTTTATCCGTAATTCATTGACCTTCCGCTATTCTGTTCTCTTTATATTTAAGCAACTAATTTTTCGGTGCGTTTTATTTTCGAACTTATTATTTTGAATTTCATCTACTGGCGAGGAAATTAAAATAAAAAAAGAGACGCTCTTTAAGCGGAAAAGCGCTGGGACGATGCTCGCGGTGGGAAATAATCTGGCAAAAAGTTTCGCAATTGTTTGTACCTAACTAAGCCGGGCATTTTGTTCGTTTTAAATGCCGCCACCGCACAAATGGAAACTTCTGCGTTCGTTTTAATAATACCGTAATGAAAATTTGCAAATATACTGCAAAATATTTCTGTCTTGTCTCGCTGTCTCTCGGTTGTATGCTTGTAGTAGTTGTTTAGTAATACGGGGAATGCGAAAAATAAAATAGAAAGCTTCAGTAGCACTTGACAGGGGGGATATAGTCCTCCAAATGAGTTCGTTGGTTTGGATGCACGAATTAATTACATCATACGAATCGTAAAATTTTTAAGAGTTTCATAAAAAATTAGAGTAAATAAAGGTGATTTTTATTTATTAGTTTATTTACGCAATCCAGTTACAAGAAAAACAATATACGAAAATTTAACAAATAAGAATTTTCTCAAGCTAACATAAATCATAGAGAACTGAGTGGAAACTGAAAAGATTTTTGTTGTTTGAATTATTAAAAAATTAAACTTTTGTGAACAGACAATGCCTGTAATTTTTTTTAACTTTGACTTATGGAAATTATTATATTTTAAAATGATGTCGGCCAATGACAATTAGCAACTGTCATTCTAACAAATTAATAATTGTATTGTTTACAAATTTTATTTGTAACAATGTAACACTGTATTTACAACCATTGCATCGTCACAAGAGAAAGTAGAATTTAAATATTACTTCTTTTTCTTCTTCTTCTTCTTATTTTAAGACTATGTCTTGTGTTTTCAAGGAAGCAGTCTAAGTTGTGACTCCGAGGTCCAGCTCTCATGCCAGCGCTTTGGTGGATCGTCTTCCATTCTATTGACATGATCTCTCCATCTCTCCTTATTCTGTCTTTTAGCGTTTTCCTGTGTTTTTCATTTTGTTTCGTTTTATAAGGCTTCAATAAATAGCAAAACACTTTAAGTTTTATAATATTACATCCAAAACGTTTCTGTTACTTTATCTTTACAACTTGAATGGTGTTGGTTACTTCACGTTTTTTATAAAGGTTTTAGGCATTCTTAGAAATCTTATTATAACACTTACTTTTGGGGTTTTATAACTTACTCTCTAAAACCCTTATAAATTTTAAAGAAATATCTTACAGCTACTATAAAAGCCTATATATATATATATATATATATATATATATATATATATATATATATATATATATATATATATATATATATATATATATATATATATATATATATATATATAATATATATATATATATATATATATATATATATATAAATATATATATATATATATATATATATATATATATATATATATATATATATATATATATATATATATATATATATATAACTAAGCACGCTTCTTTCGAGAACAATGAAATAAACAACCACTCGAAAATTCGGTTCATCTTTGTGTGGCAGTCATTCTTATGTTTTTCAAACTGACATAATACGTTCATGAAACCGTAAGCAATATTCCTGGAACTTGAAAACACATTTCTTTAAAAATATACCATTGTAAAATCCTCTGCACTATAATTTACAAAAATACATTTCCTTAGACATTATTTTAAATTTCAGTTTTAGGAAGCGTAAAATAAAAAATGATTCCATAAATTTTTTGTGAGAAATAAAATTAAGTCATTTCCGAGTTATTATAAAAATCCAGTGCTGTCAACTTTAGAATAAAAGCAAGACGTAATTGACATGGAATTAAAATAAAATATGTTGTAACCAAATGATATAAGAAAAGGTGAAGCGAAGAGGGCACGTTTTTTGTTTGCTGGTTATAAATACAGGTTTTATAGCGGTAACGAAAGTTTAGTAGAGGTTATAAAAATTATTTATGGTTTATAATGGTAACAACAATCTCTTTGTTACAAATAATGGGACTAAAATTTGGTCACCATCACCTTTACAATATTCTCCATTTAAATACTGTAGTGGTTTTATAAGAGTAACGAAAACATTTCGCGAAAAATTGTTAGGTTCTCAGGTTTTTCTAATTAAAATTGATATAATATATAAAATAAAAATTGTTTATTGAGATGACGCCATCTATCAAAAAATTCACAAACTAACCAAAGTGCAAAATTGCTTTCGCAATGTTGCGACATCATGTTTACGTTATATTTAACAATTTGGGGCGAATCATCATGCCGACGTAAATAGTTCGCGGACCACGTGCAGTCTCAATTAAAATCTCATCGAAAACAGAAGTCGATGGACTGTGTCATATTACTTCTGGAAACGGCTGACGGTTCGTTCCCGATGGCTTCCCCGAAATTCAGACCCGATGAGTGCAAAAAAACCGGGATGATTCCCCAAACCTAAAACGAGTTCGCGCAAGCTGACGTTCATAGAATTCTACGCCTCTCTGGAGAAAGCTGATAGTAGATTATGCTGCCCGGTTGTTGATTTCTTGGAAATGTGCGGTTCTTCAGTTAATATAAGGCTATGGGGAAAAACTCTTCAAAAAGATGCAATGTGGGTGGACAGACTTTGTCAATATTTTGATGGATTAATAAAGTAAACTGTTGCACTGTTGCAAATGTTACCTTCAAGCTCATTAAATCAAGAATAACTTATCAATCTGCCACCAACGTCATCTTGTCACTCAGCATAAACAGGAAAATTGCTTTTCTCCTTTTCTATTTTGAAAATTCAGGTTGTTAAAGTGTATTTCAAAAGCAAAAGACGAAGTAGATATTAGCAAAACCAAAATCAACCCAATTCGGCAATGCCTGATACGTGATAGAGGAAAAGTGGAAAACAATTTATTTTAATGATTTAGAACAACTGTTTCTTCTTGGTGATAGCGGACCAGGAGAACATACAAGTATATTGTCAAAAAATAAGTCAAAATTTCCAATGTTTCGACAAGACATATGCTATGTCGACTGGACGTTCACATCCGTTGCACAATTATTTTTAGTGTATGTGGAGCAGTCATTCGAATTTTATATGCTCTTTTCCCAAAGACGAGTTTTTTTGCTTTTAATGGTTTTAACAACAGATTATCGAAACCACAATTGTGGGTGTTTCTTTCACCGTCGCAAAATGTGCTACAAATTTCAACTATGGGTCTTGGGTCTAAGCCCACGATATAACAGTGATCCCGATTTTGCAGCGAGAGAGAGCTGGAGAGTTGCCCGATGAACTTATTATTAAATTGGTTTCAAGATAATTACATTGGCAGACGGGCTGCAAGTCGAAACGCAAGACGACCTCCATTATTTACTATACAAACGTGGAATCTTAATGGTAGGGTGATGAAGGGACTTGACAGAACAAACAATATGCTGAGACTGATAATAGAAGACAGCAAAGTGAGAAATAATACATTACATTTTTTGAGAGGTGTCTTCTACAACTTTGAAATGAAATTCTTTATAATTAGTGTGTAGAGTATTTATTTTGTAATTTGTGTCTTTTGCAAATTTTTTTTTGGCGGTTTATATGTAAAATATATTTAATGTTTTTTTGTTTAAAAGGTTTTAGTGTAAATTTGCTCTATGTAACAGTTTTTTCTTTGTCAAGTTACCTTTAAATTTAGTAATTCTGCTGATTAACCAGCAGTTTGTTCGTTGTTTTCTCCAATATGGAGTTGGTTTAGTCTCTAGGCGTCGTGAATGGTAGCAGAAAATATTTTATTATTCCACCAAAATAGTCTTCAAAAGCGCCCGAATTGAAAGGTTATCAAACTTTCTTATTCATATGCATAGGTTTGGAATCTACAGCTTTGATCACATACATAAACAGCGATGATCCCAGCAATAACTTCAAATGAAATTAAAACTCCACCAAAGGACTTCAAGAGTTTAAAATAGTAATAAATATATGAGCAGACCAATTGTCCACTATAAAGACTTAAAAAGCCTGGCGCTGTTTTTCCAAATCCATGAGAAATTGAGGGAAGGTTTTAACTGTATTATGTGGGCTGCTGCGGGCACATTGAACTGAAAGAGAAAGTAGATGGTAATTTCTGCTGGGTACGGCGGATTCGTGATTAACCGAGAACACTCGACGACATTGGATAGTGCTTAGACACTCGCAGGTGTAGATGAAAATCATAAAATCGGACTTGTATCGGTGGTACACGTTGTAAACCAGCTAAGCAAATTCCGTGTTCGTGGCGATGCGAACGATCAAGAGAGTTCGTCTTTGGCACTCTAGCATTAAATCAGAATTGGTTATCATTCAATTCCTAAAATATATTTGAGACCAGTCGCAGAAAACAACAACAAAGTCTGCTTTGCTCCTGGATATATAATAAGGGAACGTGTTTCATACGCATTGTTCGTATTGTAGATTTTCAAAGAATGCTCAAAGGCATCGGACGTGATGTGCATTAACTCTTAAAGTATGTAAAATTTGTTTAATTTAACTACTTATTATGTAGTTATAAAAAACTTATTGCCTCTCTCGGAAATCATTTTCTCGCAACTTAAGTAGTTTCCACCATAACAATTCTTATAAAGGCGTATTAGATAATATGTTGGGCTTACTAGAGTAAAAATTGATGCACCGCAAGCTGCATTGATATTTTCGTAGAGAAGTTAATTTCACCCACTGCAGTTTGCGCTATTTTATTTCTAAACAGCAATATCCAAACTCGTTTTCCCAGGATATTTAATGAGATCTAGACAACATCCAAATTTATTTTTGATTGGTCAGCGGCCATATTGGATAGTATGTACTACGGTAATAATTGATGCAGCGCATGGTCTTTGTCCCATTTTCTGTTTGAACAGCGATTTCCACACACTCAAATCGTTTTCCCAGACATTTAACTAGGTCTAGGTAAAAATGCTACATTCAAAGTTATTGGTGGTCATTTCGGTTTTTCAAAATTTTTGTCATAGTTGCTTCAAAAGTTTCGCTTTTAACGGCATAGTCAGTACCTATATGATTGCACCACATCAAAGGCAATTTCTGAATGACTTATGGGGTCTTTTTTTACTTGACTTATGTGCCCTTGCTATTTTTGCCCATAGCTATAGAGATATCTGGGCAGACTTGACAAGCTAAGTTGCTATAAATCGATATCGAGCTATGGTAGCTTCTCCTAAGATAATCTTACCTTATGATATTGTATGAGGAGGAAGCTTCAAGTAATTGCAAAGGTGGTTTCGTGTTGTTTTGTTAAAAAAATAGATCTTGCAATTGGTGAAAATAACACGTTATTATTGTACATGTTCTTGTCTAAGCAAACTAGAAGTGACCTGCTTACAGCTTTAATGGCACTCCAAAATTATAACGCTCCTAGCAAGCACAGACTTACGCTCTGTGCAACATTGAAGTTGACGCTTTTCTCCATGTATTCGTCGGATTGTTCTACGACCATATTGAACCCAAGATCCAAAACTTCACTTCACATTCCTAGCCGGGCAAAGTCGTTAATGACAACACCAACCAACGACCGCAGGTAACTTTTCTGACACCTCTTGCTGAAAACTCTTCAAGCCAAAAGGACCGATAGGCCGTGCTTTCGCAGTCCCTATGCGTACTGAACATCAGGATCAAACCAGTTTTTGCCCTTTTGCTCTAAGCGAGGTTTCTGTAATCGCTGAGCTGGCCTTAGGCTTAGGACACCTACGTTATTCTTCGACAGTATCGCCCCAGTCAAACTCAGCGCCATAAGCTCAAATTCTTGGATAAATCACTCTCGACCCGTAGCTTAAAGGGTAGCTCATGCCCGACCGCGCTGTACAAATGCCACTATTTACAATCCAATGCATCCAATTTATCTAAGCATGGTCTGTAGACAATATGAAAAAAAAACTTTTTTTTTAAAGTGCCTCTCGACTTGCAACGAAAAATTACAGATTCCCATATGCTTTTTGTACGCATATATATTTGCATGTGACTTAAACCAAAGAAAACTATCAAAACAAAAGCAATTCTGCAACCCTGAATTCCTTGCATGTTTTGTGTAACTAATGACGCCATCCTAAAATTGCAACATTAGATCCAGATTCAATATTCTCCCTTGCCCATTATTATAACAGATGTTTTAGTTGTTTTAGAAAAAGCTTTTTTCTACTCCCGTCTGTAAAATACCTAATTACCCACCGATCTAGCGTGCGGGAAGCGTCACTTTACCACGTCAGGTTCCTTGCCCACGAATCCGAGTCACTCCGGATATTTCCGGGATTTTGCCGCACGGATTTTTGAGCAATCTGATGTTTTCGGACATATTTCCCACGCTTCGAATTTTGACGTTTGTCAATTCTGACGGTCATATCAGTGAATGTATTCGTGTTGTTTTACGAAAATGTACCTAAAAACTCACGGTCGTAGAAAAAGTATAGTATGCAACACGTTCGGTAAACTTTGCCGCTTACCGCACTTGTTGCATAATATACTATTATCTACCTATGTCTAGCACAGAAATGCAGACAGTAGCAAGTGTAAAAATCAAAAATAGTAAATAGATAATTTTTTGTGCATTAATAAGTAAAATCTTCAGCAATTATCGAAATAACTTGTAGGACACAGCATCAGATACGGACTTTTAATAATAATATGTATTTTATAATAAATTATTACACGTTTGTGGTGTCCAATTTAGCTATAGCCGAATACGATACTTGGCGATTCTGGGAATCCCAATAAAAATATCGATATAAATAAATAAATATAAATTTCATTGTATTTTTAATTAACTGGTCAGTTGACCGGTTGAAAACCTGAAAAGGAAATTCCAATGATATAAACCAATATTTTGCAGTAATATATAATATATCTCGAAAATGGTATAATTAGTTGAAATAAATTAGTTGCGACATTGAAAATTGATTTATTTTTATAAAAACACAGTATCATTCTTTGAAATCCGAACATTATTTTCAACGCAGGGCCATGTTATTGTTATTGTGACAGAATCCTAGTCTGTACCATTGATGCTTTCGTTTTTGGTGTTTGGTGATTATCTCCGTGCCTTTTTCGTGTTTTTATGACAGAAATATCCTTCCAATAGACATCTTCTTGTGCTTTCAATCAAAACTGTACAGAAAATAGGTGTCTATACACGAGTAAGTATTGCCTTATGCAAAAGTGGACTTAAAAGATTCAAAGGTGGTTTATTTTGGTGAATTTCAAGGTGAGTTAAAGGTAGGGCGTAGTCGTGGCATAAATATAGCACAAGCAGGGCTATAAAGCCACAAAATTCTTGGGTGTGCATCTGGAAAAGTATTTTTTAATAGGAAATATTTCTTTTAGAATATTCCATGTGAGTTTACACTTTTTGAACATTCCGAGCATTTCTGCAAAATAATTTATTAATTATCTATATTTAAAATGAGAATATATCTGACTTATTGGGCGAAAACCCAATGATTCTGGAGGTACAAATGCGGGTGTAGTAATTTTGCATACTATACTATAAAGCGCTCTATACCTATTTTCGCCTGAAGATTTAATGGGATTTTTGCACATTTTGCGAATATACTGCAACCAAACTTATTATCGATCTGTTAGCGGTTATGTGGGTTGTTGAATGCCGCAAGGTTTTATTGGTTAAAGACGAGATTTGAGATATCGCGCATTCGCACAACCTTCTCAATTTTTTATAGTTCCTTCATAAGTTCCTTTATTGTTAGCATATGCAGAGCCTATATCTCTCTAGTAGCTATGTGGTTCCATCACATAAACATTTTCATCTTTTACTTGGAAGTCTGTGGTAATTCCTGGCGAAACTCTTTTAAAACGAAATAAAAAAAACTCTCTCGCCTTGACCTATTTCGTTTGTTTTCCCCTCGCCCCCTGACCTTCCCCGACGAGGTGGTAAAAAAGATGTCGCCTAACTCGCGGCGACGCTCGACATTTTTAACACCTCGCAAAGTTCGCTTTCCCTCCACGAATAGGGGGCAAATTGGAAATCGGATTCTGCTTCAATCGATCGTCTAAATTTGATTCAATTTCTCTGTATAAGAATCTCTCGATGCTTGAACCGCGCGTCGCGTTTGCAATCATCTGGCGATCGCTTTTCTTTGCAGCGAAATTAACAGGGAGTTAAGGAGTTCAAGGAGGGGTGCGACGTCGGTAATTATCCGGAATTTATGACGCCGTCATTATCGAGTTTATTTTTATTGTCGCAACGAGTTCAATAACAACGGACAATAATTATTTTGCTACGCTTCTCTTCTGGTTATGGTCATTTTCTATATAAGCAAAAGTTTTACACTTAAACAACAAAAAGGGAAGTTTATAAATAATGAAGAAATCTCAACTTTTTACAAAACTTCTGGATTCCTCCTGCGTCGGTTTTTGCTGAGTCGAACTTGCTGACGTTTAGCCAATCATCCTGTTGGCTTCTTCAGAGCTTGACCGAAACTGGCTCGCATTTTACTCTGTAACTGTTTATATATTGTATCAGAGGGGTGGAGCTAAATGAGGGGCATAAACACCGCCTCGGATGACTGATTCCCATATTGGTGACAAGTCGCGGTTAAGATTGTCAGGTTGTTTAAGGATTTCTATAGACTCTCGGATTTTTCTTTGGTAGAAGAATTGATTACATGCAAGAATTTTAGTTTTATCGAATAAAATTTTATGTGCGGTTTCGTGATTGCGTTCAGCAACAGTTGATGAGTTTATTTGCCTTAGTCGTAAGGTTCTTTCGTGTTCTTTGAGCCTAGTTGATATTTTTCGTCCGGTTTCTCCGATGTATTCTTTGCCGCATATGCATGAAATGCTGTAAACTCCTGGCATTTGAAATTTAATTTTATCTTTGACGCTGTAAAGATGAGAGATTTTTGGACAAGTGGTAAATCTGGTTTTGACGTTATACTTCTTTATGTGTTTATGCTCCTCACTTAGCTCCGCCCCCCTCAAACAATGTATAAGCAGGTACAGAGTAAAATGCGAGTCAGTTTCGGTCAAGCTCTGAAGAAGCCAACAGGATGATTGGCAAAACGTCAGCAAAAACCGACGCAGGAGGAATCTATAAATTTTGTAAAAAGTATTACAGTAGACTGTGGAAGTTTCTTTGAAATAAAAAAAAAGAAATCTTTACGTAAAATATTAATATTAAAACAATGGCGAATAAAGCCCCGAAATGCACATTCCACATTTCAAACTGTTATTAAAGTGTGTTTCGAGTCGGCTTGGATTGGCTTCGCGTAATTACGACCTGCGTAAATCCAGTAACCAAAATTTTGACGCGGTAAAGAACAAAATTGATGTCGACCGCGTAGCAGTGTTGGTAACCCATTTTAGCGAGCGTTCTTCGAGCTTCTTATAATACGATCAAAAATATAGTGCGTTTATTGCTTTGACGTTTTAAGTATTTTACAGTACCTTAACCGCAGACTTTCGCAGGACCGTGGAAAACTCCATTCCAACAGATTGTTTATTCTGCATTGCCTGAGATGGACCGTAATGAATATTTGTTGAAACTTGAAATTTTTATTTGAAACGTAAATGGACCTTTTTAAATTTGATAAAGTGTTGATGCTGCGGGGTATTTTGGAATAAGTAGAACAGTTTATTTTAACATCAATTGATATTTATTATTTATTATTAGAGTTTAATCTGAATTGCATATATATTATGAATTGAGTATTGCGTATATATTATGAAGGTGTTTGACTGTGATCCTTGCAGTAAGTACGTATTTATGTACCTGATTATCCAGCTTTGACCCTGCCAGGCTGTTTTCAATGGATAGTTCAAATTGTAAGGGTAAGTATCTGTACTCTATTTATCTTAAAGGTAACTGAAAATAATAATTTTTGTCTTGTGTGCCTGTCGATTAACAACATTCTTCTTCTTGTATTTGTGTGTCTTCGATTTGTAAACAACAACGTTTTTCAGACTATAGATTATATTGGCGGTAGATAATGCTACTTCATAAGAACACAGATAAATATTTATTAGAATCTTACAATTAATCATTTTTTGAAGGTTCCTGTTTTTTAACACTTTAAAATGTGGAAACTGTGGAATGAAGCAGATGTTGCCCGGTTAGAAGAAGACATGGAAAACATCGCAGAATTTGAAGACGAAGTAGAGATGGTAGTTGAACCTAACGACATTTAGGAGACGAAATACCTCAGCAAATCATAAAACGAATCCATTTGCCTTCGGATGCTAAACAAATTGTTTTGAATGTTCACAATTTTATAAGAAATTCAGAATGGCAAGTGGGAGTAGCAATAAAAATAAGTGACATGACCAAAGTTCCGAAGTCAACTGTAAGAAAAATTGTTGCAAATGGGATAGTCAAGAGGAAAGTGAGAAAAGATGCTAGTACTTCACGCGTTTATAATGAGCAACATGCAGATCTAATTAGGTTTATAAGGAGAATAGTGTTTTAACCCTAGAAGAACTGCATCATAATGTATTGACAGGCTTAAAACACTAGCTATCCAAAGAGTCGTTGCGTACTTTTTTAAGGAAAATGATAAAACCAACTAATAATTGTGACGACAATAGCGATAGTGACAATTTTTTAAGTGACTGATATTTTATTATTATTATATTTAATATTTTGTATATTAATAATGTAGAAATGTAATGAAAAAGAACGTAATAAATTGTTACTTTGTACAAATTTTTTTAAGTATATGTTTCAAGAATTGCTCTGCGAAAAAAAACATTCTTATATCCCCTCTTGTTAGTGTAGGTAGATAAATTCCTAGGGCCGTCCTGGAATGGTCACGGGTAAGGGTCTGCTCGGCAGGCTGTTCTATAAGGGGCTGCGGTTCTAGAGTAATAAACAGTAGGCAAAGTTAATCACGGAGTCGGTTGTAAAAGTACTATATTTCTGGTCGAAGTATATAAGTATGTCACTAAACTCCCTTACGTTGCGTGGACATTGTGAAAGACTGAAATAAATGGTTAATAAATAGAAAAAACTTTCAAAGAGAGCTGACTACTTATGAAAATCCTCGATAAAGGATATCTTTAACCGTGAATTATTGAAAAAACGAAAAAAAAGTATTTAATCTGGACAATAGCAAGATAAATATATTCCCTTTACCAAAACGAGATTGACTCTAGTTTAGATAAACTGAAAAAGAAGACAGAAGAAAATGAACGCAATATAATTATTTGCCGTTTCACCCTCCATAAAGTTATTTGTAAAATGGGATTTAAATACCGTAAAATAGACAAAAAAACAATCGTTAATGGAATCGCGCAGATTGCTCAGTTGGAAATTTAATTTTCTTCTGGAAATTAAAAACGATGGTGTGATTGAAATAAAAACTGTCAAACAAAAGCACCTTCAAGTAAAGTAAAATGCATAACTATAATTCAAGCTAAATCAGAAGAGGTATTTATTCTGTTTGCTAAATGCTCTCTAGCAGAAATTTTTGACATCTACTTTTAAATTTATTATTTAAAAAAATATTGCCTATAACAGTGTCGTTATAATAGATAATGCCAGCTATCACAGCTTCTTTAATTCTACTCTACTCCTACTTTAAGTTCTAGTGTAATAATAAGAAGTTAAAGATGTAATTAATAAGATACCTGTTGAAAGCTGGAATTTTTTTTAAAAGCATTTTAGGAAGTCGCCAAAACTGGCATACATTCACAAAATCGGAGTACAGTCAAAACCTGTGTTATCGTGGGGGTCGATTTATCAGGGACAAACTTTCACCTTTGTTTTTCCTTTACCTTGTTTAATTGTAGCCTCCAAAAAGACGCTTGCTTCACATAAAAAAAGGATAAACTTATAATTTTCAGCGGTTTTAAAAAGTTTTGATTTGCAATTGTCGGTTTTGAGGCTTTGCATCGCAAGCAAATTTAATAAAATATTTTGAAAGTGAAAGAGAAAGTAGAATATTGCCAAAGAATTTCGAGTATATAGTAGCGAAATCATTGGAGACCAGCCAGACTTTGAAGAAAAATGTGCATACAAAAAACAATATATTACCGAAGAAGAAAGAAGAAGAAAAACTGTAAATAAAAAAGTCAAAGGCTGAATACTAGAGGGAAGATCAAAAACCCATGTAACTCTTCCAGAAGAGCAGTTGAATATTTTTATGAGAACACAGCCACAGATAGTGAGTCAGTGTGTTTTTTAAAGAAATATAGTGAAAATTATACATCAAAATTTAGTATTATTTTTAGGCGATATTTTGGATATTTTTGAATGGAAGTACGTCAAAATCTTTGCAAGATGAATCTGTAGATAGTGCAAAGGTGAAAAGGCAAAATGGTTCATTATTTGGATGTTCAACTGGATTTATTACGGGTGCAAGTTTAAATGGTTCTTCCACATCAGAAAGTTTGGCTTATCATAATAATATCAACTGTGAAGTGTTTGAAAAATAGCTAAATGAAAAACTGATATCAATTTTGGACGCTCCGTCATTTTGAAAACGCAGCGCATCATTCAAAAATTTTAAATAAAGAACTTACTTCGTTTTTTGGAAAAGTAATATTTATAAGTTGCTTGAAACGAACGAAAAACCTTTACTAGATGTGCTGAAATTGGAACTCCTTTCAATATCATAATTCATTAAAAAAACAAAAATATATGCCGTAGATGAAATTGCTCTAAGGTTCTACAGCTGCCAATTAACCCAATAGAATTAATGTGGGCGGGGGTAAAATTTTATTACTAAAAACATGCAGGTGATTATTGTAATGCCGAGCATGTTCAAATAGTTTGGAAAGTTGCTTTGAATCATATTTCGCACAAGTACAGAAATAAATCCGTACAAAAAAATTACTAAGGGACTGGTGCGGATCGAGAATAATTACAGGATGTCGAAGTAGCACCGATGATCATTTTTCTATTCGAAGATAACTTAGAAGACGAGGTGAGAAAATTTATATATAATATAAGTTTTTCTGTTTATATTTTTTAATATTGTATTATGATTTTTGTAGACCCAATTTCCTGTGCAGCACTTAAATTGACTCGCATTATTTCCATTACTGCTTTCTGGAGACTGGCTCGAAATTTTTCATTTATCTTTTATTGTAGATTATTTATTTAGATTATTATAGATTATTTATTTAGATTTTAGATAGTTTTTAAAACTTGTTTAAAATTTTTACTAATCAGATAAAATTAAGTTTATTATTAATTAAGTTACCGAAATAATCAATGCAATTTTGTTTTTTTTTTTGTAACTATACTGTAATACATTTTTTATAAAAATAATGTTACTACCACAACACTTTCTAAAATAATAAAACTCTTTTTTATGTCTTCGCGTACATTTGTAATTACGCAACATTTTGGTAGTCCTATGTCTTCTAATATGATTCGTATAGTTTGAACCTGCATGATAAGACTGAATTTGACTGGAAATTTTGCACTTTGCTATTTATTTACACCGTGACAAGCCGAAAAAGTCAAGTTAGAAATTGATGCTCAAGATAGTTCGAATGCGTGCTTAAGGTAGAGTTTCCATTCTGATAATATCGATCTGTGCAACGACTCAACCTTGAGCACAGACTATAAATACCGGCAATATTAGCATCCAGTTAAACTTCGTGAACCTCGGTCTCATTTTTATGATTAAGTTCTATCGTTTGTTTTTAATAAAGCCCGAATTCCTAATTGGACGGATCTAACGGGGTGGAAGAAGAAAATAACCCACTCGGGATCCATAAAAGTCGTGAGTCTGGGCGAAACGTGGGGCGGCGGCAGAGGTATTATGAGTTACGATTCTGGGCGGAATTGATGGATGTTCCACACTAGCGACTAGTCACTTCGGTCTCTGATCGATGTTTCTTCACGGCCCCGGCGCGTATCGAGCTGTCGCGGGTGCTTAATCAGCCGTTTTGGACCACCAATAAATTCGTGTACGGGACTCGGAACGCACGCCCCTGAATGAACTTGACGTGTCAGAAATTAATCTGCTTTTAGGCCCGAGGGTTAGGCGCTCCACACGACTGGCGTCACCGTCGTTTTTTTTTATTTCAGTGCTCTTTAAACTTTTGTGTTTTCTAAACACGGGTAGGCCAGCAAAATGTGAGCAGTCTCTTGGATTTAATCAGAATACAACAAAAAATAATTTTACAAGTACCTTATACATTTTTGCACAATGTGACCCATATAGGAAACTTTTGCATGATGTATTTTACGGAAAAAACTTATTCTTCATAAAAAGTTTTGTGAGTTGTAAAATCGAAAATAAAAATACTAAGTTTGCCCCAATATATGAATTTTAATATAAATTTGGAAATATACCTATAAAAATATTTTTAAAAAAATGATCACACCTTTAATTATGCAATTACAGCCATTTACATTGAAGCAAATTAATCATTTTTCAAATGTATGTCTACATACAATAACAGTGCAAATTTTAGTCCAGTTGTGAGTAATTTAGGATGATTTACTGTCAAACTAATGAATATTTTACCCGTAATTATAGCATCGTTATTAAGGAGCGAAGAGAAGATAGAAATCGTCTTGATTGTGTGAGAAACCCCATACAGAAGTTCCATTTATTTTTTTAATAGACATCCCAATAAAAATACTACAAAATGAACAAATTCAAGACTATCTACTAGAGGCGGGAGGAATAGGTTTGATGTAAAACGCCGACAATCCAAAAATGTTATTACGCAAAAGGCAATCGAGAAATACAGATCATTCAAACCAAAAATACTTCATACATTAAAAGAAAGATATTATGATAAGCGATTTTACTTTTGCAGACTCATCCAAGGAGAGTTAGAGTTTTTTCTATGAGACTTAGGTATTATTTTTTCTGATGAGGAACATTCTTGCTACGAATTATCGCGCCACAACATTGTCGGTTTGTAGTAAGTGTTTAAAACTAATATTTATGACTTCATAGACGAACTATCCTTACAAGAACGACAACGCATTTGGTGTCAACAAGATGGTGCCTCATGTCACAAGTACATACATTGAGTGGAATGGAAACGTTATTCACATATATTTGGTTCTTTTTTCGTCTGCTAGATCCCCTAACCTTACCCCTTTGGCTACTTCCTATGGAGTTACTTGAAAAAAAAAAGTTTAGCCGGAACGGCCGTTTCGAGGTGTTGACCATTTAGAAAGAATTATAAAACAATGCCAAGAAGAATATATGCATTGAACGAGACATTGGATATGTCCAGGCATTAGCGGAATTAGTGAAAATTAAGTTTCTATTTATTTATAGAACTTATTGCTGGAAAACATTAAAAAGCGAAAAGATAAATGTGACTTCTGTAATCACATGAGATAAATGTAAAATCTATTGCTTCGATATAAACAGATGTAATTGCAATAAAATTTATTTCAACTTAATAAAAGAAAGTTACCCACCAGCACGACTATCCTTTTTAAATTGCAAAGTATTTAAAGTTCTACACGTGCTCCTTTCAATGCGACCGTGTTTTATACTTAAATTTCATATCAGCGCGCTATACTGAAGCATAGCCGGTAGGTAGATTATAAATAGCTACGACACAAAGGTCGTTTGGTGTATATTCAAGTCCGTCCCGTCCGATCTTTTTGTTTTTTGCTGAAACGTTTCGCGCACGTGACAATTAGAAATTTTATCCACGAAGTTTTTGAAGTAATTGTGTATAAAATGGATATAAAGTGCTCTAAACCAATAAAATATGCGATTTAGGTGTAGAATTCTCCATTTTGCTTACTTCAATTGTATTTAGAAGGAATCATTTAAAAACTGTATTTCAAATGATTAGCGGTAAACTATATTTTAGATGGACCGCTTTTAGTTTTAAGAATATTGGCCGCAGTGGAAAAAATTACGGCGGAGAGCTTCAAGTTAAGGAGAGGCGACAGTGGCCAATCCATTTATGTTGTATATAGTCCGAGAGGTTGTCTTACGTTGTTGATAGTATGTTTATTAGTCACAGATATTTGTTAACTTTTTGATTGTAATGTTTTAATTTTATTTCTATTTTTATATAATATTATTTCAATTATGTGATAAGTACATCCTTTTTTTAGCGTACATTTTTTTTTGGCGTCGTTCGGGAACATTAGAAATAAAGCTTACCGGGTTCAACTCAACGCTCAAACCAAATTGCTCTTGATGGATGTCACTTAAAGGACATAAAATAACTAATATTATACCAATAATTGATCTAAAAAATTTATTCTTTAACTCTACATAACACACTTAGCAACTTACCGACAAGATAAACAACTGCAAGAAACTAGATTTATCGATGATTGGCCCTTTACAATATTCAATTGACCCTTACAGTGATAAGGGGTCCTAGTTTGTAGATTTTATTATAATTCAGATTCTTCGAACACGATCGTATTTCCAATAACTCTTCCCCGACGCTTCCAACAGTCTCTGGACTTGTGATCTAATATGATGAGGACAGATAATATATGTCATCAAATGTCCTATTGTAAAGATCCTTAAAAAATAGAAATTCATCAAATTTTGTATAGACTCTTCAAACGACCTTGACGACCTCATTAAGGACAGAATGTTTTTTAAACTTCAACTCTTAAGGAAATAATCTGAATCACATGGTTTCTGAATTCGAGTACAATATTAGGTCTAAGAGAGTGGCACTGCCTGCTGCCATTTGTTTCAATTGAAATGAGAGCAACACTGACAGAAAGCGATTTGTATGGGGAGAAGTCAAATTTAAAAGCTTAATATTAAAGTCACACATAGATTGTTACAAACTCGTCAAGAAAGTCGTTAAGCCGATTGTATTATATTGATTGATTATATTGAACCTATGATAGTTTTGATACTATTAGCGTTAAATTTAATGCGTATCTTTTCAGCATAGTCTGACTTTCTTATATACAATATAGCACTACTATCACCTATCACGATTTTTACCATGATACTTTCTGACAAGTCTAAAGCCCTCAATGGTCACCACCCAATCGGAAATACGCTCGGTTAACCACGATTAGAAAACCAACAAATTATCCAGTCCATTGTTTTGAATATAAGATTTAACCACATTAATCTTAACGTCAACAGACCTTATATTTACGTGAAATATTTTATCTCAATGTGTGAGCCGTTAAAGTCAATACACAAATCCAAAAAAATGCAAGCAAAACATGTTTTTCCATTCTCCATTAGCCTGACCATCTGTGAAGATGCATACGAATCACAGGATAGACTTCGGTCTTCGTTACCAATATGCTGTCCTCCTTGCAGTAGACTTACTTAAATCCCACATCTTTCGTTCCGTTGCCTTCTTGAAGAGCTCCCGAGTATGCTTGAATAAAAGTGTACCGATTAATTTTATGTTGCGCTGTTTAAAAGGCTACAATAATTTTGGAACGTTATTTTATTAAATTGGCGATGCGGCCGGCAATATAGAGTTTCGAAGGTTAAGGCGCACATACACATTGATTTTAAGTTGCCGGTTCCTCCAATAGACTCATTTAAAATTACTTGTTTTGCATTTCGCCGAGTACAAAACTCCGACTTCCAGGTTACACTTTAAAAGGTAAAATGTTGGTGTCATTTTGCACAAATGACACCTTAAATACTTCCAAACGGTCACCATCGAATAAATTCGCGAATAACGGGTATAAACGTCAATTGAAACGATCAAGTCGAAAGCAAGGTCACGAAAAATGGCCCCCCCCCACTTAGTGTCCCTCTTTAGATGGGAGCTCTGTGGTTGCGGATATGTTTTCTGATCTTAACGGCCTCAGTGTGCGAATTATGAATGTATTATTGCTTTTGGTATTAACAGTGAGATTAAAAATAACCTACGGTCCCAAGATGGAAAAGGGGCTAACCCGGAGTAATGCGTCCACTGAATGCGTCCATTAATTTCGACCGTTTTGAATTATTAGCATGTATCTTTTTCGTTGCACTATCGTATGGATTAACTATCAATTGGATAGTTTTTTATAATGTTACTTCCATTCCAACTAACCAAAATACACGTTAATTGTTGAATTTCTATCTGCTTATTCTAAACTTAGTTTATATTTCGCTGTATTTCTTTTCCAAGAGAAGACAATTTCCAGAGAATAACTGCTTATTACGTATCACTTAATGGATTCGGTTAATTTACTTGAAATTGTCTTCCCGCTCTGTAATTTCCTACCATTTAACCTCTTTTACTATTTCTTCTTTTCTTTTCTTCGACAGAAACGGAGAGAAAACTTTACTTATCACAAAGGCTAGGTCAGCAGAACCCACGTATGGATGGATATGGTATGATTTGATGTTATTGATGTGCTTTGCCGTATTTACCAGAGTAGATGCTAATTGTCCCATTTGCCGTGGACGATTTAGTTTGGGTTCCACTATTTGTGAATTCACAGTGTCGCTAAATGTTGCACGGGTTTAATGTTTTACGATCTCACCAAAACTTAGGGATGGGGATTTGGTGAGTTTTGGTCAGATCTCAATATTCGTAATTATATACGATATGTCCAAGTAAGTTAGACTTATATGGGAAACTTTTTTATTATTTGTTTTAAGGAAAAAAGTTATTCTTCATAAACAGTTTTACATCAGATATTAATTTTTCTAGACGATTACTGTCAAAGAGGCATTAATTAATTAGATTAAATTTCATTACAGTAAAATTTGCATTATTGTACCTAGAAATGCATTTCAAAAATGTATATATTTTTTCAATGTAAATGAATTGTAATTGAATATTTGAGCGTAGTTTATTGTTCTGATCAACTTTTTTGAATAACATTTTTCGATATTGGTACTTGGTACTTGGGTAAGATTAATATTTTTAACAAACCTTTATTGTTCTGTAAAAAAACGATATCTGATGACTATGTTTTAGATTTTACAACATGAAAAATATTTCCTACTTACTGAGACATATTGTACATTTGTACTATGTGTACAGGGTGATCCACGTTGAGTGCCTTATTTTCAAGAGCAGTTACAAATGCAACTATTCTTAATTTCGCGTAGCGTTGTTGTCAGATCTACAGAAAACCAATGGCTTTGGATTTTAAATCTTACATTCTAATACTAATTCGGATATTTAAAAAAATCGTTATCGTATACCCAAAAAAAAATATATAATAATATACATAACAAACAATATTTTTTAAATCTTAGGTTGTTGTTATAACTTTTTATAAGACACTCAACGTATATACCGGGTGAAATAAGAAAGTAGGAACATTCAATTATTTGTACACTGTCAAGTATACTGTAAATATGTAATTTTTCTACTTTCTCTGATCAATGGCTTTGTTTATATACTGTTTGTGAGTTTAGTTTTGTGGAGTTAACAACGATTTTTTTTCCAGACGATCTCATAAAAAGTGTTTGTGGTGGTCAGAACCGCGTAGGAATAATTTTCAAAATCTAATTCAAATAAATAAACAATAATGGGGAAGATCATTCGCAACAATTCTTAAATTGAAAAATATATAAAAATACGAAATAAATATCTTTATTTTTTTTCTAAATTCAAAGATATGAAAAAGGATAGGTAAATCGACTAATTGAAAAAGTTTTTCTCACACTTTACCTCAAAAATATCGGTTTTGATAGTTGTTTTCGCATGCCGTTTCACATTCGCACCTCCCGCTTTGGTCAATAGTATAAATAATAAAGAAATGTGGCACAAGTTTTCGTTAACTGTGTTGCAATTTTATTGAAACTTATGGAAAACAATAAATATAAATATGGCAAACCCGACATGTTCATGTCACGCAGTGGTGGAATTTCAATAAAAGATTAGCCACCAAATATATTTTTAAATCGACGGAGAGTCTATAACAAAATCAAATTTATATGTTTATGTAATGTATATGTAATATATTTGACAATCGGTGGATTGGAGAGGACGCAAAGCGACGCGTAACGCGATTAGGAATTTTGTGAAGTGGGAAGTTAAATATATTATATTTGCTATAATTTGTTAACTATTTATTTCATTTAATTCATTTAGATTGGTATAGGCAAGGGTCGAATATCATCAAAAACTCATTTAACCTACAAAAGGTAGCAAGGTGCAACCCTTTCATTGAAATAAAGAAAAGATTTAAAGTTTTATAGGTATGGCATAGGCTGGATTTTTGTAGTGGCTCATATACTCAGTTAGAAATAAAAAGAGTAAGAAAAATAATAGTCAATTTTAAGAGAGAGAAAATATAATTAGTATATGTAATGAACAAAAGAGAATGTAACAAGCTCCCTTGAGGAACCTCATTTACGACCTGAGTTATTATTATTGTTATTTCAAAGGTATAAATCCATTACTAATCAAATTTGGTTAAATGGGTATGAAATTACTGGCTTTATCGATCTGTTAAGTCAAGAACTACATAGACGTGTAATTTCGGAGCCGTGCTAATTGTTGTAATCTTTCTATACTTTGTTTTTGAAGTGTTTTTTCATCCATATTTTAAGTGCTATTTTAAATTCAATTCAATTCAAAATGTTTTTATTGTCAATTCAGATGATATATCACACCGTAAATGGTGCCGAAATTCTGCACAGCTGTTCATCTAAACACCCTTGATATTACACATTATGTGAATTGCAATTTAAAATCAATGAATTATCACAACAAAGTATTACTCCCATATACCATATTTAATTAAGAAGTGAACTTTCTTCATATTTACAATAATTTACATTTTATTTTTTGGAAAAAGAATTGGCTACTTTAGCAGATTTTATTGCAAATCGGTATCTTAAAAAGTTAATGTAAAAATTTATTCAGTTCGCATTTTTAATACAATTTAAATCATTTTCAAAAAGCCTATATTCTTGTGTATAATTCGATCCGGACTGCAAAGTAGTAATCCAGTGGTAGTTTATTTCGATCACTAACTTCTTTATTGTTGTTTGTCAAATCGGATTTCATTTGCAATAATATATTGTATTTGTATTTGTATTTGTATACCAATTTTACTATAAAGGTAACGAGTTTCTTTAAGTAATAATCGAAAAATGCTGACAACTAGTTAGTGGAACACGTTTTTCTTTGCCTCACGTTTCTTGACTTTTATCAGTCTGATGCCAAAGAAGCTTTGAAATGAAACATACGAGTAAGTAGTGTGTTATCAACAATTAATAATTAACATCCATTAATTTTATTACAAGTAAAATACAATATTGGTACGTGTGACATTTGATAAAGACACGGTGTTGTCGAAACAATTGTCATGTCAAAATATATAATTTCGTGAAAATCTGAACTTTTAGTTCTTATTTATTTTGATGAATGGATTTTCATCAAGTAAAAGCCTCCTCAGTTCAATTGAAGAAAAAATACTATGAGAAGCAACCGCAAGGGTTAATAGAGATGAATCTTTCCAGAGAATGCTCTCGTAAATATACCACAACAGTACGTTTGCGGTATAAATTTTCTATTTTTTGACTTATAAGAGTAGGTCAAAGAAAAACCGTTATTGATACTCAAAAAAGGAATGGTTACATCTGGGCCAAATCAAAAGTTTCATGGACTAAACATAACTGGAACAAAGTAATGTATAGGCATGAAAGCAGATTTAGTCAGTGTGGGAGATTACCGAAAACGTTAAATTCAGGAAAAAACAGCGGAGCGTCGTGGTAAGTAGTTGTATGTGTGCCAAAGGTTGGGGAACTTAACATTTTATTGACGATACGACAGATGTAGTTGTCAGCATTTTTCGATTATCAATTAATTAAATAGTAATCAATATAAAAAATGTAACTAACCACAAAAATATGTGCAAACGTCAGAAAAAATGTCGTTAATTTGGTTTCCGAATCACGCTTGCTACTGTAACGAGGTTAGACCTATCCGTGCCAAGGACATCTCCATGTCCGGCTCACGCGAAATGCTCAATTTAATTATAGCATTTTCACTGCTGAATTTCCGGTTTACTTCAGTGAAAATTGTGTTTTGATTGCTGCCGCAAAAAATATTAAGATTGTTTTAACTGATAAAAGTTTCGGTTATTCCCAAAGTTAGGGGACAGAAAATAATTTGACCCTTAACTGATGTAGGGAATTTTCGGCCCTCGTTAAAAGTTTAGTCGGCCTTCAAGTAATTAATATTTGAACATTGCGGCATAATACATTAACCATTTAAATTTGTACCGCCCTCGGCCGTTTTGTATTATCATAATATTTAATTATCATAATATTATCATATCATTATCATAATATCATAATATTTAATTAAACAAGTTTTTTTTCTAAATAACACGTAATACAAAACGCTAACAATTTTTCAAAATATCAGCCAATTTGGTATTTTTCTAAACGGAACATCCTGTATATTATATCGGTATTTGATAAAAGACGTTATTCTAATTACAATTGTACGACTCACTTTTTCCACTTCCACCTTTTTTTTTTGAAGTATTGAAGTGTCATATTGCTAAGCGAAACTGATTAATGCTGACAAGTTATAGATGCAGTTATTATTATCATTAAAATGGTGTTTCGCTAATTTAGCATCCGTGAAGGAAAATGATATGCTTCAAATATACTTTAAATATCCTCAGTATATTAGAGCGGCGAGTTCTTTCCAAAAAGACATTTGCAAGACTAATAAAGAACAATGCCAAAGGCGGATGCAGTTTTTTATACTGGTCAATACTGGTCTATAAGAAATTCTAGACAAAAACATGAAATAAAAACTAAAGACTACCAGTCGGTTAATGTTGGGTGTGGTGCACATATTTTGGGTCCACAATATAGCATAATAAATAGAAGATTTAGCCCGAAATATAACAACCTAAATAATCTGGAACCACGATAGATAGGCAATGGATGAACTCTTTGTTGATCAGCCAACAGCGCAGATTTGACATTAATTGATTCTTTTTTTAAGGGTACATAAAAAATCAGACGCACAGAACTCCTTGCGATGATGTCTTGGAATTTACAAAAACAACAAAAAATTACATTTGTACTCACATATAGATTAAAATAAATAATAAATAAAAATAATTTAAATATCGTAACCTAAGGACGAGCTGATTTTTGAAAAATAATTTCAACAAATCTAAAAAACTTTTCCAGGTTTTATAAGTTCATTCGTCCCATATTTTACAGACGACTTGCTGTTTAAAATATTATGAACCGCACGACATTACTTTGTAGTTATTGCATGATGTACACGTATATTTATAGTATTTGTTTGCAATATTTGAACTGTCTTCGTCAAGCATACGTCTAAGCAACCCAGAAACTACATTACATTTTTGAAAAGTAAGTCCACTTTCAATGATTCAAAAATAGACGGTGGTGTCCCTTATAGAAAACTCTTGAGAACTTGATAAACTATTAGTTTTAAAAGTATGTGGAGAATGGATACAGACAGGACTTTCAAAATTCGATTGCGGCCGTAGAAAACAATAATCTCTATCACATTTATTCTGTTTACAAAATTATGTACATTTTGCAAAATATGGAAATGTAAAGTAAGTAATATATTTCATGTGATTCATGTTTTATCTAAAAGTGTTATAACAAGTAATATCTAATTTAACCGTTTTGGAATTAAAAGCAAAACACTACAGTGATGCAATGTAATGAGATATGACTGTTTTGGTAGTAACCAACTTATTAACCAACTATTTATTAACAAATGTAATTTTGATTCACGATTTCATACTCAACAACGATTTATTAATATCTCAAATTAAAAGTACGAGTTTCTTTTATTTTTGAGAATGTTCACTAGTCAAGTCAAATAATTCTCAAAATAAATAAGAACTAAAAGTTCAGATTTTCACGAAATCATATATTATGACATGACAATTGTTTCGACAACACCGTGTCTTTATCAAATGTCATCACATTTGATAAAGACACGGTGTTGTCGAAACAATTGTCATGTCATAATATATAATTTCGTGAAAATCTGAACTTTTAGTTCTTATTTATTTTGATAAATGGATTTTCATCAAGTAAAAGCCACCTCAGTTCAATTTTCAAATAATTCTTTTGGATTTCCTAGATATTTTATCAAAATAGACTTTTATTTAAGTACAATATTGTTTTTCTGCGACGTCTAGTAAACTTTTTAAATCACTCGTTTATTAAGCACTTGCTCCGCTGCGCTCCGCTAGTGCCAAAACAAACTCGTAATTCAAGTACTGTTTTCCAAATTAGTTGCATAATACTATTAATAAATTTGAAGTATCAAAATAACACAAATTAAAAAATAAAATAAATTGTTTGATAAATTTATTTATTTTTAATTTTTTTAATTTTTCGAATTGCAACATATGTTACATAGAGAAATTCAGTGTGTGGTTCGAATAGTTGTGGCAACGCTGCAATATCACAAATATTTTAAAAATAGAGAGCATAAGCCTGTAGGAAATTGAAATTTTGCAGGAAATATATCTAGGGAATTCAGAAGAATTATAAAACGTCTTAATATACAGGGTGGTCTATTTTAAATGAGAAAGTTTAAATTGTCCACGAAAAATCCTGTATAATATAGCAATTTTTTTCCACTCCCTCGTGTAACACTTTAGAGTTTCGTGTTCCAATGATCCGAACCGTTTCAGACATTTTGCTGGAAATTACCCTACGGGTTTGGGAGCAATCGGATGTTTTCGGAGATTTTACCGCACGGTGAGAATTTTAACGTTTGTCAATTCTGTTGGTTTGCAAAAATGTACCCAAAAATTTGAAAAAGTATAGTATGTAACACGTTTGGTAAACCTTTGAATTCACTCGTTTATTAAACACTCGCTCCACTTGTGCCAAATTAACCGTTAACCACACTTGTTTCATAATAAACTATTAATATTTAAGTGAATACAAATAACTTTTCTCTCTAAGTTTTCTTAATATTTTTTATAGTATATGAGATAAGGTATCATCACACGGGTATCATGTACACACACTTAACTAACTTTAAAAAATAAGTTACGGTTTTCATAGACTGGACATTTTTTTTTAATTTACTTTTTTTCTGAAAATGTATATATCAAAAACATGAAAAAAAAAACCTGAAAAAAGTATTAAATTAAGATTGGTAATACAGAATTTTTCGCTGATCAATTTCCAAAAAAATGTTGGTATAGTGTATCTTAAAGTATATCGTCTTGGGTCGTATTGTTACTGGGTACACCCAACAACCAACAATTTATTTATTGGTAGGGGACAGGACAGGGGCGAGTCAGATAGAGGTCGACCACTGGTCGGTTGATATCAGTGGGGGTGTTGAATAACCTGTTTTACAGGGTGTTTCGAAAGAGCTGTATACGAGTCACTTACTTTTCCATTATGTGGCGTCAAAATCATTTGTCGTTCGGTGCAAAAGAAACTTGTCTACTTATCAAAAAGTCATTATCCTCTAAAATGGATATTGTTAACAGTGAATTAAAAAATAAAAGAAAAAAACTTGATTTTCAATCTTTCAATTATTATTAATTAATAGTAAAATTAATTAATATTATTAATATATAAAAAATGTAATGTGGTGAATAATATAGATGAAGCTTGGTTCGATACACACGATACAGTATCCAAAGAATCATTTGATTCTAGTAAAATCTGTCAGACAAAAACACCTTCACCTAAAGGAAAACGCATTACTTTTAATCCCAACTGCTTGCTGTTGTCTGCGACAGATATTAAGTACCATAGTTTGGACTATCATGAACATACAAGTGTAGAACTTTTTGAAAACTGGTTTGAAAATTATCTTTTCACAGCTACAAAAAGCAGCAAATTCGTCAAGTACAAGACTAAAATTCAAAAATATTTGTTAAAAAATGATATTTATTTACAATCCAGTAACAAGGAAAAACTTTTGAAAGTGTTAAATTCACATTTTATTGAAAAAACATTTCATATGTAACAGTTTAGCTTAACAGATGGAGCATACTGTTTTACATATTCCTCCATATCATAGAATATTAATTTAATGAAAAATGCATACCAATACATGCTATTTCCTTTCTCTAAAATTTTACATCTGTTGCGTTATCTACCTACGACTCACAGTGTTTGGGACCAGCCTATAGACAGCAAAATAGACAAAACGAAAATATTAGAAACTGAACAAAATAAATAAATAAGAACTGCATAACCGGGTAATACAACACAATTCAACAAATGTTCTTGAATCAAGTATGCCTTGGTTGTCCCGGTTACTGCCAACAACTGTCGATCTTGTGTTCAGTGATAAGAATTTATTATATTTTTTAGGGACCATATTGTTCTTGTAAGTAAAAATGCTTTATAAGCGTTAGTAATATGGCTATTATAAATTTTAATAAAAATAACAAATATTCCAAAATTTTTGAAGAGCGTAAGAAATATATCACTTATTATTTTAAAATAGAAGTTCTTTATCAGAACTGTGCAAGTTAAACAATCTTTTTTTCCTTACAGAGATCAGGATGAGTATTAAACGAAAGGAACTTTACGAATTTTTGTTAAGCTAGAAACGTATTGTTATGTTGTTAGTAAAGCCCATAATTGACCTAAGGACGATATAAAGAAAGGCATCTCCTTATTTTCCTTAAATTGTTGTTGGAAAGTAAGTTTAAGGAAGTCAGTGAACTTTTCAAACAAATACAACCGCTGGCTACATTTGCAAGTCAATTATAAAACATTTTATTCAAAGAGTAGCTCAAAATTATTATTTATGTTGGCCTTGAAATTTTTTCTTTAAAGCTTAATCTTGAAAAACATAATTTTCTCAAATAACTAGTTTATTTACATATCATATTTTTTTTAAAAAGAATCTGTTTGTCCTTCTGTCAATTGACGTGAGAACTCTTTAATGAATAATAAATAATGAAATATAATTGTAAGAAAACACATTGTGATAAATAATAATGTAAATGCCTATTTACTCTAGTTAAAAAGAGACATTTTTTATCCGTTTGTGAGAAAAATGCCAATAAAAAACTTTTCCTCATTTTACTGCATAAGAATTTTAAGCCAAAAAATAGGCAATTACTAGTTCAAAAACTTTTATCGCACCTGCAATGACCGAATATGAAAAGTGTAATTTAAATTTGCCACAAAGTAATCCTTTTTTCAGATTAATTATTTTTCTGCTAACTGTAAATGTTTTAAATTGAAATTTATATCTTAATATTGATTTTTCTTCAAATCGTGCATGATATCGTATTAAAAGAGTACCCTCCAGTTCGAAATTTTGTACGTAGATAATTTTGATCGCGTAATATTGAATTTAGACTTTTGCGAATTCTGACGTATCAGTGGATATGCTTCTATTGTTTTGCAAAAATATACCCAAAATCTAATGGGCGTAGAAAAATTACAGTATGCAACACGTCTGGTAAACTTTTTAAATCACTCGTTTAAGCACCCGCTCCGCTCGTATCAAAACAAATATCGTGATTCAAATGCCGTTTAGTTGTTGCATAATATACTATATTTGTACCTAAATAAACATAATATTTAGTCCTTATATTTCAAAATAGCTTATAAGTTCGTCCCTGGCTATTTCACCGAAATAGGAAAAGTATTTTTCGATCCGGCGAAAAACAATTTCCACCGAGTCGTTTGCATTCCCTTCTACGTCCATCCCTCTCCTCTTGCGGTTGCCGAAAACAAGTTCTGCCGCCGTCGCCGCGTGCGATATTGAATTCTTTTATTGAATTGATTGATTTTCTTTTAAAAATATTACGTCTCCTATTGTTGGCACACGCGGGTTACTAGGAAATAAGTAAATTTTCTTTTAACATACTTCTTAAACCAAATTCGTGGATGGGTAACTAATGTCATTACAATTTCAATTGCAGCTTTCGTCATATCTATGATAATATTCTTTATTTCCAACAAAATCATATTAAGTAACAAAGAAACTTCACCGAGGTATCACTTGCCCTAATGTAATTACATACTTACAAGAATACACGCAATTAAAAGCAATAATTAGTAAGATTAAATAATAAAAGGACAAGACAGTGGACAGTACGCATACACATTGCAATTTAAAGGCAAAGCATCACTTCTTGATTATATTTATCTCTGTCCGGCCTTGTTTCTGTTATCAGTAGTCATTGACTCATTGACAAATGTCAGAGTTATTGTTAAAGAGACTAGGAACTCAAAACCAAAACTAGACACACGCATGTGCACATCATCTGTTGTCTAATCTCTATATCTATGTTTATCTCCAAGGTATAATTTCAACAATGAGACTCCAGCACATCGAAACCTATATCATCTTATTATCAGCAAGAGAGAAACCAATACAGTAATTTCATATAAAACACAAAACAGTGTAAATGACAACTCAAGTAATAAAATTAAAACTGTGTGGAATTTTAATTACGGATCTAATAGAACGAATAGATCTCCGTTGGAAATTTTATTACACACTGGCCCACGGTAGGTCATAGAGGATCCAACATTGATTGCCGAAATGTTTGTTAATTATTCCAATCTTAAACCTGCCGCCGACGTCGACTCAACGAACCAGCCATTAAAAACTGTTCACACACTATTTCTGAATTCCGTAGATGAACAGTCTATTCTTCGACCTGTTTTTGACATCATGAATCGCCATCTTTTTTCTACATTAAGTCGGCTACAGGTTGCATGGCAAACCTTGGCAAGTGATTTAACTACCATATCTAGAAATGTTGGCTCTTGCTGGAAGTGCAGACATCAAAGATTGTATACACGACATGTTGCATACTTTTTATAAAACTTCTGGATTCCTCCTGCGTCGGTTTTTGTTGAGTCGAACTTGCTAACATTTCGCCAATCATCCTGTTGGTTTCTTCAGAGCTTGAATGAAACTGCTTGACGTAGGAGGAATCTAGAAGTTTTATAAAAAGTATTACAGTAGCCTGTGGAAAATTGAAAAATGACATGTGTGTTAAGTGCATAAGCAACGCCTATAAAATGGAGTCTGACGACGAAGTTATTGCCATTGGGTCTGCTCGAAATTTAAGTTTAGCTAAATTATTTTTATTAATGTCTATAAAAGTTGATCCAATTCTGAGTGATTTTTGCATAAACAACTTGAAATAGATGTGTGCCAAAATATGTCGTGTGTATTATGATCAAGCCTGCTGACGAGTTTCAATAAGTCACTTTGCTGTGTGTGGAAAATGTAGCTGCTAAATGTATAGAGGATGCGGATAACTTTTGAAGCCAAATAAAAAAAATGGGAAGGAATATTCAGTATGCGCCTAAATATCGTAAAATTGTACACACAATTAACCTACTTTGTATGATCTGAAAGCATCATGTTGGTTGACGAACGACTCAAGGCGTATAGGCAAGGATCTGTAGAACTCTATCACTGTAGAGTTGTTTCTTGAAATAATTATGTTTTTTCTCAACCTTCTAAACTAAACACACAGTTCGATTTAAAACATTACGACGTAACTATTTCAAACAAAGAATTTCAAATGTCCCCTAATTTTCCGGGCATTTGTGCAATAGTATAGGTTTTAGTGAGCATCGTTTCCTCCATTGCACAGAAAAAGGGTCTGAACTTGAAGTTTACGTAACTCGAATATAAGAGACATAAGGATTACAAGTCCGTTATTACGAAGAAGATTTTTTTGTCCAGTTTCATTTCGATATGTGTCTTTTGCACACATGTTTGACTAATGTTTTCCGAGTACAGAAACTTTTATACGGGCGCAATTACTACGGGAAGACTTTCTTTCTTTTACCTAAGTGCCAATAAGTCTATTATTATAGAACACCACTCAGTTCGTTTACCTAAAATATATTCAATTATGATCTTTTTAGTTGTCTGTTAAGTCGCTTTATTTTATGGTTTATTAGTTCTTTCATTTGTAAGATTTTGAACTATAAAATAATGTACTCTCTTATACATGAATTTGACTGTTTTGTAATGTTTCGTGAATTCTATCGCTGTAAAAATATTGTAAAATCCAATAAATTTATTTTCAGAATAATGCTTAACTGTGTTATTTAATACCGCATTGGGTTTCTACCTCATTTTTATAATAACAATTATTTTTTATTTATTTGTTTGGTAATATTGTAAATAATAAATATAAATATATAAAATAAAATATTATAAATAATTTGTTGGATACGATGTTTCAGAAGTTTATTTGATTTTATAGAAACAGTGTGAAGAAGTATCCTTCAATAAAATTTTCCCCATATTTTGTGGGACCGGGAAATAAATATGTTTTTTTTTTTGTTTCAGAATCTACGCCTTTACATAATAAGTAAGTCAATAGGAACGATAGACACCTGTTGTGAATATTTTCTACGCAATGCGTATACTTTTATAGAGTCGAGCCTTTTAACAAGATTAAGTAATTTTTGGTATCGATTGATATCATTGGGAGGTGCTCTGGCTTGCTTTACATTATAATGTCTAGAAAATTTACGTCACTGCTACAAGGCACTAGTTTAAAATATAATGTTACTTACTTTGTTACTTTTTATGTTACAGATGTTAAAAATTGCTTAATTATAACTAAGCTTCGTTTATCTCTTGTTATGGAACTTTTATAGATGAGTATTTACTTGAAGTTTACTTGATGCGATATCAAACAAAGTTCTAATAAGAAGATAAGCTACTTACATTTACCCACTTAATAATTAAAATTATTAAATTTTTTTAACAAAATAGTGCTAGTAATATGGTCGTTGGTTGAATAGATATACAGGGCGCCCCAATCATTATCCGCAATAGGTGTTACTATCAAATGAGTAAAATATTTGGTGAGAAATGCTAGTCGTTGACAATGTAGTTGAAAAATTACAATAATTTCTACATTGAATCCCAGAAAGATCTTTTTGAAAACATTTTTTAAACCTGAAGAGCAGAGGTTCCTGATTGGGCAACTTAATCAACTGTCCAAAATTATTAAATTATTAGAAGTTTTCGAAAGTAACCATTATTGAATAAACCTTATTTCAATTTAAGGTATCATTTACTGCTATATGATGGATAAGAAATGGAGCACCCTGTATAGCTTTTAAGTGGGTCGTTTGACCAATAAAATGCCACAATACATTATAGCGTTAAGTTAAAAGGCATTCGACGAAAAGAGATATTTTAGAGTGCATGATTAAATTAAATCAATTTATTTTAATGTTTTCTGACAATCATGAACAATGGTTTTGACCCATTTTAGGATTGATTTATTCTCTTAAACGTTTCTTTTCCTTTCTTTGGGACAGTGGTCACATAGAAAGCATGTTACGTATTTTTATTATTTATATATAGGTTTCTTTCACCTACGATTGATTTAGTGTATGGTTTGTGTTCAATTTGTCATTTTTTTTTATAATAGACACCTAATTTCAATATTCCGCTGTTTCCTGAAGAAAACATTGTGTTAGTGATATAACCTAATTTTTTATGTTTTTTAAAATTTTTATGTTCATGACGCAATAACCTGAAAAAAAAAAACAAACTTGCAACAGTCCTGTCAGCCTTGGTATTTTAGTATCTTAAGTTTGGAGTTTAATACAAAATACCAACTTCAACTTATACGACGTTGGGGACTATCATTTCGCTAACAAAGTTTATCAGATGACCCCGATATTGACTTTTTATTTGTTTAATGTTTGACTTTGTTACTCTTTTATCATAACTGTTAATAAATTATTGCGTTTTCATTTCATAAGTGGGATAAGGACGTGAATAAAATAAGAAAATGCTGAGAAAAGATGGGGATATGGATTGGCTTAGAGAGATACCTAATACTGTGAACACGAATTTCCACAGAATGTGATGATAATAAGTAAAATTTTGTTTTTTTTAACACAAAAATGCGTTTATAACATCGTTTATAAAAGTTTAGCTGGCAATTTTAAAAATATTTATTCATATTGTCAGCAGTTTGCGATAAATTTTACATTGATATTAGTTTTGATGCAACGTGTTTTATTTTTTGGTATAAATTTTCTCCTTGCGGGTTCTCTTGCAATTCATTCATTCATTTCAAAAGCTCTTAAGCAGCTAGCAACTTCCGTTTGAAAAAAATTTAGAGAAATTATAAGGACCATTAAACGATAATGAATTAAGCACCCAATAATGTGCCAAAAATAACATCATCCAAGTGATTTATAGAATTTTAAAAAATCTATATTCAACAACGTAGGAGTGTAAATTAGTCGAAATTAACACTGGGCAGGTTTAATGTCACTGAAAAAATTATAAAATCCGCATTTAGTGAAAGCACTCATTTCAAAACCTCTGGCCTAAATTTTGTATCTGTGCAAATTGAATCTTGCGTCAATTTATATCTATGATCGGATGTTATTTGTGACCGATCTGATACCTATTCTCTTTTAGTTAAAGATAATCTTTTTTTTTCAATTTTTTTCTGCAGCAATTTGTAGGCTAAGGGTTGCCGTAAATACACAACTATTTTTTAATGCTTTATTTTTTTTAGGTCAGTACCTCAAGAGCTGCGAATCGGGTTCAAAAATGGTTCCAGGTGAGTTATTGTAATTAAACTACGACGTTTTAATGAAACGTTTTTCGTTAATAAGTATAATAAATAATAAATAAATCAAAACCACTTACTGACATATGTTCTAGATAAAAAAAAAACATTTTAATGAATTATCAAAGTTGTCAAAGTACTGAAAAACCATGATAATCATAATGCACTTGGTATTTGCATTTATCTAATAGGAATATACCGAAAAAAATGTGTAAGAAGAAACTATTAAATAATTTTTAAAAGATCCAAATCTAGTCTCTCATTTCCTAACTGCTTATATTATCTGGCATATTATGATATATACTGAATGCAATCAAATTATTAAAGAAAAATACTATAATCCTATTAACAAAAACTCACTTAAGTTTTATATAATGTTATTAGGAACAGCTTTATTTTTAGTTCGGTATTTTATTTTTTGGAAGAGAATCGAAGACAAGCATTTAGAATTATATTATGGAAAAGAACGACTGCATTCAATTGTCGACGTTTTTCATTTGGTAGCCAATTTACCTCACGGAGTGTATATTATATGCGTAAACGTCAGCTGAAGCAAACAATGACCATAAACCGCATCTGTAAAATTAAAATGGGAAAGAACCAGCAAATCTATTAATCTAATTTTAAGGTTAGTGGATGAGAAATGACGATTGGGAGAAATGATAACTTATGTAGACTTTTTGAATGAATTTATTTAAGTGGTACTTGAAAAGCAAATCACTAATAATGTTTAGACTTAAATTTCTTACGCGTTCAGTGCAATTTAAATGTTGATCTGTAAAAGTAAAGGTTGATTAGTTCTTTAGATTGACCAAGGTAAGGTAAGAATTTGTAACATTTACTTCGAGTTGATGCGAGTCTAAAACTCCTCGATGCACTGATGTGAAATTTTGCGGAAAAAAATAAAATATATATTTGAGTTTTGTAAACAAGTACTTAATTTGCATTTATATGTTAAAAAGGAGGGCCTTGGGGTATCCCATGCTGGATGTTGCAACAAAGTGAAAATCCTAAATAATTCGGTTTTGACTCTAGAACTTCATGATTGATTTTGTCGAATGCTTATATGTTACTCTTCTCTTCTCTCTTATATTGCATAGTGCAGACGTTCAGCATTTTTTCGAAATCTTGCGGGGAGGGAAGTAACTGTTTAATATCTAAATGGTATTCAATTCTTAAAACTTTTATCATGGAAATCCACCATACTATACTCAGAGGACTATTTGTCATTGATTTAACTATCTAATTTTTCTTGTGCATCAGTTCCGATGAAAATTTTCGTGATGCTTCGGGTATTTTTTGATATTCAAGTCGCACATTACCATATCAAAATACAAAATTGCTTTTTAAGCGTGATAAAAAAAGTCGGTTATTCTTTCTCAACGCCTGGTCTGCCACGCAAATTAATTTGGCATTTTCATTTGCAACTGTTATCTTAAAGTTATTGTCGTGCCATCATTTCATGTGATAAGTTTAAAGATTGATAATTACATTTATTTAATTTATGAAATTGTAATGAAATAATAACCCATTTTTCGGTATTGATCGTTTTTAAAGTAATTAACTATTTTCTGCTACATTTCCGCTGAAAACCAGCAATGCAATTTGTAGAACCAGAAAACAAAGGTTTAACTGAATATGACGTCCGACGTAGGTGGTGAATAGTTCCTAATGGGTTTCGTTGAATACCTCTTCCTTCCTTAAACTTTGCAGTGTACAAGAACATGTCGGAGATATCATTCTGCGAATTACATTGCATAATTTCGACAACGACGGGGTGGGAAGAGAAGGAACGGATAATTTATTAGGCTATTAATTTTTAAACCGGGGGGGTGGAATAGATTGCTGAAGATATTACCGCTGGATTTTTGGGTCTGGAATGATGGCCATAATTGCGTTGTGCTTTGGTGTAATCTGAAAATATGAATGTGACGGAAGCGCAAAAACGACGACGGGGAAAAATGAATTGAAGGTAAATTCTGGTGGTTGAATTGCTTCGATGTTCTGAAATCTGTTGTGATAATGGCCTTAAATAAAAAGCTTATTCGGATTAGCTGTACCATATTAATAATAAGATTATTATTAATAATAAATAAGGAATTGGAAATAAATCAAGACAATAAAAAGTCACACCACCTAATGAGACACAAAGCAAAATACGAAAAATTGCTATTAAAAGTGTCCAGGTAGAAGAAGAACTTCTTACATATTTTATGTTCCTCACAGAGGACGATTATGAGAGATTGGTTATCGCCTCTCTTCAGTACTTTTTCACCACGCTCTACTGGAAAAATTGCTGCTGGGCCGGTTGTTGATGAATATAATTTGCTGATGTTTTTTCAATCGTCCTGTTGACTTTTTCAGGGCTTGATTTAAACTGGAAAAAACTACGAAGTAAATATTTTATATTTAATTTATTGCAGTATTAAATCGTTTTTAAAGCGAGACATATTAAAGGGTCAAAAAATACGACCTCCTATGAACAATGTTAGCGCATTTCATATTTATGAAAAGAAATCCGATTATCATATTTTATATATCTGTAAAATGGCAATCAATTTTATATAGGTTGAATTTTTACAAGACATCAGGTATTCAAACAATGATGAAACAAAATAAACAACAGCTCGATTATAACCTAATTTTACTACCTATTACAACTTCATTCTGTGTAGAAATATTAACACTACACAAAAAATGTAATCAAATTTAAACTATCTCTGTGACATCGTCAATATATGCAATATACATTCGTATCACCTACATTACAACATCCTTAAAAACGTATCTTGTGGTATCCTTCCCCCGTTGCCGCTGTTAAAGTCTCTTACGCAATCAGTTAAAAAAGGTTAACATTATTTCGCTTTAGTATATTTTGTAGCTTAGCAAAGCATTTGAGTCGTTACTGTCGGTATCATTGTTCGAGTGTCTGATCAAGCATGTGTCGAAATAAAACTAAAGAACCATGACGAATACGTTTAAAAATAAACAAAAGAAACATTAAAAAAAACTTTAAATTCTGAACACAACTTTTTCAATGGATTACAACTTATATTTTTGTTAACGCATTGGTAGACGATAATAACGTATTTGTTTCTTATTATACTGGTTAACGATACTTTTTTTTATTTGAGCCCATGTTATATGGGTAAACACATCTGGGTGAAACATTTTGAGTTTTTCACACTCCTTTTTCTTTGTGTTTTTTTGTCGCTAAAGGATGTCTGAAAAATATCTCGGTAAACCATTTTGGGTTACTTTTGCGTCCATTACAAAAATTCCCTCTTTAAAGTTTTGAGGAATATTTAATGTTACCATGTTTTTTTCTTTAGATTACACTTGAGTGAATACGACATCAATAGAGAAGAATTTTTTGCACTATTGCGAAAAGAAACTTCAAATTAAGTAATTTAAGTTAAACTTTTGATTTCTGCACTATCGTAGAAACATGTTTTTTTTTTCATTTCCATTTAAGTTAATGGGAGTATTGTAAAATGATATAATATTTAAAAAAAAACAGGTTTCTCTGATCATGCAAACGGTTACTGTTTTCGGACTGTCCACCATAAAAAATGTTTAACTTAACTTACTCTTAACTTACTTTTTGCTCTATTAATTACAAGTTTAATCTAAATAGAACAACTTAAGAGGGATTATTTAATTTTAATTTTGTTTGTTTAATAAGGTTTCTTTGATGTTATAGGGGAAATTTGTTACTCTGATCTTGATCGATCAAATCTCACAATTAACTAACAGCTGACAGTGAAAATTTCCAAAATAGTCTAATTACATTCTATTTCAAATGACAAAAATATAGACTATTGGGAGAGAGAAGTTGAAATTGTATTAATATGTACCTGTCCTCACAGTTTAAATGTGGATACGTACATGTGACATGCATCACCAGCCTCTGAAGATACCAGATGTAATTCTGGCGAAACGTCAGGCAACCGATGCTACTCTAGGATCAAACAACGAACAGATAAATACCCGGACAAGTATGTAGAAGTCTCATGAACACGCAGCCTCTGAACGTGGACGATGAAATATATGTATATAATAAACATAAACAATAAATATAATTTCAACAAATTTAATCGAACAATCAAGTACTTTATAATAGTTGGTACACAATAGAAATATCCGTTTCTAAGTTTTTTATTTCCAACAGTGTTCATTGTGTTAATTTATTAATTTTCTTTCTTTTCATTTTTAATGCGTTCTGAGAAACAAATAAAAATTGAAATAAATTATCATGTTATGTAGTAGCTTTAAATTGTTTCCCAATAAACAAAGGGCATAGTTTAATGATACTGCAAAACGCAAACATTGAATCCTTTAATGTATGGTCTGATTTTTTCTAACTCTTCTAGGAATTAATGTTGCCTATCAAACGTTTCGGTTTCGTTGGAACTTGAAACGTCTTCCCATTTTACCTACATATTTACCTATAGTGCTTTCAAGCTAAGAAATATTTTGAGGTCATCTCAAAATAAGTTGAAAAAACGTGCCAATTATTATAAACAATAAGTATATCTAGCAGAACTTGAACTGTAGCGATACAATACCTGATTTTACGCCTTGGCCATGTTAACTCCCTAAATTTAATTTCCAGTTTTATTAAGCTATATAATATTTAAAACAGACAAAAATGAGTTTCAATTAAAACGGCGAAATAATACCTGATGTATATTGTGGCTTCGGTGGCTAATCTGATGAAGTCGGTTCACCGCAACTCAATCTATGTTGAGATAGCGATTTGGCTCGAATTTTCGTCTGGATGCAGAATATAGAGAGAATTGATTTGGGCAAAGCCGATACCCGACCGATCTATTTATATATCGGAAACGCGAGAAGAACGAATCGTCTTTCTTAATTTTTTATTACCTTATAGTCAGAACCAAATAATGTTTCTTGACATTCGTTCTCGTCAATTTAATTTCAGCCATTATGCAAAGTAAATCTTACTTGCAGTGCCCCAAACTACGAGCTTAATTAGATTTTTCTCCTTCTAATCTTTCTGCATTTGCGACAGATGTTTGATTTTCTTTTTGTTCTCAATTCTAGAATATTTTTTGCTTTTAAAAGACTTTGTTTTTGACATGTTTCCGTTGTATCTATTAGAGGGTCCCCTAATTCCGCTCCTTGATAAACCTAATCTTTACAAAAATAGGGCACTAGACAAGCATCGTCGATCATAAGACTTTTATTCGTACTTCACTGTACCAAAGAAATAATAAATCTCTCATTTAGGTAAATATTTATAGTATAAGCTACTTGTCATTTGTGCAGTGTGTGTGTTTTCTCTGAAAAAGTTGTGGGTACAGGAAAGGTGTGCGCGTGGTGCGCATTAGTAAACAACAAGAAATTAAAGGAATAGGCATTACGAAACATAGCAATGGAGCAAAGAACTTTATATTTATATTAATTAAAACCTTAAATTAATAGCCTTCGAGCATATTTTTACGTACATTTAAAAGTTCCCGTTTTCTGGTTCATTTGGCAAGTAGCATCTGCAGCAGTTTGATAATAGCGTTGTGAAAGGGGATGTCATATTATTATTAAGAAAATTTTGAATTCTATTTTAAAGATAAACATTTGTAGCTCTAGCGATCTTCTTCATTCTCTCCGAATTTGCTTCTACATCTTAAAATACTGCTCTTTCTATATCACGTGTTCTGCCAGTTCGAGGTCTAACTTCAGAAGCACTTTTATTGAAACTTCTATTTCGATTTAGTGATAAGTAGTAGTACTTTTTTGTTAAAACAAGATCACCTCTTTAGGAACAGCCTATACATACACTTTAAAATGCCTCGCGCAAGGCAACTTTTCTCACAAAATGAAGAATTAAAAAAAATTGCGCGGTGTCCTGTCTACAATCTGGAATAATTTTTCACGAATAGCTACTAAAAATGCATGAATATAAATCAGAACTTAAGTTATTATCATCAATATTTTTTTATTAATATCTTGCACACAAACAAACAGTTAGATTGATATTACAATAAACATAATATTTTTGAATATTTAGTTTCTAGAAGACAATTTAATGGTCACTAGAGGTGCATTTCATGGATTTCCGTTTCCTTACACTCTTTGATATTTCTGCAAATTTAATTTAAACTTCTCCCGAATTACAACAGTTGCAACTGGGTTAACGATAAAAAACTATAAAGCTAGTAGCAATTTCTCAAAATTTGGTAACTCGTGTTACATTAAATTGGTAAAATTAAATTACCATAAGTTTTTTATTATGGACATCATAATTCCTTTTTCTTATTTTTTTTTAGCACCGGTTAAAGTAATTTAGTCTAAAACTTATTTTCTTTATTTTTAGCAAGAAGTAATAAAAAGACTCATTAAAAATACACGTTTCAATTAAATAACAGGTACACCCGCCCCAAAAAATAATGTCCCAGTCTCAACTTTCCCAAAAATTGTAGGAAAAGTACACAACCCACAATTTTTTAATATGTCGCGAATATAGGGGTGCTTTCTCTTACTTTGTACCAAATTTGATAACTCTAATATGGTTCTTTTGTAGGAAAATCATAAAATAATAAGTGAGCGACATTATTTTTGGAGACGGGTATAGATATAATAATATAAAAATAATGTAATATAATAACTCGCGTTTCAATGAAAACTAAAGAAACACATTTTTTATGAAAGGAAATGGAAGTAACAAAAATAAAATTAATTGATATTTGGAAAAGTATGTTATTTTTGCTAATTACACAGCAGTAAATTTAACTGATTTGTAGCGTACAGTGTTACTTTAATTTAATTTATTTCAATGTAATTGTAAAACTAACAATAAAAGTCACGCAGAAACAAAATCAAAAAAACAAAACTACAAACTCTCGTAACTTCACAAAGTATAACAAAAGTACTGAATCGAGTTGTTTAAAAGTATACGTCAGTATGAAGATTAATTTCTTTCAGTATTGACAAACAATTGCGAAACACCGTCTATATCCTTCTTGCTGTTCTTTTCCACGTATGCCAAATTCGATTAAGTTCTCACGATTTCGATGGTATTGGTTTATTTAAAAATAAAAATAACCTAATAGGTATTTTTGTTTCTAGTTTTCTATCTCGAAACAAATAAAAATGCCGGCTACAAGAGGGAGAAATGGGATTGTGGCGTCGGCATGGGGGTCTTTCAATTTTTAAATGGTCGGTCAACAGCGTTCCCCGCCTGAGGGTGCTTTTCTAGATTGATGAATGATACTTTAGCGAGCCCGGACAAAACACCTGAAACGTGTGTGCATAAAAATTTATTGCGGCTGTTTCGTTTCCGCCTGCGACCGGAATAAAGATACGTGGAAATAACGGCGCTCAAGGGACTGTAGTACATTTTGCGGTTTGAACGGTGACTATGGAAAAGCAGAATAAATATTAAAGATTTTTTTCGACCGCGGCAGGTTCTGGTTGTTAAAATAGGAGAAGAAGCAGTGCAGACTGGGGTATTAACAATATAAAACTGATACTGATTGAAAATTAAAAAATCAAGTGTGCCCCGGATTTTGAAAATACTTATAACCATTCAAAACAAGATTGGTCTCTGCGTCATTAAGCATTTGTTTATCAGGAGTATTTGATTGTTATGTAAAGTCAAAGATACGTGTCAGTGGAAATCTCTAATTAATTTTGATTTCTTATTTGTAAATGAATCATTTATGGATACGGTGTCTGTCTGAAAGTATGATAAAAAATCGTGTAGAAACCTTAAAGTATGACTATAACAAAGTACGTATTATTCAGTAAATATCCAGTTTATTGTGATGAAAAACCTGGCTGCTCTAATATGCTCCTTTTTTTCTAATTTAAATGGGGGTTCGTATATTTTTAGTTAAGATTTCTCTGAACAGTATATTTTAACTTAAGTTTTTCTTGTTACTTTCAAAAAATCCATGAAATCGATTTTTTCGGAAGTATACCCGCTAGTAATTTTTTCCCAGATATCGGTAACGGTGCGTCGTACACCGTCGCCATTGGTACAGATTGAATCAGCGTCGAAGAAAAGTGTTTTTTTTTTCTGTTTCTCCGTTCTCTGTATCACTGGTTTTAATTCAATTACTCTCGAGCCGTTTGAACTAGGTGGCTCAATTTTTGCTCTTTTTTTACAGTCCACTAGATGCACAAGAAATTTGAAAATGGCGTATATTTTATTGGCACACATCTTTTTTTTTCGGTTTTCGACTATTGTTTAGATATTGCTATGAAACACGATAAGTGTCCGAAAGTTGAAGCTATCGACTTCAAATTTTGCAAGTAAATAGTATTTTTTATAAATTTTTGAATTTTTTTTTTGTTATATTTTGCCTTCCAGAAAAAAAGTATTTTCTCGAAAACCCGACCGGCAAAATTTGTGAACCATTAAATGCAGGAGATCCGGGACCATCACTTTTATTTCATTTTTTCCATTATATATATGGTTTTCAAATTATAGAAGAAATTCTAAAAGTTCCTAAACATCTTTCCTTTCGCTATTATTATTAGCCGTAAATCAAAATTCGTGAAAAATGTGGCCAATTGGATTAAACATGCCTCTTTCTTTTTAAAATAAAAAGCTGCTTCGCGCTAGGCGCTACGAGCTTGCCCTGCCCAGCGACAATTTTTCAAAAGCAATCTTGTTATCTTGGGGGTAGTATCGCCTTTATCAATGGCAGCTAGGGCTTCTCTCCGGCGACCTGGCGGCAAGGTGCGCTTGGTGTTGGCGACGGACTCTTTACATTAGGCATTTTAAATGCACGTTTTTTAAATACTTGGTTTGATGAGCTTTGTAACTACTTGGACACCCACGATTTTGACGTATTGGGTCTGTCGGAAACATGGATCTCAGTTTGCCAATCCTCTTAACAGGGTTGAAAATGGAGGTGGTGTAGATTTTTATTTATAAAAAATCATAAAATATTATCAAATAAAAATTGAACATGTTCCGCCAGATTTTGAGTATGTTTGAGTATTAAACTTGAGAGTAATCAGAAACATATCCTAGTCGTTACTGCTTTGGAAAGTATTTTTAATATGGCAACTTGCACTATGACCACGTCGTTTTTCTCGAGGACATAAATATTAATTTGTTAGAAAATCATAGTTAAAAAACAAAATTGAATGTTATCCTAAACTTTTTTAGTTTATAGCAGATTATTAAGGATTCTACTCTAATAAATATTAATACATTAATACGTTAATACCTCCAGTATAATAGACATTATTGTAATGAAAATGTCCACTTATGACGACTCCGATTCTTGGATAACTGACAACATAAATATACTTATTCGTGTGAGAAACAAAGCGCATAACAAATACTTGAAAACTATAACACAAGCACATCTATACAAAACACGCTATAATACTATAATGCAATATAATAAATAAAGCTTATTGCTGCAATACGCTGACTCTCCATATATCGCAAAATCATTTTAATTTTGATTTAAATAAAATAAACGTTTATGCTTTCTATCACAATTTAAAACTCATTCCTGCAAAATCACAACTTTTGTTTTTTACTGGCAACCAAAATAATGAGTTCATCAAGACCAATTTAAAAATAAAAATTCATAATATGCCTGTTCCACTAGTTAATAAAGCAAAAAATTGGGGCGTAATCTTTCGCACTGGCTTATCGTTTGAAACGCATGTCGAAAAAAAACTTCAAATTGCTGATATGCGTTTAAAAAAAGTAAACTTTTTTAAACATTTGCCATCTACGCTTATAAAAAAAACTAATCATAACACCAGACATATAACATATGTCTGGCAGCATGAAACTGCAAATTTTCAAAAGTCAATTACAAAATCATACCTAATCATATCAAATTACAAAAAAAGAACTTTCACAAGGAATATAAAAGATGGATTCTTTGTCACAGCTGAACGGTATATTGTCGACACCTGCTATCTCGAGAGGAATTTTATCTTTAACCGGTAGCCGATGTTGAGACATTTTAAGACAAGTAGAAAATCTAGTTCTCATGTTGTTTTTCAGAGTTTTTTGATATATATACGGTGGTTCACATTGTGAGAGCAGAGGGTGAGATGGGTGATTCCTGCTTAAGAGATTTGAATTGAGCGCTCTGAAGAAGCTAGGAACATGTTTAACAGCCTGCGGAAATTTCTTTAAAAGGACCAATAGAATTATTGTTATCTAAAAAGTCAATCCTCTAAATCTCGACGTTCGGTTCATTCTGCATAAACGGGAATAAATTAGGACGACTGTGTAACGCGTGACGAAAATATCGAAATATATCGGTCCTTTGTACTTACTTGGCGGCTTGTTAACGTGGATTATAATAGGGCCTCGTAAACACAGAACATGATACATAATGTACGGGAACGCGCATTTCATGGTTTCGACGTATTCATATTGTCAACTCCCGGAGGCACAATTATTATTATATATAACCCGGAAAATTCGATTGGTCTCCTATTTTCACGTTCGCAGCGTGTCTCATATTAACAATAAAACTCGTTCTGACAATTTTTTTTATTGGTAAATTAATTCGGCACAAGTTTCGATGTTCGTATACCGGCAAAGGGTTTGATATATAATTGACATAAATCGTATTTAAAAATATTTAACTGCTTCGATCGCTATACTGAAAGTTTGGAAAAAGAAAATCATTACTTAAACAGATATTCTTTGTAAATTGTGATTTTTAAAGTATTTATATAAAAAAACTTTAAAATATTTTTTTCAAATTTCACAAATTTAAACATATTGATAGTGGTAACAGTTCAATCAACCCATTATTTTTATTGATTAAATTATTAGCAAAGCTCTGACTTGTTTGTAAATTATTTCGTACTAGTATATAATGGAACACGTTTTATGAACGACACTGAAGAAGTTTATAAACATGTTGCATACTACGTGCCAAAAACATCGGCTTCCAACTAGTGACAAAAATACCACGAACGCTAAAATTGATTAACGATACTGTTTGATGTTTAAAATTGATTTGTGCACACCTGATCAGTGAATAATTGGATATTTTGGAGTAGGGAGTAGAAAAATTAACTATTGTTATGTTTAGTTAATATTGAGTTAAGAAGAGAAGTTTGACTGAAAACTACCTCATTTTCTATGTAAAAATAGTCTATTAATTATAGCGTTATGTTGAGATTGATAACTCAGGTAGTATAAAAATCGTAGAACATTTTCTTTTGGTGGAATTGTTTTATTGTATGTATGAAAGTTTAGGTATGCTTATGCTGACACTAAGTTTTATAATATCTGTAGTATCGTCACTGATGAGGTTCATCGCATATAGGCTGTAGCTAAGCAGGATATAACTATGCTTCCTTTTTTGAATTATATTTCGTTAGAAATAAAAATCTTCAGATGACTATCCATCAGGTAGTGAAAAATAATAACAATAATAACAATAAAGTTTGTTGAAATAAATTGTTACATAAATAAGAACCAAAAGTTCAGATTTTCACGAAATTTCGTTTCGAAGTTTTAGTTGTTATTTATTTTGATAAATGAATTTTCATCAAGTAAAAGCCACATCAGTTCAAATTGTTAATTACACGATACCAAATTACATCCGCAAAATGGAACTGGAGGCCAATTACATTTGACCAAATTCTAGCTCCGAAAATAATTACAATAGATGGAAACTTGGTCCACAAACTGAAATTTTAGATTACATCAAATAATTTTATGAAACAACAGAAGTAACGCCAATAAAAATATAATAGCAAAGATTCTGGGTAAACGGTATATAAGGGGCATAAGGAATTAAAAATTTAACAATCCACAGGTGTTATCACGGTAAATAGGGAAACGATGAAAGGTCATATTTAAAACATAGTGTTCATAGTCTGTTATATATAAAGTTTTTTATTTAAAATGGGAACTATTACAGAATTTCTAATTACTGTAGTGCAAAAGTTATGTTTGGAGGCTCTTTATTCTCCGAATATGATTTGTATAATATGGATCACAAATTGAAAAGTATATCCTGGGTGGGTTGATGGGAATTTTAACTGATTGAAGTAATAGAGTTTTCTTTGAATAAGTTCTAGCCGTGCTTTCTTTTTTTTGGATTTTTTTTTATGTTCTCTGGATCTCTGGTGTCACATTTAGGGTTTTAGTATTGTTAGGAACATTGTTGTGTATGGTATATATACGATATATATTATATACGACAACGATCTTTAAAAAAGATTTAGTACAAGGAGGTGCCATTGGCAACCACCTAGTTTCCTGTAATTTGAGACACAGGCATCCTTCTGCGTATCTATAACATAACATTACAACAATTAAGCTAATACAAGTCTAATCAGATGAAATTTGTTTTTAGATTGTTTTGTTCTTGCCGAATATCATTCTAGCAACGCTGTCGCAACATGTTCCTGTGAGTTAATGGATTTGGTCGGGTTGGACAATTTTGTCCTTTTTGGCAGAAGTTGTAGTTGCAGTTACCAGGAACCATGCTAGTTTGGAAAGATTTGATTTTTATTGTGTGATTAATTAGGTAGGCGATAACACGTTTATCTGGTTATTTTCTTAAGTCGAGTAACTTTTTTTCTATATTTTTGGGATTTAATTTTGAGGCTATATAACGAATTTTAAGCAAACAGTTACTTGCTTATTTTGTGCTCGTATTTTCACGTCTGCCAATGCAGAATTTTGCTAGGTATTGTGGCAAAATGTAGTGATACAGCGCTGGATTAAGCCCAGATATTAATTTTATTTAAAATTCATACAAAAAACTAAAACTACATCTAAAGCTTATTCCAGCAAAAAGATTTTGATATACTTTTCGGCACACGCAGTTAAAGTTCCCATCATTTAGGATATATTTTCCGCTTATATTCAGATAATAGAACTCCTCCACAGATAATTTTTGCACTGTGGTAATTAAAAATTCCTTAATTTTGAATGAAACATTTTTAACTAAATATTTGTCATTTCGAACAACTCGACATAACATTTTGGACTGCTGTGTCACATGTAAACTGTCGATATCTGCTCTGCAATACCGGGTTCCCCAATTCGATGGACTATTGGAAGAATATAAAGAATGAAAAAAGATTAAAATTTGGGTCCCGGCCATGGGAGACTTTGATCATTATCTATATTTTTACCGTTTTAGATTAAAATCTGAAACTTTGTTTTGTTTCTTTCCAATTAAGTGCTGTATCATATTATGACAAAATTTAAGCTATATGCAGGGCGTTTAGAATTGTTTTTTATATTTTACAAAAGATGTAAATGTTAATGAAGCCTGAATTTTAAATGGAACTCTAATTATTTCTAGAGAGTTTGAATCTTCTTGACTTTATCAACATTTATTTTAGTAGAATATTGTTGATAGCAAGAGGATATGCATAAAATTTATAGTATAATATTTTTTTAACGCTTATCGCTATTCTTCTAAACTGCTGCTTAAATTTGCTGCATGCTCTTGCAGATCAGAACTTCACCTAAAATTATCAAAATTTACATACTTTTGGCACAGATAGATTCGACTGTACCCTTCGCCTTTAAAATACGCATTTTACTCTTTCTTTGCATCTAATAATCTGTGCTATGCGTCAATCATTTACTGATTGTCTTTGATACTATTTGCTATAAAACTAATCATCTTTATTAACAATGTTTATTTATTTTCACTGGCCCACAAATTTGAAACGCGTTTATTAGGCTCAATTGTAATTGATACACCTTTTGATGGTAATAAAATGATTGGTCACATTATTAATTAAAAGTAACTTTTTTAACCAGACTAAATTTTTATACATTTGTGAAACATGTAAACGGATATGTCAAGGTTTGTTCAGAACCCGCAAGTCTTTAGCGATAAGTGTAAAAAGGTCAATAGAGAAGAGCATTTCAGAGTCAGTATCTCCTTCCTTCCGTCCCCCTATTTATTATTTGAAAAGTGTTATTGTTTGTCTTTACGATATGGCAAATTTGACGTGTATGCGTCGCCCGGGGTGACGTTTTTATGGCGTCGGCGCGACGTTTCGCGATTCGCGCGGCCTCCCGGACTCTTGTTTAGTGCAACGCGGGCACGTAGTAGGAGAAGCTTCGCGGTTTCCACAGTGGCGCGTTACAATTTCGCTCGCCTCGTGGCGACTCGGGGCGCCATCTGGCGTCTTAGGCGGACGGGCTCTCAACCATGCAGCGACCAACCGACGGACACGGACTCGTACGTAACGCACTCAATCCACCCGGCACGTCATTTTTTTTTCTCTATGGCCGTCGACGGTCGTGGACGCAAGCTCGCGATAGAATTTTTCTATAATCGAAGTCTGTCATTAAAAAATAAGTGGAAAATAAAGTAGCCCACTCCGAATAACGAATGACTTTAGAAATCTATCAGACGAAAATGTACGCCGCGCCAAATTTTTCTCGGTAACCAGTAGAGATAAAACTTTGCGGTTTTCGCGATTCTTACCCTTAAAAGAGAAATATTATAAGACAATCGTAAGTTGGCCGGGAAATTATAGGTATTTAAGTTCCGCAAACATAATTAAACAGATATTTTATTTAGTTTGCTCGTTGATGAACTTTGGAAAATTATTAGAATTTAAAAAAATATTTTTCTCAATTTTGTCTTAATTTATATACTATTTTCAAAAGTTTTTTCATGTCGTAGATATCCAGACAGGCCGCAGCCAAAGAAGACCATTTTTTTATCAAATTAAATTTAATAAAATTAATAATAGATCATATCATCATATGAATTCATATCAAAACATATAATAAACAAAATAATGAGGACAATGAGATTGCTGTATTAGCAAGTGTTGAGGCCAAAAACGCTACTTCATGTAAGAATTCAGTATTTGGTATTTGGTATTTAAGGCGGCGACCCGCGCAGTTGGGCCCAGTGCGCCCCCAGACCACGCTAGAGGGCATCCAGAATGTCGCCCATTCTATAGCAGGTCAGCAACTCCTTTACCCCAATACCGTGCACTGAGTCCAGATCGATCAGGGCCGTTCTGAAGACTCCAAATCTTGCCCATGCCAAAACAGGGCACTCGGTGAGCAGATGATAAGAGGTCTTCTCCCCTTCCATGCACCACCTGCACTCCGACTCGTCACCAATGCCTATCAAGCAAAAATGCTAAGCCTGCAGTGTCCTGTGTAGGCTCCTGTTAGTGCTCTGCACCCCCTTCTGGGCAGTCCAAGCAACTACCTGGTCCGAGGGAGAGCGAACCCATTTATCATAAGCCTCACCTGCCTCATTCCCGGTGCAATATATATATATATATATATATATATATATATATATATATATATATATATATATATATATATATATATATATATATATATATATATATATATATATATATATATATATATATATATGGTAACCATTGTTATCGCAGTTGTTTTAAGTGCAATTACAAACAATAGATTTCAACTATTTTAGTATGATTTTATTTATTATTTTTTATCGATTTAGTTCTGATAACATGATAAACAAATGAAAAAAGTACCTACAAGTTAATAACCAAAATTTTTATTGCAATTAACTACATAATAAGACATTTCAAAAATTTTGTTCAAAATTATGTCCATCTGCTAGAACACAACTATCAAAAACTTTTAACAGATGAGCTTGGGTCACTTGTAGGAGAGTCCTTCTTGTGATAGCGGCACACGCTGCACTAATTTTGTTAATGAGATCAGCCATATCTTCGATAGGTTCTTCATGGATAACGTTTTTTAGGTAGCCCCAAAGAAAATAATCTGGTGGTGTAATGTCCGGGGACCTCGCCGGTCACCTTACCGGTCCATTAGTACCAAACCATCTATTGGGATATTCTCGGTTCAAATACCTCGTTACTATTTGGGCATTATGTGCAGGCGCTCCATCCTGCTGTAGCCACATATTCATTCTAGTGTCAAGAGGTATTTCTTCTAATAGTTCCGGAAGTGTATTTTGAAGAAATCTTAAATAGCGATCTGCATTTAAAGTTCCTTCGTAAAAGTAAGGTCCAATAAGGAATCAATTTAATATGCCGCACCAAACATTGATACTAAAAATTCGTTGGTTACCTCTTTCTGTAATCCAACGAGGATGGTTTTCGGACCAAAAACTACAGTTGTGTCTATTAACGATTCCATTATTTTGAAATCGACTTTCGTCGCTCCATAAAATTTTCGAGAGAAAATTTGCATCTTGGCTATACAAATCGGACAATGTCGCTAAGAAATACATTCTTCTAGCATAATCGCCTGGTTCTAGTTTATGAACTAGTTTACTTTTGTACGGGTGAAAAGAGTTTCTATGTAGAATTCTCCACGAAGAACTTATATCTTGGGGTTATTATCAACCTGCTGAATTACAGCAACAGTATTTTCATCATTTGTAGCCGTCCTGTTCCTTTCTCTTTTAGGTTTTATGAAGCTGCCATATTCTCTTAAGTTTTTACATAAACTTGAAAAGGTTTTTGCATCGGGGACTCTTCTATGCGGATAACGCCGTGCGTAAACTCTTTTTGCTTCTCTACAATTGCATCTGCATTCTCCAAACACCAGTAACATGTCTACTTTTTCCTCATTGCTAAATTGCACCATTTTCACATAATAATTCTTAGTTTTTTTTAAACCGAACAATTTTGGATATTTCTTGTGACAAAATGTGACAATTTTTTGATACAGCAATAACAACTTACGTTTGTAGTTGCACTTAAAACAACTGCGATAACAATGGTTGCCATAGTAACTAACATTCATGGCATACTTGTAAAAATAAGCGTTAATCACATTTTTTATTAATCAAGAAATGTTTACTTTAAATCGGTATAACTTAGAAACGGGTAAAGTAAATAAGTTTGAGTAAATAACAAAAAAGTTTTTAAATAATATGTACTTTTGTATGCGCGTATTTCCAAACTCTCTGCAATCGAATAATTTTTCGAAGCGTCGCGACGCCCAGCTCTTTGCAGGCGTCGAATTTTTTAAACTTTAGGAAATATCTACTTGACCCCACACTTTGACTACTTTTTACATAAATTAAATATTTCTTTTCGTTTTGGACTTATTGGCGTGCGGAGTTTTAAGTGAAATATATATATATATATATATATATATATATATATATATATATATATATATATATATATATATATATATATATATATATATATATATATAATTTTGCAAAATATTTGGTAGTTCATGTCTAAAAAGCGATATACCCAAAACGTTCGTAGTCATAGTAATTCATTTTTTGAACAGTTTATACAATAATCATGGAAAAATATTTACTTTTTTTGTATTCTGTGGTTTGCATTGTTTTTTTTTATAATAATTATAACAATTATAAAATTGTTAAGTGGAATGAAATGAGGATATACTTAACAACAACAAAACTTACAAATATTTTCAAATAATTAGAATATATATTAAAATATATGATTATTTAAAAAAAGATATAGTATATTCCACTTAAAAGTATATAACATTTAGAACGTATGTCAAAAATTATACATTTTGGAAAAAATATGAGTACGCCACTGTTTGTCAACCCTCTAGTTTCTCAAAAGTGTTTACAATCGTTTTTCGATTTCAATAAATATTAACGCAAATATAACATATATTATAATTATAATAATTTTTTTTAATATAAATTCGCTAAGGTCGATCTCTGATTCCAATTGGCGACTTTTTAAAACTTAAAAACTCCCAGTGCATGATTTATTTAAAAATTATACAATTTTTCACGACCTCAAATTCAATCAAAATGGCAATTTGAAAGTCACTGCACCGGTTCTGTAAACTGAGCTGTAAACCTACTTAGCACACTTTAGGAAAACCAGCCTGCAACTGCAATACGAGTAATGAATACTTGGAAAACTACAATATTTAATTTGCAGTTATTTTCATGTTAACTGCATTTAATATTGCTTGAATAAACGCACTACTCGAAAATGGAGTTAATTTAATATTTTGAAGAATAAACAGATACCTATATTACACACGGTTAGCCAAAAATTTGGCACACAGGAAGTTTTAGTTATGGTTGATCTAATAATTATAAGGACAATAATGCCTCTCAGAGATCCTAACTTAAATTTTAGTGGAAAAAGAGAAAGAATGAAATGGATAAAAAATATGAATTTTATGTAAAATTTTCAGGACGTCTTTAGCAAAAACGTACCAGCCAGTTTTTTCACCGTAACAAAGCGGGATGTTAAATGAGTAATAAGTATCTAGAAACTTAGTTAACCAAACCTCCCTGTTAAGGTCATACTTTGTATTAAAATTAAAATCTTATCAAACTTATTACTTATAAAGATCGTTTTTTGAAATATTAATATAATATTTTATAATATTATCTATATGCATTTTAAATGGTTTGAAACAGTTTGAATGTAAAAGGGACACAGATAAACGATATTAAAATACTAGAAACAGCACAACCAACATTTTTCGCAACTTAAGTTTTTACTGTAAGATAACAGTTTCTAAAGTTTTATAAGAAAACCGTTGGTGTAATACATTTTTTCAAGCATCCAGTAAATACCAAATTATTTTAATTTTTTTAATATTGCAACCAAAACGTTTCCTCCGTAAAATCCTTTGTAAGTCTTAATGCATTTACAAATATTTTACAGCTACTATGAAACATAAAAACTATAATAACAAACTTTTTTATGCAGCAGGAGGCAGCTACGTTTTTTAGATTATGATGTTTAATAATTGTATTCTTAAAGATGTCGCAAGTTAAACCGCCAAAATTAGACAAAAATAGAAAAAGCTTTTATGGAAAGTATATAATATTTTGCAAACTGCAATAGACAATAAATAACTAAAGAAAAACCAGAGAAAAGCTAGAAGAAGTTGGGCAAAATTTAGGCTTTCAAGACAACATTTTATTGGCAAATACCAAAATGTAGCACTGCTCTGCTAAGTTGTGAAAATATACTTGTAGGGCATGCCCTATTATCTTCTTGGATTATTTAACTCTGGGCAAAAATTCCGTTCCATCTGTATTGTACGCCATTGCCGCCATTTCGAATTTGGCGGATTAATATAACATAAAATTATCCCTTTTTTAAGCATTCCTTTTGTTAGTAATCAGATTACGGCACTGAATTTGAATGCCGGGGTATGCCGATTTGTTTTTACTTTTAACTTTAGGGGGTCAAAACGGCATCCCCGACTCCCATGCGCTTGGAACGACCGTCAAAGACGTTACTGTTTTCCCAACTTCCCAACAATTTTAAGCATCAGCAATAAGTAAACAACTGGAAAGTGGGGCTATAATTTGCATAATTGAAATTTATTTGTAGTTTGGTTTAGTGGTTATGAAAGTTTTTAGGAATATTTTAGAAAATATGCGATTAAAAAATATTCTTCATTTTAACTTTTAGGCTTTTAGAAAAATTATGTTTTAAAGTGGCTATAATGATTGTCCTGTAGTTAATAATGCCAAAGCAAAAGTAAAGGAAGTTTTGTGCGGGAAGAAAATATATTACTTATCGTTATAAAACTTATTAATGAGTTATAAAGACAGCCATAACCTCGTTAAAAATAAATGAACTTACAAGTTTTTTATTAATTGTTAGTTGGGAGGTTTCTGAGTCAATGTCAAACGTTGTTTAGTAGTAGTTGCAAGTCATTGTTGCATTTATTTATCTTTCTGCGCGGCTTTGCTCTAACATTTTTTGCCGCCCACTTGCCTCGTTATCGCCCAGAGTTTTCGTCGGCATTAATTCAGCTCTATTCGATATTTTAATTCATCCATTTAAAATTTAAAACCGCTCGGGCGATACATATCACCCTCGACACAATAATAAGTTTTCCACATTGCCAACTGAATTAATTCGAGATAAGGCCCTTTGTCCGCAACTCCCGCGGCGCGGCGGGGTAGCTAAACTTCAACATCTTGCTTGGTAGGATGCCAGATTTTCGTAAACTCCAGTAATTATTATTATAAGCTCTCAGCGCACCTCACCGTAATTACCGGATTTTGGCGGGTCGTTTCTGGTTATGAACATGCGTAAGCCAATTCGCTTTATAATTCGGGGCGTAACGGTCATATATGCTTAGGAAAATAAAAATTGCTCTAAATATTGCAACTTTTTGCTTCCTCCTTACTCGAAAGGTTTTCAAGGCATACCGAGTGAAGACTTTTGTTGGGTAGGGGAAGTCATTTGACATTCGGAAATATTTGAGACAGCTATTCATAAAACCCTCTTAGAGTTTTTAAATAAGAATATTTTAATTCAGGAATTTTATAGTTATAATTATTGCTCAAAAACTTGAATTGATATGGAGTAAGAGTGTTTGTTTGTTCGAATAGTGAAAGAGAATAGTGATCAAGATTAAGGTAGTAAAATGAGCTATAGTTGCATAGGGAACATCAGGAAATAAAAATACAAAATAGTGACGCACCACATTTGTAAACTGCACAAGGAAATAAAAAGAACCGCCAGTATAAGAAGGACACAGAATTTCAATGTAACCCTAGGCAGGGACAACAATATTATTTATAATCGAGAAAGCTTGTTAGATGGAAAGTTATATAGAAGAAGTGTTTGAAGTTAAAATGGCCATCAAACGCCTAAAAAAATAGGAAATCACTAGGACCGGATAATACTAACACATAAATCCTGAAGCTTTTTGAGGACGACCCACTGGAATTCTTGACCAAGCCTTTCGATCAGGTTTACTAATGTCTACAGTTATAGCACTCTCAAAAAAGACAAATGCTAAAAACAGATTATAGAATCAAAAGCTTGATGAGCCACGCCCTGAAAATCCGGCCTAATATTATGCACTCACGCAAGTACCGGAAATTAGAGCGCAATATTTCTGAAACTACGATCTTATTGTAAACAAGGACAATTTAAATAACACTCAGTTTTATGTTAATAATGCACCTTTAGAGTAAACGGCATGCGGAAGATGCTATGTAACATGAAAATCAGCATTCAAACTCGAGTTCAAGTGCTCCGGTGTTTATATTCTCGGTATTGTTAAATTGTGCAGAGGCTATCTCCCCCAAATAATTTTACAGGGAAAGATAGATTGCATACGAGGTTCGTGACGTAGAAGAACCTAAGACAGCGGACTGGACTGGATCAGCATTAAACAAAGTTATCTAGACTAATGTGATAGCCAATATCCATAGAGATAGATAGGCAGTTTAAGAAGAAGATAGTAAATTTACTTCACCTTGCCTTATGAACAGATTGGACAGTTAAAATCATGCGACAAAGTCTCATTTTGATATGAGTTACAAATTGTGTACAATAAGTAAACTTAATAGCATAGTTGCTTGCAATTTTTTTAGTTAAAATTATCGATAGATTAAGATACAGGTATAATGCTCGTGAGTTTGATAGAGACACAAAAGAATAAACGGTTAACTAGTTTTAAGTAGAAGCCAGATGCCTATTCGTTTCTTGAAAGTTTTTGAAATAAAAACTAGTCATGTTCTTATTTTTGATAAAATAATTACTTGATATTACTAGAAAGCAAGGCACGCAAATATATACAGGCAAAAAAGGGTCAATAATCTGGGCACCCCGTTATACCATGGATCAGCGTTGTTGGAGCTGTCTTAAAAAACATTCTTTGTGCAAGCGAGAGTCTATTTTTAATATTTTAATAATATAATTACTTCTTTACTTAAATAGACTAACTCGTCCTATTTCAGTTTAAACGATGAGTGTTAATGGGTAAATGCAAAAGTTTTTTGGAAAAATTGGTGTAAGTGCCCTTAATTTGGTTCACATATCGAGGACCGCATACAGGTAAACAGGTGGAAGCGACGCTTACAATAAGAAAGTTAAATAATTTTGTCTTACTGTTCCAGTAATTTAGTTTTGATTTAGATAAAAAACCAAATATTGATCCAGCTTGATGAGCTTTATCGCAAATAGTCTTAGTCATTCCTTGAAACAATCCCGAAGATTAATATCATAAGGTAACCGTAATTTTTCACTTCTTCAATAACCTCTCCCTTGTACAAAAACTCAGAGTTTGATATGTAGAAACCTCCGTTTGAAAATGGTAGGAGTTTGGTTTTAGTAACATTCACGGTCAGTGAGTTTTGGTTAGTATATTTCTCAAGAAGGACAATCCTACGACTCACGTCAATTTCTCAGTCAAGTTAAAAAAATAGGCTAGTGCAATAATTTCGCTTTGATTGCTTTGTATTGCTTGGATTGATTTGAACAACCCCAACGCTTAGCTCAATCATCTTAGTTTACCCTTTACCCTTTACCGATATGCATCATACATAGAACCAAAAAGGTTTTTTAGATTGGTTCAATGCCAAAAGAGGGCAACTTATTCCATAATAGTGAGTGGTTGAGCTAACACGTTTCTATTGTTGCTACGTATTGACCATTAACGAGATACATCACTTATATTTTAAAAAGTTATTGTTTTTGTTGTTTGTAATAATGACGCTACAAAATGTCCAAGTAACGGTTTGAAAGACAACTTTTTAAAGCCTTTTCGAAGCGTATGTATATGTAAATTTCAAGAAAAAGATTTCTTTTTCTAAAATTATAAGAAACATGATTCATTAGTAAAGCACGTCAAAGAGAAAACGAATTTGCGATTCTCAAAGACTTGATTTTGTGTTCCAGATAGTTTAACTTTTGAAAACGTTAACTTTTGGAGTTGGGAAAAGTTGAAGCGTATCGAATAATGTCGTGCATTATGTGCATGGCAGAACGTAGTAAAATTCGTTCGAAAATAACGCTCGCTCGCAAGTTTCGAATATGCTCGCCAAAAATTGGCTTTTATATCCCGGTTTAACGTCGAACCCATTAAACTTTGCTCAAATCAATCGTTTTGCCTGTACGTATGTGTGTGAGGGTGTACGTATCAGGTAATAGAAGTGTGCCGTTGGATCGAAAGTTTAAAGCTGTTTCACGGTCGTACGGGGGGTGTTTGCCTCCGGTATCGTAATGGTTTGCTAAAGTATTACACGGAGTGGTGCCAACTTCCAAATAAGAGATCGCATTACCTACGCGTTATTTAACGTTTCGAAAATCAATGCCGATGAAAGCTAATGATAACTTTATACAACATTTGTATGTGTCTTCACAACATTAGCTATTAGATAATATAAAAACGTATTTTGACTATTACCAGGGTGGAGTTTCCTGAAGGTTGGAAAATTGCTCGAGTGTGCCCTGTTTTTAACAATGGTGATCCCGGTGATGTATAAAATTATAGGTCAATATCTATATTGTGCAGCCTCACTATGAATATACAGTAAGCATCATTAGATAGAACTACGCAAGTGAACATAATTTATACATATATCACAGACTTCTGACTAAGCTATTTAATAAAGGTTTATTGAACCTTCGGTTCAATTGCTAGGGTTGCTAATTCGGTACAGAACGGTCGAGGTGCCACAAGAACCTAATCTTTGTCCTTTTTATTTTAATGATGTTGCTGAACTGTTGACTTGCCGTTTTTTGCTCTATTATTATTTTTCCTGTCATTTTTGTTAACGTTGTTGAGCAATAAATCTATTTAGTTTAATTTAATTTATATTTTAACAAAGTCGCTTATGTACATCATCTAAATTAAACAGACGGTCGGTTTTCTTGAGCCGTAAGTGAGACGCATTACAGTCTGTAAACTCCGAGTGTTAATGTTGCTAAGTTCTAAAAAGTACGGAGTTAGATAGACGATGGTTTGTGCGCTGACTGTTTAGAAATTGTTTTGCTTAGAATACTTGGCTTTCATTGACCATAACATTTTAAGTCGAAATAATTAAACTACATTGTTACAACTGTCTCGTCGCGTCATTTTTCTCGTCATAAAGATTTTCATAATATTTACGACGCTTCCACCAAGCGCCAAGAATGAACTTCAAGGTTTCGAAAATAAATAGATAACAGAAAATGGATTTTCCCTACTACCTTGCGAAATACAGCTTTCATCTACTCCCCACTGGTGGTATTTCGAAGTTTGCCCGTTGTGATGATCACGTCACACCTCAATTAGTGAATGTATTGTTTTGTACAAATGTCGTAGAAAAAGTATAGTATGACTAGCTGGGTTTATGAAGAAATTTTAATTATTTATTTGCCTTACAAATCAATCGACCAAACAGTTTACAGATTGATTCGTTGGTTTTTTTCAATATCAAAATTTTCAAAATCTAAAAATGTGATTTTTTATTTTAAAATAATTCCAGAAATCGCCCTGTAATTTGGGAGCATACTTTGCAGAGTTTCCACATTGCATCAGGTCGTTTTTTTTTTCGGTTTATTTGCATTTAATATTGATTCGTAAAATAATTTCTTTCCAACAGTTTTTGTTTTTCCGTTTTCACGTGTGTCCATAAGAGCTAAGTTGAATTAAACTTGCAACAATAAAGAGGAAACTATTTCATTAACGACGAGTTTTTTTTTAAAGCTATTCCTTTCATTCTATAATGAGCCATTTCAAGTCAAACTTGTGACATAATTTGCGGACGACCCTTGCCTGATATTGATAGACTATCCTTCCAAGAAAGCTTGCCTTGCCAAAACTGGGTTACTGAATAATTATCATTATTCCATGACACATTAAAATGTGTTTGGATTCGTCTCTCTCTTCTTTTTTATTCCACAGGTAGTCCCTTCTCCAACAAACGATGTCGTCCCAGTCTAATAAAATCGATATTCTATTAGTTTTCTCCCATCTAAAACCTATTCGTTTTAATAGTTCCCATAAAGTGGTTCTAACCATGGGTTCAAAATCGCAGTCTTACTGAACTAAAGTGAGAATTTTATGCAGTGTTAGTAGTTATTTATTAAAAATGAAAGTATGTACTTTACGTCGTAATCCTTTTTCCAAAGAACTGTTTAGCACAAATTTTGTGCGGCCTGGAGATACTTTCATTTACAAGCCGGAATATTGTTGATTTTCCAACACCATCCATCTCTGCATTACGTGTTACATTACAATCACCACTCCGAGACATATTTTTATTTAAGAATCTTTTTTTTTAATTAGTGAATAAGAAAAGAATGTGTTTATTTAATTTAGTGAGTTAATTTGGGATGACAACTGCATTATTATTATAAGGTCCTTAAAACCAGAAAATCGTGTAGATACTCAAGTTTTATTAAAGAAGGATCAAAACTAAGAATTGTGACACTTTTTGCGTACATTATAATAATTATACAAGGTGATTCATAAAGAATGGGGAATCTCTAAATTACAGACTGTAGACTCCAAAAGATTATGATTGAGCTCAACATGTCTCATACAAGTTTTTTAGAGTTATGGGGCGTTATAAGTTTAAATTTTATTCTGAATTTTCTCAGTAATTGAGAAAGTTTTTATAGTATAATAATAAAAACTCTGATATTGCTCCTCTAAGGCGCTAGTTTTACCGTATTATTTAACTAAATCGAAAAACATTTTTTATGTTATTGTTCAAACATGATGAAAATACGAATTAATGTTCAATTTTTAATACAAAAAGTACTCTTGTTTACGATTTCTAACTCTGTTACTTTCTAGTACATTTGTAATTAACTAAAAGTTGAAGTTCTTCTTTAGAAACTTCAATGTATTTTTTCGGATTTTTTATAAATACTTGGTTGATTTGAAAATGTTCGGACAGCAATTAAAAAATAATTATTAACAATAATAATTTTGATAGTGTTCAGTTTTGGTTATTTATTTTGTATATTGACACTAAATATTAATTCATTACCTGGGTTTTCTATATATTGATTTCTTTATGATTCGGGGTTAATCGAATACATTTATCAATTTTTATTTAATTTAATTTTTTATATACTTTATGGTAAAAAACGCGTGTCATTTCACCGCGATAATATGAGCCCTCGGGTTTTGTTTGGCCGAATTACCGCGCATAGTTTTCGCGTGTTTGCGATTGGTAACCCCCACTACATTGCTGCAATGGACATGGTGTGGAGAAAGAAAATCCGAGAGCTCTCGGGGGTCTTACACTAGAGTGCACATAAGGTAGGCCGTTTATTTTATAATTCGAGGGTTTATCCGTAGTTTTGTTTTGTTTGTGATCAAATTTTAAATTAAGAATTTATTTCGATGAACTTGTATACTATTATTCCACACGCGGCTTCTAAAAGGAAGTCTAGGAAACATTGAGTCTTTTACATATGGTCTTCGAGCCCGGATTTTTAAAGAATCAGTAATTCAAAAATAAAATTATTTTGTCTTTTCTAAATTCATTTTCTAATACTAAATTGGTAAAAATAATTTTGATTTCATTCACTATAAAGGCGTTTAAATAAGACGACCTTGAATAAATTTGACGAAGTATCGGAAAACAGGTAAAGAATTTAAATCGTTTAGAGTTTTTTGCGGTCTTGATTTTGTGTACGATATTTTGATTGTTTTTTGTTATCAATTGTGGTTTTGGTGGATTTTACGAGGTTGTTCGCATATTTTAATATAATTGAATTTAATTTCTTCTTTCTTGCCATTTTTTTATGATATAGAAAATTTCTAAAAATATTTTTAAACCATGGCAGATTCAAAAGTAAATAGAAGAAGCGTTTTTATACAAAGATTGAAAGAAATCTACGATTTAGCTACTGCTGCTACACAGAACCCAGCTAAAATTAATGATTTTAAAATACGATATTCGGCGTTAGAATCAACATATAATGAGTTTGATAGGTTGCATTTGGACATAATTTCTGATAAAAGAGTAACGGATGTAATGCTTGAGCAGCAGGAGCTAATTCGAGCGGAAGTTGATGATCAATACTTTTCAATTAAAAGCATTTATAGTGAACTTTGTATAAAATCTGAAATATCCATGATGGTACCACCTTCGCCACCAGGCCAGAGCCATAATTTGCCGCCTTACCTAAATTTTAATCTTCCCCGTTTAGATATACCTGTTTTCTCAGGCAATTTAAAACAGTGGCCGACATTTTTTGATTTATACAGGAGTTCGGTGCATAATATGAACTTTTCCGCTTCACAAAAATTTCAATTAATGCTTACTCTCGTAACCGGAGAACCGCTCAGTTTATTGAGAAATATTCCTATAACTGATGACAATTACGCAGTAGCCTACGATACTTTAATAAAAAGATACGACAATAAACGGCTTTTATCGACTCATTACTTCAATGAAATAATGAACATTTCCAAAATTTCAAATCCATCGAATCAAGCACTGCGTAATGTTGTTGATAAGTTTTGTGAAAATGTGGAGGCATTAAAATTATTGAACTTTCCTACTGCGGAATGGGATTTTTTGCTTTTTAATTTACTCTTAATGAAAATCGATTCTGATACCTTACAGTGATTTGAAATGGAGCACGCAAAATTTGATATACCCACTTTTGGGCAGTTGAAATTATTTCTGAATAACAGGTGTAAGGTTTTAGATACGTTGACCTATACTCAGGAAGAAAATAAATCAAAAAATGCCGGAACCATTTATAATAGTAAGTCTTTTGCCAGTAACCGTCAACATAAGTCAGGTTCTAGGAATAATGGTGATCACTCCAAAGCATTTTTTACTAATACTCCTTCTAATAACGTTCCTACATTGAATTGTGGTATCTGTAGGACCCAGCATTCCATTATAAACTGCTCCGTCTTTTTAAGTAAGACTCCTCATGAGCGCTATTTACTAGTTAAACGCAACCGTTTGTGTGTGAATTGTTTGAGTTCGTTTCACAAATTTTCGAAATGCAGTTCTAATAAGACCTGTTCTTCTTGTACGAAACACCATCATTCTTTACTACATTTCGAGTCGGCACATGGTAATGAACGTAGTCCACCTAATGACGATGTTTTGCCCAGTGCTAATGACTCTTCCGTAGATCAACCACATTGTGGCACCACTTCCATAAATTCTAATAGTGCATTTACGCTCCTTGCGACTGCAAAAGTGGATTTTCTGGACAGCCAAGGTTATTCCCACACAGTTAGAGTACTACTGGACAGTGGAAGCCAAGGCAATTTTATATCCGAAAGATGCTTTAAGAAATTAGGACTTTCCCGCTCTCGTTTGAACATTCCAATTAATGGGTTAGGTAATATGACATCTGTATCGTCGAATGGTGTTACTTGTTGTACGGTCCGCCCGGTGGGTAAGAACACACCTTCTTTTCCCATAGAATGTATCGTTTTACCGCAGATTTGCTCTTACATGCCTTCTGTATCTTTCAGTCGCGAGAACTGGTCACATTTGGAGAATTTAGTCGTTTCTGATGACACCTACAATACTCCTGGACCTATAGATGCTCTCATCGGGTGCGAGTTATTCCCTTTAATTTTGTTGCCTGAGAAGGTGTGCGGTAAAGAGTTGGAACCTGTCGCATTCAATACATTATTTGGCTGGGTAGTGATGGGTAAAATTGATCGTATAAAAAGCAAGTCCTCATATTCCTGTTGCACACTATTGGAAGAAAACCGGGATATTAATAAAACTCTTCAAATGTTTTGGGAAATGGAGGAAGTTCCAAGTAGCAAGTCTTCATTAACCCTTGACGATCCCGCTGAAATTTCTTTTAACGAGACTCATTCTCGAACTCCTGAAGGACGTTTTATCGTTACTCTACCGTTTTCCAGTGGTGAGCCATTATTTTCTGACTCACGCTCCATAGCCCTAAAAAGGTTTCATAGCTTAGAGCGCCGTCTTCTTAAGGATCCTCCATTATTTGAGATATATTCCAAATTTATGAAGGAATACTTAGAGCTGGATCATATGGAACCCGTGTCTGCTCCTGTCTCTGACGTTGCCCAGCGCCACTTCTACATCCCTCACCATGGGGTTACTAATTCGAATAGTACGACTACTGCATTGCGCGTAGTCTTTGACGCATCTTGCAGTCCGCGGGATCGATCGTTGAATGACACTTTGTTGATTGGTCCCAAACTACAAAATGAAATTGTAAGTATTCTGTTAAGTTTTCGAAGGTTTCCTGTAGCATTTACTGCCGATATCAAAATGATGTATCGACAAATACTTGTTAATGACAGCCACCAAGACTACCAACGTATTTTATGGAGATTCTCCCCTCGAGAACCTGTTCAAGATTTTCGCCTAAAAACCGTAACCTACGGATTAAATTCAGCTCCTTTCCTTGCTCTGAGATGTCTTTTACAATTAGCCACCGAGGGTAGAGATAGATTTCCTAGGGCCGCAGCAATTTTAGCGTCCCAAGTGTATGTTGATGATATATGTGTATCTTGTAAATCTTTAGAGGATGCTGTGGATATCAAACAACAACTTATTGCTCTATTGGATGAGGGTTGTTTTTTCCTTAGAAAATGGTCTAGCAATTGTGTTGACTTCTTATCTACTATACCTTCAGATATTCTACAGAAACCTCTCGCACTTGACACTAAATCCGATCCTTACTTGAAGGTTTTGGGTCTCAGATGGTCTCCAGAGAAGGATGTCTTCTCATACGACATACAATTTCTCAACTCGACATGTACTAAGAGATCTATACTTTCTGAAATCTCCAGAATTTTTGATCCAATTGGATTACTTTGTCCCATAACTCTATTAGTTAAGCAGCTAATGCAATCTTTATGGGCGAGAGGTATCGACTGGGACAGTGAAGTGCCCGCAGATATTGCCCAAAGGTGGACCGACTACAAAAATGAATTGCCAAGTCTGTCAGCATTAGAAATACCCCGTTATTGTTTTATTTCAAAGTATGTTAGTTTAGAATTCCATGCTTTTGGGGATGCTTCAGAGCTAGGTTATGGAAGTTGTATCTATTCTCGCCTCGTGTCTCCAGATGGCCAAATTTCTACTTATCTCCTCTATGCTAAGAGTAAAGTATCTCCATTGAAGAGATTGAGTCTTCCTAAATTGGAATTAAGTGCTGCATTAATGGCTTCCAAATTGCTTAAATATGCCTTAAATGTCTACAACATTCCCGACGTACAAAATATTTATGCTTGGTCTGACTCGACTATAGTCCTAGGTTGGATAAGGTCACCGCCCTGTCGTTGGCGCACTTTCGTCTCAAACAGGGTGAGTCAGATTCAAGACAATGTAGCACCTGAACGTTGGTTTCACATCAAATCAGAAGACAATCCAGCTGACCTTGCGAGTCGCCCTGTCCTTCCGTCTGATTTAGTTGACTGTCCCTTATGGTGGGCGGGACCAGCTTGGTTGTCGCGTCCCTCCGAAGAGTGGCCCAAACACGAACTTGGTGAATTGGACGAACCACTACCAGAAGAAAGAGCGACCATTCTCACGGTAATAAAAGGCTATAATCCTGTTGGTGATATTTTGAATAGGTATTCATGCTTACAGAAAATACTTCGCCTTATTACTTATTGGCGTCGTTTTCTTGGCATTCGTTTTAAAGTGGTTTCAGTGGTTAAAAAGGGTCCTTTCACGGAGTACGAGTTATTTCAGAGTCTTCTCCGCATTGTGAAGCAAGTACAAGCAGAAGCCTTTTATGAAGACATTTCCAATCTTTCGAATAAGAATGTTTGTTCCAAGCCGTTAAGAAAGCTTGCTCCTTTCATCGATGAACAAGGACTTCTCAGGGTAGGCGGACGCCTTACGCACTCTCAACTTGATTACGATCAAAAGCATCCCGTTTTGCTTCCCAACAAACATAGGTTGACTGATCTTATAATAGAGGATTTTCATAAAAGATACCTTCACTGTGGACAGCAGGCCTTGCGCTATTTTATATCTCAACGGTTTTGGATTTTGGGTGCTAAAAGAGCTATAAAACGTATTGTCCATAAGTGTTTCCGCTGCTTTCGAACACATCCTCAGGTAATAGAACCAAAAATGGGCGATTTGCCTAGTTTCCGCATTACCCAAGCCAAGCCCTTTCAATGTACTTCTTTGGATTTCGGTGGCCCTTTTCAGATACTGATGTCAAGACATAGAGGTTGCCGTACTCAAAAGGCTTATCTATCTCTCTTTGTGTGTTGTTCTACAAAGTGCCTGCATTTGGAACTGGTATCAGACCTATCCACTTCTGCCTTTCTTGCGTCATTGCGTCGCTTCATCAGTCGACGTGGTAGATGCTCCAAACTGCACAGTGATAACGGTACCAACTACGTTGGTGCAGCTCGATACTTAGCAGATTGCATGGCTAACGCAGCCGCTGAGGAATTAATCGAGTGGCAATTTTTCCCTCCTTCAGCGCCTCACTTTGGTGGGTTACACGAAGCTGGCATTAAAAGCGTCAAAACCCACATTACTAAAATCATAGGGGAACAATTACTTACCTATGAAGAATTTTACACAGTTCTCACTCAAGTTGAGGCCGTACTCAACTCTAGACCACTTTGCGCTATGAGTAGTGATCCCAACGATCTATCCAGTTTAACACCAGGTCATTTTCTCTCCTTAGCTCCTTTATCAGCTATTCCCGATCACGACCTCACTTGTGTTCCTATGAATAGACTTGATAGGTGGCAGTTACTGACCAAAATGCATCAATCATTTTGGAAAAGATGGCATATGGAATATCTTCATTCTTTACAACAGAGAGCTAAATGGGATAAAGATACCACTCTTATCACGCCGGGTACTCTAGTTGTACTGAAGGAGGATAATTTACCTCCCCTCCAGTGGAGACTGGGACGGATTGATTCCATTCACCCTGGTGCTGACGGTGTTCCACGAGTAGTCACTGTCAGAACCCAAACCGGTTTAATCAAACGACCGGTTATTAAGGTATGTCCTCTGCCGGCCAATTAATCACAATTGATAAACTTTAATATTAGCATATTTTGTTTATTTTCTTTTTTTTTTTGTTGTTTTTTGAAATACCGTTGTATTTGGTGGGCGGTATGTTCAGTTTTGGTTATTTATTTTGTATATTGACACTAAATATTAATTCATTACCTGGGTTTTCTATATATTGATTTCTTTATGATTCGGGGTTAATCGAATACATTTATCAATTTTTATTTAATTTAATTTTTTATATACTTTATGGTAAAAAACGCGTGTCATTTCACCGCGATAATATGAGCCCTCGGGTTTTGTTTGGCCGAATTACCGCGCATAGTTTTCGCGTGTTTGCGATTGGTAACCCCCACTACATTTTTGCAATGGACATGGTGTGGAGAAAGAAAATCCGAGAGCTCTCGGGGGTCTTACACTAGAGTGCACATAAGGTAGGCCGTTTATTTTATAATTCGAGGGTTTATCCGTAGTTTTGTTTTGTTTGTGATCAAATTTTAAATTAAGAATTTATTTCGATGAACTTGTATACTATTATTCCACACGCGGCTTCTAAAAGGAAGTCTAGGAAACATTGAGTCTCTTACAGATAGTAATAAAAGAAACATCAATCAATCATCAACAAATGTCTTTGAGCGTTAAACAACACTTCTCTATCAGGGTATTCGCGGTTCCTTTTTTCTGCCGCAAGTGTAACAATATTAGGAAGTCCAGATGGTTTAAGTCTGGACTTTTTGGTGACCAAACAAATTCACTTCCACGGCCAATCCACTGATGAGGAAATTGCTCGCATTAATATTTGCACGATGACAACGCAAAGGGTGTTGGTGCCCCATCATGCATATAGTAAGATAGTTTCTCTTAAGGCAAGTGATACTAATTTTTGGAGTAAGTTTAAACCGTGCTCAAGAAAGTTTAAACAACAAGGTCTGAAATTACCCCACGCAGCATGTGGAATCAGAATCTCACAATCCAATTAAATTTAGTCTCGTGGGTAAAATGAATTAGGGAAATTTGGGTTCGGTTTTTTAAAAATTGAGCAAATTGTAGACGAGCTGGTAAATTGTTCAGACAATAACTGCTGAAACGGAGTATAATGGTACGCATGGAGTTTTTTTTTTTAAATTCGGCTGTGGGATGATTGACTTATTTCTTATGGCGAACAATTCCAAACTATGATTTAATACTATTTTATAACAATTTGGGTAATTTTTATTGACTTTTTATTGCGCACACTTTTTCATATTTTAAGTTATATTAAAAAATAACACAACATATGTTTTTAATGTAAATAAGTCAAAAACTGACACAGTTAGATAAGAGTACTATTTCTACGAATAATTGAATATTTTTTGTGCTTGTTGTCATGGTGCAACCATAACTCGACAGAGGAAAAAAATCATGCAATTTATCTAAATAACACTAGTAAGTTTTAAAATATTAACTGTCATGTCACAAAACCTAGACATGCCAATTTTTATTATTTTATTTTAACAACTTTCTCAACCAATAAGAAAATTCAGAATAAAATTTAAACTTTGAATGCTTTATATCGCCGAACTCATCGACATTTGTATCAGGTATGTTGAGAACAATCAATTATAATATTTTCAATTTAGAATTTTACCATTATTTATGAATCACCCTGTATAAGATGCCATTGTAATAAATAGCTTCCAATTTGCCTGCTGACTTTGACGAAACGGATTATGAAAAACATGATTGAAGGTAACTGATATCACTTCAAAGTTTTCAATCGTCTCTGTGGCGTAAGACTATTTATATTTATTAATCTATATATTTATTATTAATTTTACGGATATAGTCCATTTCTACATAAAAAAAATGCACAGTTAAATCACAGGCTGATACAAAATTAAAAACTAATTGGAAAAATGATGTAAGCTATGTAATGTTATGTTATGCTTGCTTGAATCTGATTCCTAAATCTACCCTCAGTAGTGAAAAACTCCAAATGGTCGTTATCATAAGCCAGTTGGGCTGCCCTTGCGATGAATGAATAAATGTACTATTTAGGCGAGTTATTCGTATTGGTGCCAAAAACCCAATCTTTGACAGAATGAATGAATAATTTCTAACAGAAACATCATACCTTTAAGGGTTTTCATACCTAATGAGTTTTCAAGGGCTACATAATCGATTATTTAACATAATAAAATAAAATCGACGCGAATCGAAACGTTTTAAAAAACCCTATAACCGTAGTTCCACGAACCGTCGTCGGCGCTGCCAACTTTTACTATCAAAAAAAGGCGCTTCACACACAATAGGCATTTCTTGTTTTGCCCCTTTTTAGCTTTCTCTAGGTCCGGCTGGATGCGGAGGCGAAACGGAGGTGCGGGTCTCACCCTGACAAACCCCGCCCCCCGATGGTTCTACCTGTTTCATGCCTGACACTGTAGATTCCCATTGGCGGCCGTTGGGGCAGCCGATCAGGTCTGACGATCTGACTGTTACTCTTAGCGTAGATAGTTGTGTGTAGATGCAAATCGACCAATATAAAACTGACATGAACTTCAATTTGAACAAAATTTTCAATTTTCTCATTTTGCTATTTTACAAGTTTCACCCTGTATGGCTATTTTTGTAAAAAGAAAGAAATGTACTACCCAGAGAATCTCTCGTATTCTTGAAGTCAGGAGGATAGCATTATATGTTGTCAAATTTCTCGAGAGCACTAGGTTCGTTTAAATGACCTAAGTCGATTTATTTGATACTGTTTTGTATTTATGAGTTTGTCTATAATAGACAGGTTGTTACCATTGTTACAAGCTATTTGTTTTATTAAAAAAACAATCTTGACTCCTTCCTGTTTCGTGGTACATTTTTCTGCCGTGCCTCGAGCATTCTTTGATGTTGTAAAGCTGACTAGAGATGGTTCGGAACGCAAGGCATTTGAAAATTATGCTCGTCGTTCGCGCGTGGCTGGAACGTCGCGCCAAGTCTGTACACGGCTTAACCCGCTGAATAAATTTTCTCCTAGAAACCACATCTCTTTCAATCTCAATTTCCTCCAGGGCCTCCTCAAAATCGGAATTCATAATATTATACCAGTACGGAAGTTGATTAAGGTTCACTATTACTAATGTAATTTTTGGCTAAATATTATTTAGTGGTAAAAATACCGTGAATAAGCACTATAGACAAAAAAAAATTGTATGTTCTAATCTTGTTTTTTTTTTTTCAATTTTTCTTATTCATGACCAATAGAATACTTCCTGGGGAAATTTCCCTATTTTTTTAATGTAATTTTTGTCAGACCATGGATTAATTTATAACATCAAAAGTCATAAAGCCATAGCTCTCTTCGTTAAAATTATGTGTTCTTTGTTGCTGTTTAATTAAATATATTGCAAATGAAATTGACAAAATTCTTGATTTTGTAATTACACTATGTACCGAGTGTCAAATGTAGGATCTTCCGTTTTATTTTTTTAAGAGTGATCGATTTTAGAAAAAAAAAAGTTTTTTGTTTTTAAAAGAAGTTTTATGTCATATAAGTACCACATACATGGGGGTACCCAAAAAAAACCGGAATAATTTTTTATAAACTATATATTGTTTTGAAAATCACAGAACGACCTTTTCCGCTTCAAAATACTCTCCATTACAACTAATACATTTGTCCCAGCGGTGCTTCCACTGTTCGAAACATTTTTTATATTCATCTTTGGCTATAGCCGACAGCTCATCCCTCGTTTTTTTCTTGACCTCTTCAATGTTGACAAATCGCTGTCCTTTCATGTCCCTTTTCATACGTGGAAATAAGAAGAAGTCACACGGAGCGAGATCAGGCGAGTAAGGTGCATGGGGCAGAGGAACCATGCCATTTTTAGCCAAAAACTGCTTAACAGAAATGGCTGTGTGTGCAGGTGCATTATCGTGGTGTAAGAACCAGTCCCCTGCCCGCCACAAATCGGGTCTTTTTTGTCGAATACTGTTGCGCAATCTTCTTAAAACTTCCAGATAAAAAGCTTGATTAACGGTCTCACCACAACCTAGTGGCAGAAAGGTGTACTATACAAGCTCTGCGCGCGGCAATTCAATTCCGGTTTTTTTTGGGTACCCCCTCGTATAGAGATAATTGAGATAATAGAGATAATTCCTTTCACGTTGGGGTAGTCGGGGGAACCTTTCCGTTTAACGATTTTTAATCCATATCTATTTTGCATTTGCAATTTTCCTCCAACTTCATCTATTCTCATAAATTTGCAAAGTTTAGTTCTTTGTTCTATAGGCTTTAATAAGGATTAGATTGCTTTGAATGTCGGTTAAACACTTTGTCCTATCAATAAGTTGTTTTACAAATACAAGTTGTCATATCATATATGAAAATCAAAGTCTGCAGTACGTAGGTTCCACCTTCTTAGGCAATGTTTTATTACAAATGTTTACGTGTAGGAATTTATGAATAGCATTAAAATAAACATTGCATGAAGCAAATTCTACTAAAAGTTAAGGAGCCGAATTATTATTTATCCAGATCAGGCGTATATTCTTTGAACTGTCAGAATTCTTTGCAGTTTATATCGGACAGTCTGGAAGGAAGATCTCCATCAGAGTTCAGGAACATCTAAGTTGAATGAAAAAGTACACTGATTTGTAGAAATCACAAAAGTCGAAAACTGTCCAAATTTTGGTAAATTATTTTATTCGTTTAAACATTTCTTTGAAATGACTTTATGAAAATAATTATTTTTGGGATATTGACTTGGAGAGGGTTGGAACTTGTAGTTTTGTGTTCGAGTAAGGGCAATTTGGTTTATTTTGGCACACTTTGAATTTTAACTCTTTGTCCCAAATCGAATGTACATTTAAATAAGAAAATTTGTGCCCATATCTTTCTGTGCTTCCGCTTTTGCTTAGATGTACAGTTAAATTTTTTGAATTAGTTCACAGTGTGCTTGTATGTTCCGCGCAGATCATGGGACTGGTATGAGTGTTCTTAAAGCTCTGTTTTGCAAAGATGTGCTTTTGATGCATGTAATCATGTTGAGATGGAATAAATTATTATAAGTCTGATTGTTTACTCATGGTGCCCCAGAAGGCGACGATCAAACTTAAACGTGGAGTAGGGGATTTAGAACGAAAATAACCCTATACGTATTTATCAAAATTTACAACAAGAAACATCTGTTCAGATATAATGTGTTTAAAGCTTCTCATTTCATCCAATCAGCGTTATAAAAAGTTACTAAAATTTTCTGAAAACACTTGTTCTATGCTAATGAGGTAATGTAGTTTTTGAACATGTTTTGTAATTAAAAAGACAGAATCAATCATAACCATAAACATAGTGTTGTAGAATATATTGTTAATTTTGGATACCTATCTTAACACAAACTACGGAAACTCAAATTTTTAACTACCAACAGCTGGACAGACGCATGTAGAATATCCTTGGTTCGAAATAGTTAAGTTAAGTCGACTTTTGGAGCACCTATATACCTAATAAAAGTTAGTTTGCTTCATGTTGCTTTTTAATCCGATTAGTGGGAGTAGTTTGATTTTAATCACATATCAATGGCTGTTAGTTTTATTTATGTATACTCCTTTATCAAACGTTTGTCCTAACTATTTCAATTTATTTAGCCAGGTTATTTCTGTAATGTTGAACTGGGCGTGTATTACTTTTGTTTTTCACATTTTGTTTTTTGTGATAAACATTGTGTATAAAACAGGTTTTTCTTTATACACTCTGAGACATATTTACACATTTCTAAAACTTAAATTAGAAAAAAATTAAGCTTAGCAGCTCACGAGAAAATTAACTTTGAAATTGCTCCAAATTTTAATGATGCGTTAATTCGCATGCGAAATGTGTATTAAATTTAAATACAAATGCTAAATGCTAATGCCGAAAATAAATTAAAATTGCTATATCATGTAACTTAAGGCCTAGAATATTATGAAGACATGTAACAAAAAAAAATACATTTGAGTATTTTTTTTATATAAGGCTTCAAACTATGAATATCTTCCATAATCAAAACAATAAGTTTTATGCCAGTACTCAGAGTTGCAGTTCCATCATCTCAGCACGTTTCGGCTTCTTTCATAAGAAGTTTGGATAGTTCATTTTGTTCAATTGGGCTTATAATACTCCAAATCTTCTCTCTAGTATTGCGCAACTGATGAAGAGATCAATTGTAGTTTCTCTTCTTATTGGCACAACCTACTGTGATGTCATTGATAATCCCCGCGAGATTTAGGTGACTCTTTAGATGGCAGTGTCTTGTCAGCATTCCTACCAGCGTTCATAGTTGCGTGCCACTGAAGCTGAAAAGCTCATGTTTGCTTCTGAGGCTCTGATGGTCTGATAATTAGAACCCTCGACTGCCTTAGTCCCGGCGGATTCTCAAATTGCAAGCCGAAGCCGACCAAGGCAACACCAGATCTGCATTTTTTTTGCTTATTTTAAAAATTGAACATTAAAGCGTTTAACGCTTCCCTTTATATTCAAAATAATTTTTCAATACAATTAAGCACTAACCAAAACATAAATTTTTAAACCAACAGAATCGAAGTCCTCTCGCATACTGGAAAATGCAATGTCATTTTCTGCAACGTTTCGATTTGCTTGCTTTATTTATTTTTGGACGTATTTTTAAAATGGGATCTTCGTTATTGTCCATGCAACGTAATAATAATGTCCTAAAAATCGATTGCTACTAAAAATAACACTAAATGGGTTGAATCACGAGCGGATAAAACATTCATAATTTAAAATGAGTGTGCGAAACTACCGGCATGATATTCCATTGCGATTTATCAAATGAAATACAAAGTCGATTTTAAATTCTGAAACGTGAGAAAAGTGCAAACTCTTGCTCTAGAAATCGCACCGAGAACTGTTATGACGTGTTATGGAAAAACTATAACTATAAAAGCTGCGAAAATTTGCTGTTATAAGTATCTACCATATAGTATGGCTAACACTGTTTTAAATAGGTCGCTTTTTATTTTAAATAGACCACTCCGATGATAACCATCGCAATAGATAAAGTCTTAACTTCACAGATTGCCGAAATTGATGGTTCATCAATTTATATTTGTTTCAGATTTTTGTAAATGATTTCCGAGTGTTCGTGAAACCCTCTGGAAGTTTGGAAACCCTGTTCTCTTCGCGGTTGACTCCCAGATTTTTTTCACTTATTTTTATAATCTTTTCTTCTCCTGCATTAAAAAATAAGGTGACTTTGCATATATTTAACTCTTCCTAAAACTAAAGCGAGGTGCTTTTAGATACTTTAAAATGTAATTTTAGTAACAATCTGAAAGTTATAATTATAATAATAAATAATAATCTCATGAATTTTTTTGCCACTGAAATGCAGATCATTTTTGATTCCTATATTTTTAAAGAAATATGTTTTCAGGTTTTAGGAATATTGCTTATGTGATATTCTTCCTTTTTTATCAAGGCATTTATATCAATTTGAAGAAACATAACCATGGCCGCCAAAGGACGACATGTTCACCAGGTTCGCTTTTTAAAAACATATAGTCATTCAATATTAAACAGCTTGGAAACTTTTACAAAATTTATCTAGGTGTCTTATGGCAATATTGTTCTTCCAATAAAACCTAAGACGATTTTGGAACACTTATCGTTTTACAACTTATTAAAAAACTTTCGTAACCGCTGCAAAATTAAAAGTAACTGGAAAACCAATTGCGTAAATGTCAGATGTTAAATTATGCCTCATAACCTTACTTTTCAGTTGATTAATTTTTCATAAATATCTAGATAAAGTTTAGAATTAATCCAAAAATGCCTTGTAAAAGTTGTGCAAAAAGCCCAATACAAAATATTTATAGATAACGTAACGAAAACGTTTTGGATGTAATATTGGATTTGTAATGTAATATTTTATTTGTCTTTGTAATATTGTAAGTATTTCGATATTTGTTTGACAAAACTTGTAACATCAATGGTTTCTTATAAATCCCTAATATAAAAATGTTAGTTGGAATACCACATTAGACTAGCACCTCTTGTAATATTGCATACCTATGGAAAGAGAATGGAATAGCAATTTTGCGGCAAAAATCCCATCAAATACTTCGATGTTATACGACGCTCTTTATCTCATGAGTCACAGTTGGTAATTTCCCATCGCTCTACTTTTGATGCCCATGACTGCTCCCACGCGTTAAGTTATATCCGGCCCTCCATAAATTGTGACAAAAATAAATTAATCCTAAGTGGTATTGAAAAGTGATGATGTTAAACCAATATCCGAAATACAAAGGAGACCAGAAAAGTAATTCATAAAATGTTTAAAAACAGTCGGCCCGCATAAATATAGGCTTAACTCCGCCAACGCAGAAATGAAAATCCACCAATCTGTTAACCCCTTTGGGGAGAGGGTTGAATGGGAGAGGGGACAAAATTAGTTTAGGTGGTGAATTTATTTCACAAACACCCCAAAACAGTTCTATTTCAGAAAACTTCCTATTTGATATTAAGGGGTTGGACTGCTGATTCTCGTATTGGTAAATCAGAATTGATGTCCGGTTTCACGATTGTGTTTGGCAACTCCTGATGAGTTTATTTGTCATTGTCTTAAGGCGCTTTGATATTTTTTTCAATATAATCTTCGCCGCATATGCATAGAATGTTGTAAACTCCTGGTATTTTGTCCTTAATGTTGATGTTTTCTTTGGAAGGTTGTGGTCAAATGTATTTTGTGATGGGACGCTTAATATCTCTGATGTGGGAATTATTAGAGAGAAGAGCAAATGTAAAGTGTTTTTATTCTGGACTCAGTGACTCGGGTTAACATAGATTTACGACTCTGTTGATCACCGACGATTTTTTGGCATAAAAATGGCGAACGTGAAAAGATTTAGGAAGAATTATTTGTACGGTTTGTTACAGTTCTGGGCCTAAAACTATCTAAGAATAGCACTTTTCAAATATTGAAAAAATAAACCAATAGTTTTCGTTAGCCATTTTTAAGTTCTAAAAGCGAGACTGGAAATCTGTGTGTCAGTGTAAGTCGGCTTTGAATTTTTATCAACAGTAGCGAAATAAATAGAGTCTGTTATTTTGACATGTTATAGCACAAAAATTTAATAATTTGTCAATTGTACAACACTGAATCAGTTTAAAAAAAAATTGTACACAACAGTTTCCGAAAGTGCTTTTACTAAACGATTAGTCAAATTCCACGACGAGGCGTAGTGGGCTTTTTTTTTTCTTTTTTTTTCAACAAAACATCTAAACCAGTTTCAATAAAAATGAAGAAAAACCTCTTTATTTAAAATATTTCAACGCCATCTATATCAAAAATAAAGCAATATAAACTGTTTTCTTAAAATCATCCAAGAAATAACACCCTTTAGGATCAGCAACAAATTATGAACGCAATGTAAAAAACAATTATTAAAGCCGAAAGCGTTGTGTGCATAATGGATTAATCTCACCGATTATTACTCAATTATTTTGTTTCAATAAGTCGGGAATTTCCAATCGCATCGATTTTTTGGCATATTCGGTTTTAAGCGCCTGAGGATACGGCCGCGCACCACTGAGGTATTAACCATATAAAGCTGATCGAAAATAAAAAATCAAGTGCGCACTGGATTGAAAAAATACCGAAAAGTCCAATCAATATTTGATTTTGTGTGCTATATCACTTTGGTTGTAATATTATGTCAAAGATCAGTAGATCTGAAATCATTTTGGAACGTTTTTGTGTAAATACGTCATTTACGTTCAACGCGGTGTCCCTTTTACATATAAACTGGGAGTCGATTTAAAATGAAGAACCAACATGCAGGTGTGTATTTTAAAACATTATATTATTTGTCAGAAAAATATCTTTATAGATAATAGTGTCTCCAATTTAGGGAATTAAAAATTACGCAGAAAACAAAGTACGACTTTAACGGAGAAGTTTAGGTACCTGTTTTCCTCCATTCAGCCTATATACTTATTACTTGAATAAAAAAATGGTTCAGTGTCCAGTGAAAATTTTACAAATAATTCATATTTTCTCTCTCTTTCCTTCGTTATTTTTTTCTACACATAGACTCGTGAACTGAGGTGGCTTTTACTTGATGAAAATCCATTTATCAAAATAAATAAGAACTAAAAGTTCAGATTTTCACGAACTTATATATTATGACATGACAATTGTTTCGGCAACACCGTGTCTTTATCAAATGATATCGACATCTGAACATCTGAACTTTTAGTTCTTATTTATTTTGATTTTCATAGACTGTTGTTTTACAGACACGCATCAAAAAATTGAATTATTAAAAAAATATAGAGAAACTTGTTACAGGAGTTCGAAATTCGCTAAAACTTCCAAAGAACCAGCAATTCCTAGCAATACAGAATCGGACGCATCTGTGTCACACTTTGAAAAAATTATAATTATTATTATTTAGTTACAACGAAACCAATTCCAAAGGCAACTTACACTTGAAACAGTCCCAAAAGTAACAAAAAAAGGCCGGCAATAGTGTATTATACAACAAGTTTGATAAACGGCATTAAAGTCACGAGCTTTGGTTAGTTGAAACGTCAATCGCCATGTCGGTCATATGTGTTTGACGCTAAGAAGTTCTATATGAGCCATGTCAGACATATATGTCTGATGTACGCGAGTTGGTAGAAGGCCACGTCAATCACAGATGTCCGACTCAAACGACACATTTGCATTATGTTTCTAAAGCTTGGCCTATTAGAAACAAAACCTGAAAATTTCTTCACTTACTACAAACAATAAAATGAAATAAAACATAGTTATATAATGGTATATTGTTTGAGTCGAAAAAATACATTTTAATATTTCTTATTTCAATATAATTAAGTATTTTCATTTATTATGCTATCCGAAACATTCTATGCAAAAAAGGGCTGTTGCTCGCAGTCTGAGCAGTACGTTATTTTTTTTTTCCTTTTTTTCTTGCCGCATCTCGACCTTCTGCTTCTTTTATTTGAGCGTAACGTCCAGTGCACATTCTTTTTATTTTCTTTCATTTCAGAGACCAAATTTTCCCGAAATTGTCTAATTCCTATGTTACTTTTATTATTGATTTTATATATTATATAAGCATTTACTACTGATATTCTATTGCAAACTTCCGGTACCATTTTATTCCTTTTCTTAGAATAGTTGCATAGGAACCCATTGAATCAGAAATATCTATCCCTGCTTTCCTTTGTTATATTCCCAAATTGGGAGTGGCTTTTGTTTATTTTTTTGTCGACTTGTGCCAGCAGAATTTGCGTTTATATCCGGAGCATGTTTTGTGGTTAGTACTCTAACATATAAGACTGACACGGCTTGTCGAGAAAAAAAGTTTTAATATAGGGCCATGTCAGTCAGATGTGTGACATAAAAAATAGTGTTTTTAAGAGAATTTTGGCAGAAATATTTTTTTTGTGATACATTAAATTTCCTTGATACGTTTTTTAACTAAATAATGTAATAAAGTTACCATGGCCCATGTGAAAATTTTTCTGATATTATCGTGGCGATTAACGTGTTAATTATCCAGGCAGAAGCAAAGTTTAAAAAAAAATGCAAAATTGAAAAATTTGGCCGTTACGAGTTTTTTGTACAACCCTGTGTAGACAACTGTTCATCTTTTCAAATATGAAATTGTTATTGAACTTATTATCCGTATTTTAATTAATATCTGATTAATGATGATTACCGATGATTACGACGCATAGGGGGCGCGTCGTAATCATCGATTTAGAAAGCAAAGTTAAAAATATATGCACAGATTGAAACTGCTAGTTATTTAACCATGCGTACAATTTATATTAATAAAAGTTTTTAAATTGCAGCACTGAAAAGTAGGATTAGAATTTTTTTTTAAGCAACTCATATTTTTTAAATGAAACACAAGTTATTTATATATATTTATTTTTTGACACTTACGTTAATACTAATCTTAGATAACTGTCATAATATATTCTTTATATTACTTCTTGATTCTTCTACCTGTTTGGGATTTTTGGGATTTGGCGTTTGCTTACAGGTACTTTGTAAGGTTATTTCAATGATTTTTTAAATTAAGCGTGGTATAATTTGGCTATTTTCGAAGTTGGCTTCCTAATTAATCGCTTGTTTGACTTTGATTATTTTTTATTTGTAGATAAATTAAGCGTGCTATCTCAGATTTTTTTTTCAGATTCGAATATAACTATAATATAACAACTAAATAAACTAACCATATTAAGGATGTATCACTGAGACACACTTTTTCCCGAAATTTGGAAATTGGAAAATTGAGATCATATTGGAATCATTAGAATCATTTTTCTGAACGTTTTGTTTTTTTGATCACCACATTATCTCTATTTTTATTGAAAATATGCGGTTTCAAAGCGAATGCCTCGGATTAAGCAGTGGAAATGCAACAGATAAACGTCACCTTGGCCTCATCGTGCAAAAATTGACTAGATCAATAAGGTTTGTAACAAATTCTTGGGAACTTCTTCCCGATGTGTAATTCGCAGATCAAGCTGTTGGGTAAAGTAGTTCGGCGACAATGTTTATGAAGTTGGTATCACCATTCGATCAAATAGTCCAATAGTCCAAATAGTGTGTTAAAGTAATATATCTCGTTTATTACTTCTTTTCAAGAAAAATGCAAAAGTTATAGATGAGACTAAAAGAAGCTAAAAGAAAACAGGGTGGATTTTAAATATGTGGAAAACCACACTTGTATATTTTTTAATGGAACGCCTTCTATGTTATGACTAATGTACGGTTTTTATGATCTATAGTGAATGTTTTCGGATTTATGGCCAACTTTTCGTCAAAAATACCCTGTTTATTCCGACATCTGTAATTTTATTATGCCAACCACTTTATAAAGTGTTACATTTATCTTGTACTTGTCTTGAACTTGTTTCGAATCTTTTATACCAGGTGAGTCAAAATGAAAAATATTCATTCTCTTGAAAAAATCAAATGGAACACCCTGTATATTACACTTCCAATAATAACTGCTATTTCCTCATCCGCTTTCAATTTTATTATATCGAAATTTAGCTATTTTTTAATGAATACACATATTTACGAACAAAATACTAAAAATCTTTCTCCGATAAAATGGGAATAAGAAACCACAGTGTTTTGAAAAATGTCCTCGAGATTTTCGAAATATTAAATCGGTACTGGTTTCTCTCGAAATTCCGGCTCACTCCATTACAGAATCTCCATTGACAACTTTAATCATGTGCAAATTGCACTTCGTTCTTCGTCACTGTGAGTGATACCTTACGTGTTAATAATCAAAAAAGTCCGAATAAAGGTGTTTTGAATAAAAAAAATGAGACAAATTATCAGGGATCCTGGAAGCACATCCGGCTTCTTCTGTTACCACATGAGACAGGTATTTCCTGCAATTCAATCCACTCAGTTTTATAATATATAGAAATATAATTATACTGCATTTAAATTAACAATATTAAGGGTGAATATAATTTTGTTTGAAATTATGAAACATATATAACGAAAATATTACTTTAAAAAATTATATGGACCGATGAATGTTCGTTCACTACAAAAAAAAGCTGTAATAGGCTAAATACGCGATACTCGCCGAAATAAAAAGCCAATGGTAGCAGTGGGTTAATGTTTGGAGTGGGTTATTTTGAGGCCGCTGTTGGTAGGTCAAAAATTAACTGAAAGTCATTATTTTTTTACGCAAAATGTATTGAAATGCTCGTCAAATACATCACATTAGAACATTAACAGAATTTAATTTATTTTTATTATCTTTCATTTGTAAGATGTAATAAAATAAAATCACCTATTTTTGACCTTGACCGAAAACGAATGGAAAAAAATATAAAATTCGTAATTGTAACCAGAATAAGGTGTTTTATTGAATATCGGTATAGGACGTTGAATTAAAAAAAAGAAAAGAAAAAGCGCTGAGATCTTCGAAAATTGTTAGTGTTAGTGTTTTGGTTGCTAACAATACATTTTATTTATTTTTTATTTACCTGTCTTTGCATAAATTTCTCAATAATTTAGTAAAATGGTTGAGCATGGTAACACCTGATAAAGCGAATATACAAAATGTAAGTCAAAGAATGGATCCATTGCCCAGTCAAGCATTAAAGTCGCCGTCACTAAAATGCATTTTGTTATAACCCTTTCGCAACATGTACGTAATTAGACCGAGGTAATAAGCGTATGCTGACATTCGATTTCTTTATAGTCCTGTCGCAGGCCACTATCCGCGGTAATAAGAAAATTGTATAAGCGGCTGGGTAATTACACGACCAAGTAATCATCATTCGCCGGAATTCGCAAAATTATGGGAAAATTATTGCCATTCTTCAAATAGATGTGAGGATATCTGGGAATATTTGTTGGCCGTTGGTTTTGCTCGTTGATTGTGAGATGTGAGTAATATGAGAAGGTATTACTATCGCCCTTTGGATCGGTAAGTTTGTATATGTGGTGTGCGGTCTTTTATTATTCTTTTAAACTGCTTTTTCTCATTAGTTATAGATAATACAGTAGTATGTTTTGTTATATTGCTAGTCGGTGATATTTTTGTTGTGTCAAGGATTTGCACCTAGTGATGTGATTAACACTTAACACTTTTTCACGTTTCTCACAAAAAATAAGTAAACACAGATTAAGTGCGAGACGCACTTAAAAAACCCGCCTATATTGACGTAAGCGTTTATTCGTAATAAGGTTGTCTCAGCCCGTTAAGATATTTGCATCACTTTAAAACGGAAACATTACAATGCCTTCGTTCATCGGTGGAAATATTGTTGTGAAATTTGGCAACATCCTTTCTCCGTGTTTAATTTTTATTCCCCGATTTTGGTTTGGTTTGGTTTCCAAAAAAATTGTTATGAAACCAGTCTATTAAAATCCTAAAATTGTTTTAATTTGTAATTTGCAATTTATTATCTTCATGTAGTAAACGATTCCGTTTTGAATGCATCCTGAAGTTGACAATTTAATCAAAATGGTCATTTTCACAAAATCGGACACACCCCACGTCAGTGGCGTACACGTACACCATTAATCAAAAACTGATTTTACCCTGGTTCGATTGAGACCTGACCGAAACAAAAACGTCTTTTCGGCCAGTGCGGAGAATAGAACGGTTTCAAAGTATACACCAAGACGGGCAAAACATCGACCGATTGGAAATTGTGCGCCCGTCGACAAGCAGGGGTCGAAGTTAATTGACTGTATTATTATAGGGGTGTGTATCGATGGTTTCCGAGTGGTTGGCGCAAATCAACAAATTTAGCGTGAAAAGGTGAAGAAATATGTGCGAAAAGTTACTTCAGTTCGACAGCAATGGTTACTGTAACGTTAGTTGGTGTCGAACAATGAATAACGAGTTAAATACAGTGCGTAAAGTGAATGAAAGAAAAAACGTAGTAATTTTCAATCTCACCGTCTCAACAATACTGTATAAGAAATTATAGGGAGGAATCTGTTTTATCAAAACCAGATTGTTCCTGCTTTGGATAAACTGAGAAAGAAGTTAGTAGAAGGGAAAATCCACACAATTATAAGCCATGCCACCCTCCGTTATAGAATCGAATTTAAATACCGCTCAATCGACAAAAAACAGGTGGAATATAATGAAATTGCACAGGAGATTTAAATACCTTCATGAAATTAAAAAGTATAGATCCGAAAGGAGGGGTATAATTTACCTAGATACAGCTTGGTTCCATACACATAATATACTATCCAAAGGGTGGATTGGTTCCATTAAAAATTGTCGGACACAGGCACCTTCAAATAAAAGAAAACGCCATCAAGAAAATCCACACTGGATCAGAAGAGGGACTTGTTCCAAACTCCTTGCTGTTGTCAGCAAAGAACATTAAAAGTGTCATTGTTGCACTAAATTTTACAAAATAGTTCAAGATAATAGATAAGATGTAAATAATACATAAAGTGGAAAGTAAACATATAGATAAAGTCATAAATTACTAAATATTGGCATGCTTAAGCAGCTCAAAATTTTCATGGGTGCCATGAAAGGGATTCTCTATAAAGAAAATTTTCATTTTCTGCCTAAATTGTCTCGTTGGTAGATTTTATTGATTACATTACATTGATTTTATTAGTTTGCGAGGAAGTCAGTCTAGAGTACGGTAGGGCGATCAAGTCACCTTGCCTGGTGTTATACTCATGTCTACTAGTTAGTGTGCGATAACAATCAGCATTATCATGAATGTATAAAACAGATCTGTAGATGTAGGTAGAGGGCAGCGTCATAATCTCCAAATCTGCTTTCTTTTGCAAACGTAAGGCTTTTTCCGAGCATGTTACCCCACCCCACAACACAACTCCGTAAGACAACACACAGCAGACCGAACTAGGCCGTTCTTAGACAGTGGCTGAGATGTCCTAACAGGAACAAACGCCGGGACAATGTGGCGCAGACTTCGTCAATGTCACCGGTTCATGACAGAATTCTGTCAATAACAAATTCCATTAGAGTAATATTGTCTTGATGAAGAAAGTCTACTTTGCTACAAGAGAACGTAAGTTCTTGAGTTTTTTGTTGGTTAAGGACTAGGTTGTTTGCAGAGAACCACTGCTGAAGGACCCTCACAGTCTCATCAACGTTTTCAGTAAGCATTCTATGATTCCTAGCCGTTGAGAGAACAGCAGTGTCATCTGCGAACAGGATCACGTTTACATTGGGTATGGACAGCGGCAGATCATTTATGTAAATAATGAAGAGCAGCGGCCCCAGTACCGAGGAACGCCGGAGACTACTGGGAGAACGCTATCACTTGACACGCCGCTCCTCTCAACGTACTGAAACCTGCTGTCTAGATATGACTCTATTAATTGTAGAAAGATACCCATGACGCCGTACAACTCTAATTTATTCAATAGTACGACGTTGTCGACACAGTCAAAGAACTTTGTAGGATTATAAACAGGGATTTCGAAATCTCACCATCATCATACCCCCGGACCACCCTACTCACAAAGTCTATGAGCCCATGGATAGTGTCATGTATTTGGCTTTCTGAAACCGGACTCGAAAAGCAAGATTTACTGGTAGAGAATTTCTTTAGATACGCATAGGGATCATTGGATTTTCTAATAGTGGGGATTAGATCCTTGACCACATTGCTGGAAAAGAGGTTGCCTCATTGGGCGTGATTAATAATAATAATAATAGTAATAGTAATAATAATAATAATATTAATAATAATAATAATGATATTAATATTAATAACAGATTACGCACGCGATCACAGCCGCATGCTACAAAAAGCACCAAATTCATTAAGTACAAAAACTGAATTGCAAGAATATTTATTTGTTCCAAAATGATCCAGTTACAAGAAACGGTAACCTTTGTATGTTAAATTCATAATGCTATTAAAAAATAATATGTATGTGATGAGTTTAGCTGATAACATGGAGCACTACCGTTTTACGTCTTCCTAAACTGAATGTGAGCAGAAAATGATACTCTTTAAATTCCAGTGTAATAAATTTAATTAAATAATTAATAAGTAATTAAGAGCTGAAAGAATTCTGGCATTTGCATGGAAATAATTAGCTTAATAGCTGCTTGGAGAGTGAAACAGATTTAGATTTTGAATAACAACAACATATTTAGTGTCATTGTATTTTCTATTAATACTATATTATACCTGAATAGACCTATTTAATATTTAATATTTAACCTTTATATTTTTAAAACACTTCCCTAATATATATTTATAATCTTTAAATAATTTATTAAATTTGAATTTATTGGCAATTTATTTGTAAAAACAATATGTTGTAATTAAATCATTCTGTTTTACATGGTGGAGTATCTGGAGGTCGGAACGATGGCGTCAGACTTATTTTATATTATATAGACGGGCGGTAAGGGGTGATGATTTATCGGCTTAAAATAATTTGAAGCTGCTTCCCGGAATTAGCTAATATTAAATTAATTACCGCAATTTTTAAGTAATTTAGACCCTTGAAGAAATTTTAATGCGCAGGTTTTAATCTAACCCAAAACAGAATATTTTCAATCCATTTATGTAGGGTTTCAAATATTTAGTCATTTTGGGACAATGTCTGTAGCACATTATGGGTTGACCATAATACAAAAAATGATGATTGCATTTACGTAGTGGCTATCCTGATTTTTAATTATTTAATTAAGTATCTATTCCACAGAGATGAATAACTTATATCAGGAAACCAATTTCAGCTTCTTTCAAAAATTGAACTTAGGTGGCTTATCAAATGTGATAAATGTGATTTGATAAAGACACGGTGTTGTCGAAACAATTGTCATGTAAAAATATATAATTTCGTGAAAATCTGAACTTTTAGTTTTTATTTTGAAAAATGGATTTTCATCGAGTAGAAGCCACCTCAGTTCAATTTAAGTTTTATTACTTGAAAAATTTGAGTTAATTTCTTGTATAATAAAATGAAAACAAAAAATTAAAAATGGTGCCGACTAAAACTGACCAAAACTATTTTTTTATATATTACAATTGAGCCTTTGAAGTTTAAAATTAAGTTGTACTTTTCAAAATTCGACGTATACGTTTTAGGCATATGCAAGAGTAGTTAAAGAAAATCCAGTTTTGGTTAGTTTCATTTATTATTTCAATGAGGCTTTGGGCTGGCCTCCACTCAGTCCAGACCTTCACCCAAAAGAAAATGATGCCTCTTTTATCGATCAAGCCTGGTCGATGTGAACCGATTATAACGAATAGGAAAGGAAACACCCAATATTGACTTTAATTTTTTTAATACTTATAATTTAATCTCAATTTTTTTTGTAAAATTCTTCGATTCCATTTAATAAACGGGTTAAGATGTGAAGAAAAAGACAAAACACGTAACAGGTAAACAGAAAATCAAATAGAAATGCTTTTTAACACCGGTTCTGACAATTTAAGCTAAAATTGAAAAATATACATATGGGCATATCCAAATCAAAAAATTAACTTTGCAATTTTTAATATAATTTTATTTCTTCATTTTGTGGTCTATTATAATTTGGCTTCTTTTAGATTTCTGTTTTAATAGTTAGTTTCTATTGTAATGGTTCTTTTCGAACTGTATAAAATATCTAATACTGCTATTAACGTTCGTATTAACCTGGCTATCGAAACTTTGACGTGTTTATCTCTCTCAGTTAAATCTATACATAGTTCGTTTTTTTTTTCAGGTAAGTCGTCAACAATCAAACAATATTCACTCCTTGAACGAATCAGATCCGATTACAGACTAAGCTGAACTGCTATAATGCTTAAGGTACACAGTAGATTTCTGGAACTGGGGAATTGTATAGCAATGATATTAATTCAACGGAGGGTGAGTTTTGCTTGAAGAACACTAAAATTAATAATTATTAATAATACATTTATATAAACATACTATAAACCGAGATATGTGCCCTATTCTCCTTTTAGTCCTATGTTTAATCGCAGTGTCAGGTCTACGGAGTTAGAAAGATACAGGGTACTACTAAAAACTTGCCAGTTTCTATTCTCACTCGTGGAGGTAGAAAAAAAAACCTTAAATACAAAAGTTTTATAACTTTTACGTAGTGTGGTATTATCAAAAAAAATTTTAATGGTACATCCTGCATGTCAAAAATTATTATTTTTTCGTGCGGTTGTAACAGTATATAACATTTAATATTTAATAATTAAATATTATAACAACTTTTTTTAGTTGAATTTACAACTAAAACAATAACAACTACAAAAAATAAAGAAGTACTTATAATAACAAAGCAATAATGATTTCACGCATTGTTTCATAATAATTAGCGTGAGTCCTAAATCACAATATGTGCTCAAATTATCTTCAATTTTTTTCTATGCATTTTTCGTTTCTAAGGGGTGTTTTTTTTTTCGATGTATAGAACTTTAAGTTGCAATAAAACAACGATGGATTATTCGATTGACATGGATTTTATTTATCCGAAAGATAATCTTGTGGCATTACATTTTAAATATGATTTCTGGCATATGACCGCCACGGCTGGCGCGGATGTCGTCCAATCTGGACGTCCAATTTTCGATGACTTTTTCCAACATTTGTGGTCGTATATCGGCAATAACACGGCGACGGTTGTCATCCAAATGGTCAAGCGTTTGTGGCTTATCCGCATAGACCAATGACTTTACATAGCCCCACAGAAAGTAGCCTAGCGGTGTTAAATCACAATTCACAGGTCCAAAACGTGAAATTAGGCGGTCACCAAACGTGTCTTTCAATAAATCGATTGTGGCACGAGCTGTGTGACATGTTGCGCCGTCTTGTTGACACCACATCTCCTGGATACCATGGTTATTCAATTCAGGAATGAAACAGTTAGTAATCATAGCTCTATACCGATCACCAATGACCTGGCCATCATCGTTTTTGAAGAAGTACGGACCAATGATTCCACCAGCCCATAAAGTGTTTCGACATACACTTGAGGATTAGCTTCGCTCCAAATGCGGCATTTTTTGTCGTTTTGGGCCCATTCGACGAATCTATGCCTTACTTGATGATCGTTTGGCTTCAATTCTTGCACGAGTTGGATTTTGTAAGCACGTAAACCAAGATCCTTCCGCAAAATCTTCCATAAAGTGGATGGACACAGATCCAATTCCTGTGCTCGATGCCAGATGGACTCATTCGGGTCTTCCTCAATACTACGCTCTACAGCAGCAATAGCTTCTTCTGTACGCACCGTGCGGTGTCTCTGGGGATGCCAGTTATCAATAAGAGTAAACGTGGTGCGACAACGTTCCATGGTTAATCGAATTAACTGCTCTGATGGACGATTTTGTCGACGATAAAATGGACTTAGTGCGTATTCCGCACAGAACCATTATTTTCGAAATAAAATTGCACTATTTGTAAGCGTTGTTCAGGCGTGAGTCTATTCGTGTTGAATTGGCAAACCAAACTGAGAATAAATCACTTGACAGCTGTTAAATCGGTCGCCATCTTAACAGTAATGCCAACTTAAAGTTCTATAAATCGAAAAAAAACATCCATTATTTCTAACGTTATAGATCTGACTATTTGGTACTCTTCTGAATATTTGATATACATACATGGCACCCAAATCGTTCTTGCACTTTGGCCACTGTTTGATGAGTTTTCTGTGTTTAACGAATATTGATTATTGTATCTATTAAAAATTCCTTCTTGGATATAAAATTAAGACCCTGATTATTCTGTTGTTAGAATATAACATATGAGATGAAAATTATGTTTATATTTTTTATGTTTTTATGTTAATTAAAGAAGCCGCAACCGCAAGAAGGAATGTATTTTTTTGAGATATCGATAACTAAAACTTTTGTATTTAAAATTTTCTTTATCTTTGTAAATAACCAACTGATTAGTAAGAATAAAAACCGGAAATTTTTTAAGAGTAGCCTCTGTTTTCTATTTAGGCTATACTCTATATTTCAACTGAAAAAAAAACACATTTTACAACAAACTGGTTGGGGTTAAAAATATCGTTCAGTTTATACCTCTTGAGAACGTCTTTATTCACTAAAATTTGATTGTTAGTTAAGCAAATAACGGTATGTTTTTAGTCTCATCTGGACACATTTAAAAGGTAGTGGGAAGTAACGGGCGTAGGGTGCCTAATACTTCATTCCTGGGTTAAACGGCTGAAATTTGTTAGCTATTTCTAAAATTCGCATTTTATTTCCCACTATCTTCTGACTGTGTGAAAAACTTATCATATTACAATTCAGTGTAACTAAAACAGTTGTGCTTTGGGGTTAGATATTTGAACAAAACTATGTTCAGCTAACTTAACGTATTATTATATCGTTTCCTTAAAGTCACTGCGAAAACACTTTCATCTGACATTAAAGCTTCTTTACTCTATTAGATCCGATGATTATATTTCAGAAATTAGAATTGCAAATTAAATCCTCGCAACGTGGTAATGGCAATGGGTGATTATTCGGACCTAATTGCTGCTTTGAAAAAACTTCACTCTGGGAAAAGATCTTCTTTCTATTCCTGTTTCCCTGTATCTCATCATCCTGCAATCATTATTGTTATGTGCTATAGTACTATATCTCAATTTCTTTGTATATGGCTTGATCAGTCTCTAGAACAGTTTTGGAAACAAACAGAAAAGTAAAGAGGAAAAAGAGTGATAGCCAATAGGTAACATTTACAGAATAAGGAGAATATTTATTAAAAATATGTTTATAGCTATTCCTCAAAGACGAAACCTCCAATTAAAAATATTTGAGATATGAGTTGCAAAATACAGGCAAATGCAAAAACTGTCAGTATAAATTGATTCGCTCAATCCTCCCAATAAACGAAATAACTAAAATGATTTTCAAAAATCTTGTCCGAAGAATTTCTTGTAATATTGTTATTATTTTCTTTCTTCTGACACATAAGTAAATTTCTCATCCGTGGCGCCCGTTATTGCAGCAGGATAACAACTCGCCGCAAGGAAAACGAAGGATGTTATGAACGATTTACGAAGGGAATTGGTTCCGCACCTACCTTATTCCTCGGATCTTTATCGTCCCGTATTTGAAAAAACTCTTGCGAGGTGTTTGATTTGCAAGTTTAACTGGCATAGAACGTACCTTAAAAAGGTAGATCAAAGACGCAACGAAAAAGTGCTTTGAGGGCGGCTCAAAAAACATTGGTTATTGCTGAAATGTTCAGTTAAATGGAGATTATGTTGAAGAATTACATTCCTCGTAATAAGGAGATTCTTATGCTTTGAATGTGTATGTAACGATGTTGTATGTGTAAGGTTTTCTTTTTCCTACTCAGAAATTCCCTCTATTCAGGAGTGCGCAAGGAGATACTTCGTCCGTTTTCGGTACTTTAGTCACTGGTATGGGCTCAATCGGATATTTTAACAGTTTTAACAGTTTTAAACATATCTGCAACTTCAAACTTAACTCTAGCCTACTACAGTAGCTGGTGCAAATTTGTAATATTTAATAAACTATTAAAGAAAATAGAGGAGAAAAGACCGGAGGTAAACAACAACGCTGGCTACATAATTTATTGAAACTATAAGATAAAATTTAAATATTTTTAGTAGGAAAATATCTTTCTAGGGGATTGTGTCCTTCTTGTGACTTTCTAAGCAACTCAGCTAGACGTAAATGTGGATGTGAGTGCCAAATGTCCGTATTTTGGTGTTTTAGTTTTCATTAATTTTTAAATTAAGCTAGATAAATGCAACAGTCTCCTGTTGAACATAATTCTTGTTGATTTTAAAACGCCATCAGCATGTAAGGAAATTTTGAAAATGGAGACTTCTCTTTGTTTAGCCAATAGACTAAGGAAGCGTTTTACTTAAACGCTCTTTGAACATAACATTTTGTTCAACTCACAATCTTCCATCGCTAAATCTGTATTCATATCGAAGATGCATTGAACGGCCATTATTTTGAATTCCATAAGCACTAAAACGAAAGGGTGAGCTCATAAATCCCATACAGGAAATATTATTAATGAAGTCCTATTTAAGTTCAACGCAACTGTCATTCAAGTGTAGGACCATTCTGGGGTGTATAAAGTTTGAAGTGTTTGCTCTCTGGGGCCGCTTTTGCAGAATCGGCAGTAATGCAATTAGCGACACGCGCGTTGCTACCTTGTGTTCGTGTAAGCATTTTTTTTTAATTGGCTATCGCCGCTACGGTATTAAGGTTTACCGTCGCGTCCCAGTATTTTAAGTCCTATAATAACCAAAATATACTTCGCATCAAAATTATTGCACCGCTAAGTGAACTTTCTCGCGATCTGCTGATTCGATTGGGATATATATTTTTTAAATTGTGACTTAAATCTTCAGATACGATGTTATATGTTTTTCGTTTGTTTGTTATATTTTGAAGGAATTCCTGTTAACGCTATTAGGTGGCTGTCTAAGACAATGTATAGCCCCTATCTTTGGTCGGCATTTTCGTGTTTTTTTTCCCTTGTTTATCTATGTTAATAAATGAAATACGAAATTTAATGTCAAAGGAATAAGTTTGCCATCTTACAAGAGTTTTATAATGCCAGATCACATTATGCAAGAATAGTACAAAATTATGTAAATGAGGTGAATATTGATACGCAGTTCCAGATCTGAACCCAATAGAACATTAATGGGATCAAATGGGTAGGCAGCCTAGAGATCCCCAACACCCACCTGCCCCCTTGAATGATGATAAAAACATTATCAGTGAAATAGATATTAGATATAGGTAAAGCGTATTCTTATAGCATTTGCTGGTGTCACCATTACAGGTAGTCGTCATCTTTCCTGATTTGGAGTTTTATATATCACTAACTAAAAAGGAAGCTTGAAGAAAATGAAGCCAATATAATTATTAGCCGTGCCACCCTTCATAAAATTATTTGTAAAATCGAATTTAAATACCACAAAATAGACAGAAACCGCACAAATCGCTCACCTTCAGGGAATTAAAAAGTATAGATGCCAAAAGAGATGTATAATTTTTCTAGATGAAACTTGGCTCCATACACATGACATAAAATACATGAAATAAAGATGCAAGTGTAGACGTGTTTGAAAAGTGGTGTCAAAATAATTTTTAAAAAAATATTCCTGAAAATAATGTCATTGTAGTGGACAACACAAGCTATGGTAGACGAGTGTTACATACAGTTTACGTCTTCCTCGATCATGGTATATTCAACATTTGTGGCCCCACGTAAAATCAAATGTAAAAACAGAAAAGGTTATTTCTGTGAATACTACTGATTAATAATGTACCTATGGAGAGCTGAAAAATGAAGTAAAGTAATTAGTGATAATTTATATATATTTAGTATCGTCGTATTTTCTATTAGTACGTAATGTGATATTATTATAGCTAAATGTATCATTTAATCTTCATATTACTTTTTTAATCTTTGTAATACTTGAAAAGTTCGCCCCTGGGGCTCTGTCCTACATTAACGAATGGTTAGGTATTTTATCGCCGTCGGTAGGATATTTAGATCATTGTCGTCCAAACCCAAGACGTTGACTTTGAGACAACGTATAGCAAAATAATATAGTGATGTTTGGTATAGAAATGCGTTAATTTCTATCACTGTAAAAACTCTTCAGCTTTAAGACCGCTTAGGCTTACTGCTTAATGGTTAAAATTTTATTTTATAATTTTAACTTTCTTTTAATATTTTCCGTGACAAAGACAGTGCGACTAGATTTTGCGGATGTGGCTGCGGCTATTTATCGATGAAAATCCAAAAATAGTAATAATAATCTGCATGCGACTATTTTAATAATACGCAGCGGAAACCTTGAAATTTTGCGGGTTTTTAGTTAAACATGAAGGTCACGGTCACTCATACGGATTTTAGACACGTTACTTACTATACGGCTTGCAAATACGAACACAATTTGAAATTAGCTTAACAACTTTCATTTGGGTCCTCTTATCCGGATCGTGTTGCCGTATAAGGATTTAATTTTCTCGTTGCCCTACTTATTAGCCAAACTAACCAAAATCGCAAACAGTAGTTTACTACTAAAAAAAATTAACCAGAATATCTTTTTGTATTATATGTAAATTCTTTTTGCCGAAAATATGATGGTTCTAGAACCATAAATAAATTCTCGTTTTGTTTATACAGGGTTTTTCAATATCCAGTACCCCAGCAACTCTTTCGAAAAAATACTCTTTTTGTTATAAACAAAATATCTTAATTTGTGTTCATAACTCTTGCAATTTTTGAGGCATTTATATCAAAATTAGACTATAGGTTACGTTGTAGTGCTTACATTTTTTTTTCGGGATCATGCATCCATTTCTCCCCTCAAACTACCGAGATTCTAAAATACAAAATGAGTTGTCGGTTTTAATGTCTTCTGATATAATTAAAAAATTATATTTTTGGTTTTGTTTTAAATCTGGGTTCTAAATTTTTAAACACCCTCTGTTGGTAATGAGTAAAAACAACTTTCTGATGAACTTTGCTTCCCACGATCGTGGAGACATGCATTACAGGATTCATAATAATGTCCACTACCTGCCAAGCAGAGAAGAGTGGGCAAAATATAAGAGATATACCGGAGAAGAGACATCTTTTGGCGGTTTCAAAACCAATGAAGGGGTTGGGGTCGATATCAAAAGGAAACATCCAAAAACGAAGATAAAGACCGGCCTTTATTACATATTCCAGCAAATTCCTAGCAGAAGTAAGTGCAGAATGAGTTGCTCAAACTTTTAGCTGACATCCTTTTTTTTCCATTTAATTCAATGAGCTCGCGTGTTTAGTTAGACGGCTGCCCAGGTTTTTCCACATATCAACGAGTAAATTAGGCAATTTTTGCCAGTCGGACAAATACAATAACGCCCAAGGCTCCCGGTGGGAATCGAACCCACAACCTTCGGCAAGCTCGAGTTGGCAGGTCAACGCCTTACCAACGGAGCCAACAGCCGACAGAAACATAAAATTCCTGCAAGATGGCCACAGACAAGAACCTAAACTTAAACCTAAACTGTCCACACAATCAGCTCCCTGCAGTCTTTCTTGTGAGATTCCACGCAAACTTTATCCCACGGTCTTGTAGCGTGGCAAGTGAGTCTTTTTAACCCATCCACATCAGTAATCTGGTTCATGACTAATGATTTTTTTTTAATTTTGTAAATTTGGCATTTTGCTTGCATTGGTAACAAAGTGGCGTGACAAGTACTGAGCAACCTTTGAATTTTAATTTGAATTTATGAATGAATGATTGAATTTGTCATTTCATTTCAGCGGGTAGGCGAAGTGCAATTATCGGACTAGATATAGTTATTGATATCTTGAAAAAAGATAAACTCCTGCAAACTGTAAAACGATTGCTTTATTAAAAAATTTTGAATACGTTTTTGAACCTGTTTCTTGGGAGTTGCTTTGTCTGAGGTTTAAGTTTATTAAAAAAATGGATGCAGTAGTAACTTGAACCTAGCCTACTCGCATCAAGACGGAAGAAATCGGATCTGAGGTTGACCCTATTCCGTGTTTTGTAGGAGTGAGCTCTATTCATATGTAAAAAATCTGATTCTCGCAAGCGTAAACTAGCCACTTAAGTATATAAGCGTTTGGCAGTGTAAGAATTTTAAGCAGTTTATTAGACCATAAAGCAAGTGGGAGCTAATTAGAGTATGATATGCTGTCAATAACATGTTACAATCTACAATGTCCTTTAGGTTACGTGTTCGAAAAATCTTTTTTTGAGATTTTTTTGATACTTGGGCTGTCTGGTGACACCAATTTAGTTTAGAGTCTAAATGAATTCCCAAGAATTTTGCACTTTGTTAACCTTACTTCGTTGATGTGCCTTTAAGAGAAGATTTTTGACAAGCTGTTTTGCTTTCGTTAAGGGTTAAGCTATTTTTTGTAAACCAGTCCTTAGCTCTTAGATTTTTTATTAATTAAGAAGTTAGTGTCGTCTGCAAACAACGCCAGCCACTTGGCGTCGGCTGGGAGAGCTTCAGGAAGGTCGTTGATATATATGAGAAAGAGGGTAGGTCCTATTACTGAGCCCTGCACAATCCCGTTTCTTGCTGCTAATGTACTCGAGGTTTGATTGATATAAATAATATATAATATAATAATATTAATAGTAATAATATTTTAGTCGAGTAGTTCACACAGTTGAACCCTTTAGTAATTGCTGCCTTCTTCGTGTCCTTTGGGTATAGCTTTAACAAGCTTGGTTGTGGCAGAATCCAGAGAGTACAATTATTCATTTGTTTTGGGAAATTAATTGCACACACGTGAAGTGAACGACTGAAGTCTAAAACTTAACACACTGAAACAAGAATGGAGGACGTTACAAAATTACTGTCGCGAATGTAATTCTTTCATCACTAACACCCTTTCATGTAGGAATCAAAATTCCTTATGGAAATGACATCAATGAATCTGGCTATGGTTATGTCAGTTTTCGATTGCGATAACAGTTTCAGTTTTGTTTTAATATCCGACGACTGCTTCGCATTGCCCCAAGGTGCTTGAAGGTAATCGATCCGCTCGACATGTCCGGCTAAAAAATGTATTGATATTTGATTGTTTGATGGTTCATTTTTTATTTGACTAAATACTTCTAGAATTTGCTAAGAGACGTTTTGTATTATTCGAAGTTATAGTTATAGTCGATTTCTATGGGTATAGCAATCGACCTTTGCAACTCTCCTATGAAAATTTCAAAAATGCCGTTCGGCACCCATCTTCCCAAAACGGTAAGCCGCTCAGGGTCTGAGATCGTCCTTGGACTTCAGTCGACACAGATAAATTAAAAATAGCGTTGACTTCGAATAAATGGGCCAGCCAGCCAGGTACAAGTAGTGAATGGGGTGACGTAGGAAGGTGACCTTTGCAAAATCGATATGCCCAAACCGGGGTCGGCCGCCTTTTAACCGCCGTTGCCACAGTTTTCCATGGGTGCGATTACAGTTCTCCCTCATAACCTACTAACCGCCCTTGTATTTGCGGTAGACGACGCAATTCGTTAAGGGTTCGGCAAATATTCATCCCATTTACTTAGGTTTCGAGAGATCAAACGTTGATGCGTATCAAATTACATAACAAATTGTTCATTAAGTTTATAATTGACAATTACTGATCGATGATTAGGCCGTCCCCCATATTGACCTTGGATATGATATTGGAGAATTTACGCACCAGTTCATTAAATTATAAGTAACATGTAAATGTTATGTAATCTTTGGATTTCGTTTTAAGAAAATAATAAATCTTAGATGTCTGAATGGTGTCCACTGGAACTTCGATTTATATGTAAAAGCGCAACAGGCTGTTTCACCCGCAATTTGTGAAAATTGGTTTGCCTATATAAAAAAACTGTGAGTATGGGGTTCGGTAATACATCGTAGTAATTTAGAATGATCGTAACCATAAGAATAAATATTTTTTTTTATAAAATCTTATTTATAAGAACAGAGAAAACGCAAAAATGGAAGAAAGAAAGTGCATATAAGGATCAGAATTTTTATAAGCTCATCAAGATATCAAAAATTTTTTTGAAAGTGAAAATATTTAACTTAATATTAAGCACAAGCAACAGTTTTTTTCTTATGCTTTGTGTCCAAAAATAAGTTCGTCATTAAAACAAAGAAACCTTATGTTTTAAAAATCACTTGAAAACATAATTTTAACCTATTTGTTTTTTAATTTTAATTTATTTTCTTTGATTACTTCTTTCCATTCTAAAAAAATACGTTAAAATAACTTAAAAAGGTAAATACAGTCTTTAAAAGTAAATAAAAAAATAGAAAAATATTATTTCGGGTGATTGAGCCAAAAATGCAAAATGCCGATTTAAAACTCAAATATTGACATCGTTTTCCATAAAACGCAAAGTACAATGTCTTTAGATTGCGAATGAATAAACGTTTGATGTGTGCCATATATCGCCCTGTCTCTCAAGAAAGTTGTCGTTTCTGGCCTTTTCCCCACGTTTCCCCGATGGTTATAATGTTGACTTCTATTTTCGAGTCAGTCTGAACAAAAGATGAACAGCGAATATTTTAAACTATAGTTAACTATTCAATAATTTTGCTACTCTATTTTTTCAGTTAATAAAAAAACATGTAAACGGGAGATTATGTAAGCTGTAAGGTAAGCTGGGATGGGGTAGTTTGATATGCAGAACAGACTGACATTGCATTTAGGTTGTTTTTTATTCAAATGACGTCAGGAAAAACGTCAGTCTACAAGCAACAGCTCTTCTTTACATATGGAGTAAAATTTTATTTGTCGTTTGAATCTACGTGTAACAGTAAATATTATCTTGACTAAAACAATTTAAAATATAAGCATTCATGATATATGAGATATACGTTTATTATTATTATTTGTTAAGAAAATAGCCGTGCTGCACTTCGGTCAGTTAAAAATAACAGTCTCTCTATTTTATTCTACTAACCAACAACTTTTAAAATGTCTAAGCACCGGTGTGCGTGAATGGATTAAATCTGCAGAATAGATTTCTTTCAGTCGAAATAATCTCCGTAATCCAACTATTTCATCAAGTAATCATCCTTTATGGATTGCTAAATAAATAAGTAATGTTCCTTTTAATAATAAATAAAGAAGCTTCCTTACGATACCTCTATTAAACATTAGTAATTTAAAATTTAATCGACCAGAGCCAGGATTAAATCGGCGAGGTGACTCTATTTCTCGAGGCGAAACGAAAAATCAATTGCCGCTACGAAAAGTGGCGGCGAAAATAACCCCTTTTGTCCGCGAGAATGCCCTCCTATATCAGATCGATGTTTACGCGGCCATCAATCTCCGTTGTCCTGTGAATTATGGGTCCGGATTCCTCCGGACTAAACAAATCCGGAACGCTTGGCGACCTCTCGCCCGCTAAAGGTCAAACTAAACGGGTTATCGATTCGCAGTAGGCGCAACGTTGTGATTGTGGTGTAGGTCTCGAAAGGTCATTTACGGTCGCGCCGCATAGATGGCACTGCTTCAACAATCGCGGTGTAATATATTGTTATCGGGCACATTGAGGCAATATAAAACTGATCGAAAGTCATCATCATCCTGTATTTTAAAAACATTCATAAATAACAGGACGAAACAATATTCCTTTACTTTGCTCTTTTAAGCATTTATTGACTTGGATTATTTGGTTGCTATGTTAGATTAAAGATACGACAAATCTGAAATATATTCTGAATTTTTATATGTAAATGAATCATTTATATTTGATACCGTGTCAACTTTAACATACAAGCTGGAACTCATTTTAAACATTATTTTATTTTTCAGAAATCGAATATTATAAGTAATAGTTATTTAAATTTAAAATTGGAGGGCCTAAAAATCATATAGAAATGAAAGTATGACTTTAACAGAGTTTTCATTAAACTATTTTCCTAAATTTATCTAATTTTTTATCTACTTATTACTCAAAAAACATTCACATTTTTTATAGTGAAAAAAACTGGCTACTCCTTTTTGAATAAAATGGAAAAAAATGCTCCAGTATTTGAAAACCTTATAAATAATTCTTATTTGGGTTTGGGTTGTTTTTTACACAAACGCATCAAATAATGCTATCATAAAAAAAAATTGAGAAATTTTTGCAGGTGTTCAAAATTTACTAAAACTTTTTAGCGAACCAGCAAAGTTATTTATTTATGTAATCTTCACAATTCAAAATCAGTCTCTGACTAAATTTAAATTCACAAAAACAAAACAATTTTTTTCATCCAAATAAAACTGTAAATTGTATATGTTATTATTTGCTGATGTTAAATTTATCATTATGATGGGAGTTTTGCATGCAGGTCAGAAATCGCGTAGCAGCCGAATCTCAGAAAGTGTAGAATGAAAACTTTTGAAATTTAATATGTCTATAGTTTTGTTGCCAGAGGTCTGAACTTCTCAGTGGTCCGAACTTAATTAAAAAAGTAGCTTTTTCATTTAAGATAAAACTTTGATATTCATAAAATTGATAATAATTTAGTTATTATTATTAATTAATAGGTACTAGCAGCTTTAAACTTCAGTTGCGAATACACTCGGTTAGATCGGTCTTAGTATACGTGGAATACTGTTAATGTTTGTTACTTTAGCATTGTCTGTTGTCTTAGTCTTCGAAACTGACATCGAAAGCTGGCAGTATTAAATAAATTTTTCATTAAAGTCGATTGAGACTAATGCAGTATCGACATCACCTTTGCCATTTGTAAAAAGCCTTTTAATAGTTTTAAGTATTTATTTGTGTGTAAAACAAACACAAATTACACAGCCTGTATAAGTGAAATTTGATAATTCATTGAAAAGTTGGTTCTAGGCAATTGTTTTCCTCCCTGATCTACTCTTCCCATTCAGCACTTGCATGTTGATTATTATGTTCCTAGATTTTTTTTTACTTGAACCAACAGTACTTTTATAACTAAATTATAAAATTATGAAATTATGAAAAACAAAATTTTATCATTGCATTTATTGTTTTAGGGAATTTTGCAATTGTCAAATCTTGCGATTATATCGAAAAGCGCGCTCTAGAAGCATCAACAAGAACTAGACGGATAAGATAGTTAAGTGTATTTAAAAAACCAATGAAGCATCCCCACCACTTCATTTTAATAAATAAATAAAACATTAAATAATACTATGTTATCCAACAAATGCGATAAACGGCATTTGACTCACGAGTTTATTTAGCACGAGCGGAGCGGAGGGAGCAAGACAACACGAATACATTCACTGACGTGACCGTCAGAATTGACAAACGTCAAAATTCAAGCCGTGCGGTACAATCTCGGAAAACATCCGATTGCTCCCAAACCGCTGCGAAAATGTCCCGGAAATGTTCGAAGTAGCTCGGATCCGTGAGACAAGAAACTTACGTGGTAAAGTGACGCTTTCCACATGCTAGATCGTTGTGTAATTATTTTACAGAAGGGAGCAGAAAAATAAAGTTTAGCTTTAAAAGCCACATATTGTTTTGGTGCATTTACTAGCTGGTTTTAACAGAAAAATCACTAATAATAAGTTTAAAACTCAAAATGTTTTTCACGGTCTTCGTTTGATCCATTCAGTGATAATTTTTTTACTGTAAGTCTTGATGACGAGTAGTTTCCGAGACAGGGTATTTTGCACGCTTATTTGGCCACCCTGTATAAATTTGTAAACACAAATCGATTTGAGCACATAGCATAAGCATATATACCTAACATTAAGAAATAAAGTCTTTTCAAGTAATATATGCCATAGAACATTAAAAGATATAATATAGAATGTGAGTTTAACAACCGAATTATACAACATTTAATTTCTTCTTTTTTGGGAGGTGAAAAGTTCATTGCGACGTTTTTGAACTGGCAGCAATTAGCGACAAGGCTGTCCGGTTTGAGGAAACGATTTAGCGGTTTCGACAAGTTTTTACAATCCCGCAAGATTTTTTATCCGTTCTCCACTAACCGTGACCGACATTTAACATCACGGCCTTGTCCTTAGGGTGGCCACTGTCCAGAACAGGTTCGTTTGAAAAAATGCACACTTTAACCGTACCTCCGTCATAATTTTGCTTAAAAAATATGTCTGTCACCGTTTTTACGTAATTTTAAATAGTCATGATAACCAATGAAACATTTACAAAATTTTGCCGTGACTTATATTATCAAGTAAGGTGAAATAAAGCTGGTGCAAATATTTTTTATGTTGGATATTGGACACGAAAATATTCTCTGTGAAAAAGATGGTTCTCAAAAAGTTTGACTTTTTGAATATTTTTATTATTATAGTTTTTGTTAGTATATGACACCTAATCCTTTGCGGTTTTTTCATGAATTTCAAATTGGTAACAATTTAATTTTATTCAGTCAATTATTTACACAGTATTTAAGTTATGCGAGCGTCTTATACAGAACGCTGAAAATTTTTCAAATACGAACTAATTTTAATGAAATGGATATAACTTGATTAATTTTATTACTTGGGAATGTACTTTTTAATTTATCATCATCATCATTTTTTACTTAATTTAGTGTTTTTTAAATTCAATTGCATCCAGTGACCTACGTTGTTGAGGCTTTCTCTCTAGCCAGTTTTATACTGAATGTGTTTTTCATTCTATGGGAATTTGTTAATACTGTGTGTATAAGTTTGGCAGATTACAGGACGAGTTTTATAATGCCGGACAACATACTGCAAGAATAGCATAAAATTATTTAATATATAATATTGGACATTGGACTCGCCTCCACGAACTCCAGACCTTAACCCAATAGAACCGTTGTGGGATGTAGGTAGCTTGGAGATAATCAATCCCCTCTTGATTAATGAATAATTAGGAGAATTTAATTTTAATGAATAAGCGGTACGTGTGTACTCTGTAAGTTTGATAATCTGTTTTTTTTTAAATGTTAATATTTGAAATAATTTTTTTAATTCTTATAAAACATTTTTTTGTGAAAGACGGAAATTTGGAATTGATTTCGTTGTGGAAACAGCAAAAAATATTTTCAAAAACAAAATAAAAACAAATTGTTCTTTCTTTGTTTGTTGTGGAGGGGAGTTTTTTACTTCGATTTCACGTACGTCTTATACTGTGTCTACTCGTGATTATTTATTGTGCAAAAAGTGACTTTTTGAAAGTGATAAAATATTTTTGGATATTTCTATCACGAAGAATGTAAATTAAAATTCTCCATTACTGTGAAATCTTCAAAGCACTTGGCGCTTTAGTTTTATGTATATATAAACAAATCGTGACACCAAGACCTGCTTCATAGGCTGGTGTATTTATTTTCTTGTTTTGTGTATTTGGCTAATATTATTTAATTTAACTGTTTATAACATTATTATAAAAATCTTAATATCTCACATGCCATTGGTTAATTGCACCTCTCGGGAATTATTTTCATCAACTTTATGTGGTTCCCAAAGCAACTATTCTTATTTAGGTAACACTCCTCACCCCATTTCCCACTCCTCACAAATTTATTTGCAATTTTGGACAGCAAAGTTACGTTTATTCAGTGGTGCACGCCTCTGCAACAGAAATAAAGAAAAACCTTTCTTGTTGCAAATCCAGAGCACTTTGGCAGCTCTTAACTAATCACGCCGCCGATCGGTATGCAAATTTGCGTTTCCGTTCCCTACCGATCCCTCCTCGCCAACCAGCCCGAGGCATGCACAATTCCACGATCAAACGTCATCATAAATGTTTTAAATCCTCAAACAATACGGGATAATTTAATCTGGATATTAAGCGGCGCGTATTTGGTTAGACTAGTCGGGGCTAATCCATTATTCAGGATCGTTCCTCAGGGGAGGATGGAACTTGGGCCTGTGACGTCACCGTCCCGCGTTACCTCGCCATTTTAGAGCTGGCGGATCAATCGCGCCCGAAGGCATTGCCGTATAAACTGTGTTTCGAGACTCGCGAAAAGTTTCGTCATCCGCTATGTGGTTAAAATGAAAATTGCAAATAATAAAACGAATGTTATAAAGGAAGAAATTTTGCAACAAAAAAGTCTACACTGATGAAAAAATATAGATACACAAAATAATCTTTTTATGTATTCAAAAAATTTGAAATTTATCTCAATATACATTAGCAAAAGGTCTTAATATTTTAAATAGTTCTTTTTTTATCAATAGTGAAATGGTTTTTAAGAAATGTTTTCTTTTAATGTGGCAATTTTATAACGAATAAACAGTTCAGTATTTTTATTTAGTATTATGTTTTGTAGATTTTCAAAGAACATTTAATGATTTGGTTGCATTATCTCTAAAAGTTACGTTATAATCTTACACGTCAATGATTTTTTGCCCCTTTCGGAAATCATTTTTTCTATTCCCGTCTGTAAAATACCTAATTACACACCGATCTAGCGTGCGGGAAGCGTCACATTTCCGTGATTTTACCGTGCGGGTTTGGGAGCAATCGGATGTTTTCGGAGATATTTTCCACGCTTTGAATTTTGACGTTCATGACGGTCATGTCAGTGAATGTATTCGTGTTGTTTTACGAAAACGTCCCCAAAAACTAACGGTAGTAGAAAAAGTATAGTATGCAACACGTTCGGTAAACTTTTTAACTCACTCGTTTATTAAACACTCGCTCCGTTCGTGTCAAATAAACTCATGAGTCAAATACCGTTTACCGCACTTGTTGCATAATATACTACTCTCTCACCGTATTATGTCGTTACTATAGCTACCATTCCTATTTAGGCAACACTCGCACCCCACTTGCCTTCTGTCAAAATGCCTATATTGTCATCACACTAGCAATAATAAATAACTTGTGGTGTATTTTAAGTTGGATTCGATTAGATGAACATTGAGTATGTGTATGCCACACAAGCTACTGTGTGAAACTACCTCTTGCCTCTAATTTTACATTCAGCATCGAATTACATATTTTTCAAGCAAATGTAAATTTACCACTAAAAGTGGATTAAATCTGTAATTATAAACTTAGTTTTGTAGTAATGTAATATTTATATATGAAGAATACCTTTTGGGTTTTACGATGATAAAAGGATTTGTATTTTTTCCAATTATGATTAGGAGAAATAGTTTACAGGAAAATAAAACGAATTTGAAATTTATATAGATATAATGAAATAACGTAAAATGTGTATATAGTAAGCAATAATTTTTATATTAAAAGACTTTTTTTAAATCCGTTGAATAACTCTAAGCTGTGAGTAAAAAACACTTTAAAATTACCCCTGTTTTTATTAGTGTATTCTTCATTTTTAAACAATAATAATCAATAATAATAAAACGAAAGATGTACTTTCGTATATTTGAGGAAAACAGGAAAAATGTCTTATAAATGTTTTAAACATTTGCTTCTGGAGAACAAAATATAAAATTAGATATTTATTTATTATCATTTTATATGTAAAAGTAGAAATGACATAGTAGTTAGTTGGAATTTGCCAGATTCATTGCTAATAGATAATATAATGACCCTACTACACTAAAAATTTGTGTCCCTCAGGTGACTGAGATATTTTCGTATTTTCGATTTTTACCTGAAAATTTAAATTCGGACCGACTTTGAGAAAATGCTGCTGGAAATAAGCCGCATCCAAACTGATTTACGATCTCTCTCGTATAGGGCCTCTATATCTCTTGGTATAAAAATAGGTATAAAAATACAAATCAAGTATATAAAAATAGCAATTTTCCAATTTTCTTCAAAACTATTTTCTGCACCAAGAGTTTTGGATTGTCATGAAGCATTCAATAAATGTGGCAGCTCAAAAACTACCAAAAAACTATATATTTCTAGTTGTTGTCACAAAAATATAGTACCCCTTATCTTAACACCTGTGGCTCAAAAACAATTTGAAAAAAAATGCTGATAGTTGGGGTACAATGAATTCAAATGTCTATATCGACACATTACCTCTAAACTTTTGAAATTAGACTATTTGGAAATATATTACAAATCATTTGGGAGTTAGAAAAGTGCACAGAGTCGCGCTTCATTAATCGTAACGTCAATTGTAAAGGAATTTAAAAAAATTAACAAGCTAATCGGTCGCACCTTCGAATTAGCATTAGTTTCCTGTACCGTTTTTACAGAATTTAATTCAATCGTCTCGATTGACATCAGGAGCAAGTGAAGCGATTAATTGGCACTCGGATGTGGCAAGTTGTTCCGTTCCACCTTTGGTTCGGTCGTGCGTTTGTTAATTCATGCGAAAAATGATTATTAGCACGAGTAGAAAATCAATCAACATAAATCTTAAGATATTTATTATCTATTAACGCAAATCTATAAAAATAGTTTTACTGAGAATGTATACCATCGGTTAAATTATATCGGCTTTAGAAATTAGTATACTGAATTTGCTCGAATATTGTTAGTATGGTCGGTTCATAGATATTAGAAAGTGACCAATTGCTTTTGGATGGGATTATCCAAGGGTGGTCATTAACATACAATGCAACAAAATTATTACCTTTCGGAATTTAAATTCAGGTAAAATTGTGGTCCGTAATAGAAAATAATTTTATACCTACCTGTGTTTAATATTCTTTGGTTTGGCATATTACTTAGTTTAAGTTTATTAGTAATTATTCTTATTTCGTGTGCAATACGGCGTGTGTTGAATCGTGTGCGAATGATGCAAAATATGTGCGAGTCTAGTGTATCTCAGAAGATGCTCCCGCCCAAATGTAGAAAACACTATTTATTGAGACTAAGGAAGTTATAAACAATGTTTATTTGACTCTCATTGAAGCCAACCACTTTACAAGAAACGGTCACATTGACGAAAATTCCAACATCAACTGTATGGAAATTTGGGAATAATCACATTTCAGCGAGGAAAAAAACAAGCGATGCTGACATTTTCTCGAGTGAAGATGAAAGTGATCAAGATATAATACGGCGTAAAATTTACCAGTTATACAAGGGACAAAGCGTGCCTACATTAGATATCTTGATTAGGAGGCTTGAAAAAGATGAAACCGGTACTAAATGTGGTAGAACTACCTTATGGAAGTGTTTAGTATCCTTCCTAATAAAACCTCAAATAATTAAATTCTAAGCAAAGTACAGACCAGTTCGGCCATATTTCATTCTTACAGCTTGCACTGGTCTTTCCTTAATTAGTATCAGTTAATCACTTTCTTATATCTAAGAAACAAACTTTACCATTATATACCTGGTAGAGGCCTTTGTTTTACTGTACTAAACAACTTTATTCAGTCCCCCTTTACAGTTGTTTATGAAAGAAAGACGTAAGGGAAACTTTTTTTTGTTTTGGACCCTATAAACATAACTAAAATAAATCTAGCGGATGGTGCCATCACGTGGAAACGATTCAAACAAAGATTTTTATTTCCTTCACCACAAATTAAACAGAAGTAGACTTATGTTGGAACTAACGTAAATGTAACAAAAAAACAGATTTTTTTATGCAAATTAAAAAATTAAATAATTAAAAATTTATCTTAGATATGACTAGAGTCTGCTAAGTTAATTTTGAATTTTGCGGTATAAGGTGCAAAGGAGGCACAAAAAATCATATCTACGGAAGAGGTCTTTTTTACATTTTTGACTTAAATAACTAAAAATGATTAAATTATACCCAAATTTAAACTAATATTGCGTGAAACGCGTAGGAAACTCTGTTGTCGTTTAATCCGAACTTTGCAATATATATATATATATATATATATATATATATATATATATATATATATATATATATATATATATATATATATATATATATATATATATATATATATATATATATATATATATATATATATATATATATATATATATATATATATATATATATATATATATATATATATATATATATATATATATATATATATATATATATATATATATATATATATATTGCAAAGTGCGGATTAAACGACAACAGAGTTTCCTACGCGTTTCACGAAATATTAGTTTAAATTTGGGTATAATTTAATCATTTTTAGTTATTTAAGTCAAAAATGTAAAAAAGACCTCTTCCGTAGATATGATATTTTGCTGAAGGAGACAATTTTCGTACTAACTTTCTAAATTTTTTAAGCGTTGAAATGCAGTGAAATTATCTCAAGCAAATGTTTTTAATATAGAAATATGATTCTTGGTATGAATTTATAGTTTTTGAACTGCATGGTGCTTCTTCTTCTGAGTCATTTGGACTACCTTCGTCAAGTGGGCCGCGGCTTTCAACATCCAATTTCGAAAAGTTGTCAATGGCATTTTCTTCTGTTATGTTATCGTCTAAGGTCATGAAATTATCTATATTCTGGATTTCTGTTACTCCTAAATGTTTTGCATGTCGCAGTAACTCAGCAAGTGTCGCTAAGGGCAGATCGTCTTCGGGATCGTAATAATCTTGTTCAGTAAATTCTGAGCTACATTCCCTTTTTCTGAATCCAGCTTTGCCAAAACAATTCTTAATTGTCGAGCAATTTACTTGAACATCTTCAATTTTTATTAAAATATTCTACAAAATCAAGTGCCGATAATAAAATTTGAAGTTTGGTTAGGCTGACAAACGGAAGTTGTGTTTTTCGGTAAAAATATAATTTCCACATTTTTCAATTTCAGTTCACGAGGATGAGAGTATGCATTGTCCAAAAATAAAAGAACTTGCCTTTTTTGGATTCCCATTTTCCGGCCGAATTGGAGCCACCACCCAGACATAATTGCTCGGATCTTCCATGCCTTTTTATTGGATTTCCAAGTGGCTGGTAGATCCTTAATAGCAACGTTCCTTTAAGCACGAGGACGAGCCGCTTTCCCGATCACAATGAAATCATATTTTTCGCTGGCCATATTTGCACAGAATAAAATGGTTAGCTTGTCTTTAAACAACTTTCCACCCACACAGAGACAGAGTTTTGCAATGCACGAAAAAAAATCCACTTTGATCTGCGTCGTACACATCTTCTGGTTTGCCGCCAGATATGCATTTAAAACTAACATTATGTCTCTTGCGCCACTTTTGAAGCCACCCGTCGGACGCACTGAAATTATTGTAGCCTAAAGTAGTCGCAATTCTCTTAGCTTTAATTTTCACTAACGGCCCTGAGAGTGGAATGTTCTGATTTCCAGCTTTCACAAACCACTCAAAACATCTTTTGTCTATAGCAAAACCTTCCTTTTTCAAAAAATCCTTCTTTTGATTTCAGCTGCTTGCGTTTTCCCAATATTAAACCTCTTTGCCAAATGACGAACTGAAACACTTTCTTTGTCTAAAATGTTAACAACTTCTATCTTTTGCTTTAACGAGAGCATATTTTTTTCGGTGCTATTTTACGTAAAATTATAAAATAACTCCAATATCAACTACGAATCCGAAGACAAAACGCAACATTAAATGCAGGCTAGCAAACGAAATGTGTAAATAGCTAATCACCTAATAAAAAACGGGGAATTACCGAATTTTATGTACATACATTGTTATAAACGGAACTAAAAATCGTCCGGCTATTAGAGTTTCGCATCCGCTTATGGGAGGTTTTGGGTCAATTTCAGGAAAAATCTAGTGTCCGCGTCCATTTATAAGAGCGCCCGCTTATCGGAATGCATTCAACATTGAAAATGATATGCTGAAATTCGGTTCCAGGAACTTTGTCCAGTTAAAAGAGATGTTATAGGACCGCAAGGAGAACTTTCACTGTAATTGCTAAACACTTAATTTTTTGATGTTTTACCCTGAATGTCTATGATAAAAATCTGATTTAGAGGTTACCTTCCAACACTCCAAAAGGCTTCGCATTCATTTTTTACCTAGACATTGTGAATTTTTATAAATTCAAATCAGACATCATTATCAACCTAAACTATGAACGAAAGATAGCTTCAATAAGTTCCACACTACACTTATTATCCATCGAGTCACGATTCCAGTATTTAACATTTCTAGATTATTCATGCGTATCGAATGACACACATTTCAGCTTAACGTTTGCCCAAGATCTTCATAAGTATTATTACACCAGCAACTCCAATAGTACAACCCTGAAATGCTGTATTGTAAACACCTACTTGTGGTGATCGAGTTCACTTATTTGCAGACAGGTTTTGCAACGATATAGTGGTATAGCAGGATCAGACACATATCAACTTATTATTATTCATTGCTGATAGAACCCACTAAATGTTGGAACGGATTCGTTACTGATGTAATGAAATATTGCGGGGCTAATTATCTACTTGCATTTACTTAGATACTACAAAAAAAAGGATTTTGATATGAATTGTATGGAATATTTTACTATAACAACACAGCACAAATAGTGGCAGTGTACGTCCAATTAACAGGATCTGTACATAAGCATAATAAAAATAAAAAAAACACGGTACCCATATAAAGTAAATATAGTACAAGAAAAAGCATAATGAAAAATATGTTTGAACCTAGGTCAGTTTTCGTTCCCTTGGCAATAGATCTTCATTTTTGAAAATGAGCCACACAATTTTCTCAGCTTTTGTTCGGAATATTCTTCATCTTCATCACTAAAGAATTCAATGTTCAATCGGACTGAACATGCAGTCTTAACACCTATTACACCTAATACTGTTTTTTTTTAATGATTTTCCAAGTAATTGCCATTTGATACAGTTTTCCCCCAAATACATGTTTTTTTTTTCATGATATAATTTCGGATGGTACTTTTTGCGTCGTTGACTCACGGAACTTTATTCAATCTATGATAGTTCACAATCACGCTTTTTGGTGGTCATATTTGGTAGCAATTTCTGGAACAAGTCATGAAATAATTTTGACGTAGTGTCATCACGGTAGTCAACAAATGAGTCTTTATATTCTTTCCACCAAATCGTTTGGTCCCAGCCTAAATCAAATTATTCTTATGCATTTTCCTTTATTTGACAGAAAGTGAGTTGCCATGTTGATTAGATGAGTGGACGAATTATGTCGCATGACTTGCGTCCAGCATTTTGAAATTATTTTAAGAAAATTACTGCGATGAATAAAAAATAAAGTCGATTATCCATATTATTTAATCTATGATGATATATTATTTAGTATACTTTCAAAGTATATCATTTTCGCTCCTGACGGCAATTATTGAAATAAACTGCCGACAACTATAAAACCACTAACTAATTTGTATTATATATCATTACGTTTATTTAGATTTAATAAAATCACATTAGTACTGATACAAATTTTCAATAATTACCTAAATAAGTACGTTTTTTAAAATCTAAATCATTCTCATAATCGTCATCAAGATTAATTAAAATGGAATCTATGTTATTTTGTATGTAGAGGTATGAATTAATTTTTAAAATTTGCTGTTTGCTGTACTGAAGGTAATAAAATCTCCAAACGCACGATCTGCGATACACTCTTAAAAATTTTTTTCGAAACGTATGGCATGTCTTGTCAATTACCTACGAATAAATTATTGATTGTTGGGTTACCCACTAACAAAAGGTATGAAGTAATATTTGCAAATATTCTGGATTCCTCGTGCGTCGGTTGTTTATAACTGAAACTTGCCGACGTTTCGCCAATCATCCTGTTGGTTTGGTTCAGTTTCCGTTTAGTCTGAAGAAGCCGTCGGGATGATGGATGAAACGTCAGCAAATTGATTTATAAACAACCGCCACAGGAGGAATCCAGAAGATCTGTAAATACTATTACAGTAGCAGGTCCAAGATAATATACTTTGAGACAACTTCACTTCTGATGTTTGTACCAGATTCATCCATCCATATCCATAAAACTAGTAACTATCAAATTGTATATATGTATTTCTTTTTTGAATTCACTCTAGCAGTGACTACCATTTTGAATGAATGTCTATATAATTTATATGCTATATTTTATTTTATCGTATGTCATATGTGTCATATACTCGTTGTCATATACTATGCTGGATGCCGCCCCCACAGTTATGTATTTTTGTAAGTAAGAAGTCGAAACCGAATAAAGGCCCTTTATTATTATTAATATTATTAATATCCATCCCTGTAGATAGGGTTGGAATTTCACACCTTAAACATTAGTGGTGGTCGAGAGTAAGGGATTTGAATTTTTAACGAGATCGATAGATCGGCGGGCACCGAGTGCAAGTTGCTTCCAGGTTTTGCAACAATATAGTGGTAAAGTCTGTTCATAGATATAAGAAAATGACTAACTGATACGAAGTAAGGAAAGACCCGGGCAAGAATGAAATACGGCCGGAACAGGTCCGTACATTTGGGGTTTTGTTAGGAAAGATGCTAAACAATATTTATTAATTTATATATGTATTTATGTTTAAATCTAAAATAAAATTACAAATTATTTTTGTTACCTACTTAAATTACTTAAAATTATTCACATAATATATCAGTATCACTATCGCTATCATCGCCTGTTCTAATTATTATTTGTTCTATATTATTTTCAATACGGATATACGATTGTTCTGCTTTTTCTATATGTTTAACAGAATTGGCACAACTTTGTGGAGGGATGTTAAAAACTTCAGTTTCTGTAAGTTTGAGGACATTGGAGTTAACACGGGGAAAACATTGTTACAGATGTTGCAGATTTCAGTTGGTGCCAAACATGTTCAATGGGATTAAATATACAGTGGTAAGGTGGAAGCATTAAAACTGTATGCCTTAGATTTTTTGCATAATTATCAGAGACGTATTCCTTTTGTAGATTCAAGTTTTGTAGAACCCCAATTAATTGCTTTTTGGTATAATCTTCGTGAAAATAAATGTCGTTATTATACATGTAGTTTTGGATTGTTGTTTTGTGTCACATGAGGAAGGGGTTTTAGTCAACTGTCTACTGTGATAACTTCCATTGTCCATTCCAATTACGCTATTAGGAGGAATGTTTGGAACTAGATTGTTTTTAAACCAACTTTCAAATAAATCAGCGGCGGTGTCTTCATGGTAATCCAGAGAAGAATCTTTAATATTTTTCGCAGACAAAGAGAGTCTATCTTTAGAGCCAGCATGCAAAATAGTTCTTCTTTTACCTCTTTTTGATGGCGCGTTTGTTTTACACTTATCAGTTGAGTCAACCCAACCATTTTCCAGAGTATCATAAGTGTGGAACCAGGTTTCATCCAAATAAATAATTGGCCTTTGTTGTTCTCTGTAAGGTCCCTCTCCAGTCGCCATTTCCGAATTCTAAAAGTTTCCATTAAAACTTGCCTTTTGTCAATTTTTTTAAATCTAAAACCCATGTGTTGAATACACTTCCATAAGGTAGTTCTGCTACATTTAACACCGGTTTCATCTTTTTCAAGCCTCCTAATTGAGATATCTAATGTAGGAACGCTTTGTTCCTCGTATAACTGGTAAATTTTACGCCGTATTATATCTTGATCACTTTCATCTATACTCATTATTATTATTATTATTCACAATTTTCCATGTTGTTGGAATTTTCCTCAATGTGGCTGTTTCTTCTAAAGATACTTTCTTGCTGACACCACGTTCAATGAGAGTCAAATAAACGTTGTTTATAACTTCCTTAGTCTCAATAGAATAGTGTTTTTTATATTTGGGCGGGAGCATCTCCTAAGATACACCAGACTCCCACATATTTTGCATAATTCGCAGACGATTCAACACACGCTGTATTACATACAAAATAAGAATGATTACTAATTAACTTAAATTCAGTAGTATACCAAACCAAAGAATATACACAGGTAGGTATAAAACTTTAAGTAATAATCTTGTTGCATTTTATGTTAATGATCACCCCTGGATAATCCTATTCAAAAGCAATTGGTCACTTTCTTACATCTATGAACAAACCATAACCGCGTGAACACCACCGTCCGCCGTCCTATTCTCGGAACCGTCGCGACCTTACGTGTTCTTGGAGATTCCCCGAAGCGGGTACCGTTCGCGGTCGACTGGAATATCAGTATTTTTTTTATCGACAACGCACGACGTCCATGTACTTTACATTAAAATTGCTCGCGGTTAGAAAAACAAAAGAAAAAACCATTCGCAATAATTCGGATGGATTTGGCCCGGGGGGGACGGCCACGGCAGTTCTCCTGCGACGAGCTCGTCTTCGGCAGTTAGTCGGAGGGCATTCGACGCGTCGCAGCACTGTCGGAACAGGCGGTACCAAACAGTCGCGCTTTTAGTTGTTTGTATGCGGTCGATTCACTTTCCGCAGTTCAAATATTAACCCAGTGGTTGATTTGTAAATCGGTGTTTATCTGGGCGATAGACCGAATCGTGCCGTGTGTTATCTATCGTTTTCTTTTTATTTGTTTTGTTTAATATCCTCGATTTGGATTTTGGATATTAGGCCTGTTGTTTTTGTGCCGGATTTATGCAGAGGTTGCGAAGAATTCGCTAGATAATGGATGGACTTTATGGATAAAACATCACCGCTCTGCGACTAGAAGGTCGGTATTATATGGCTATCGCCTAATAATCGTAGACCGATCCGGTGCGCCCGAGCCGGTGATCTCGATCTAAACCATAATGGTTTCGATAATGTCCATTTTGTCTGGTAAATTTTATTTTCAAATGAACGGGTAGCGATATGGAGACTTTTCTTTATCATAAGCGTTAGTAAATTTTCAGGAGATAGTATTAGGCCCTCTGTAGCTCCTCTGTAGGCCTCCCAGAATAGATTGATCGCAAAAAATTATATCACTCCCGGGGCAAACTCAATCCATCGATCAATTAAATCAATAGAAAAATTGAAATCGTTATACAAGAGTTTCTGACACGTTGTATTACTACTACTATTACTACTACTGTATAAAAAAGAGCACCTTATCCTAAAAGACTTTAGTAGGAAGCTGCATTCGCCGGACAATACTTTTAGTCCTTTCGACTGGTAAAAAAGTTAAAAGAATAATAATTACTCAAACTTGTAGCAAAAATAGATTGGTCGGTGTTGAATTCTAGCATTTCAATCAAAATGGACTGAAGGCTATCATGTTTTTGAAGGCCACTTCTAGCAAATACTTGATCTTATTTCTCCTCGGTTTCTTACAGTCATACCGCTCAAAAAAATCCAAAAAAACACCCTACGTCTTTTTGAACTGTAAAACTGAGTGGTCTTAGACGTATTCCATAAGCGTATTATTGTGCCGTAGTGAGTAAATGGTCAGGTAGTTGACCTCCGGTGCCTTAGTGTTTAAAATTAGAATTATAGTCACTTTTCGTTACTTTTAAGTTTGTTCTGGAATATGGCAAATCTTATCTTATTTCTCCTTCGCACATGACATCATTCACTGGCTTACTCTAAATTTGAAGTAATTTCAGAAAAAACACGTCAAAGAAGGAGCTGCTGGAGATTGAAAGTCTGAATAGACATCTTTGTACGAACTTTTGTTGTAGAAGAAATCGCTTCAAAACGAAATGTCTTCCAAAATATCACTGTCAATTAAAGCCGCTATGGGCGATATCTATTAGATAATATAGTGCCCTGGTACGGTAAAAATTGATACCCCTCAGGTGACTGATATTTTCGTACAGAAATGTGAATGTGAAAATGCATCTAAACTGTAGTTTATTAGAATCATAAATATAATAGTAATTATACATGATTATAAATATAGGGATGGTCAAATGGTTGTGTTATTAATTATAATATATATAATTTAAAATAACACTATTTACACTACAATTTCATTGTGGTGTAAATTTTAGTCATCATGTTTCAAGTAGTCAGATGAACTATAGTCATTGGAGTCCATAGAAATAATAAGGAGCTGAGCAGTGTTTTCTAGCATATTTCTAGCTTCACGCATTCTTCTATTTTAATTACATGTTAGATGCGCTTACTCCATTTTTCAAATCCACTGTCATTATTATCTTGCACCACTTGCAGTAGGGTTTCAAATTTGCTCATTTTAAAAGTGGTGTGAAGTATCTTTATATTTCCTTTTGAAGTGATTTCGTCTACAACAAATTTTGTACAAGGAGGTTTATTCAAATTTACAATCCCCATTAACTTTTTTTTCCGCATATCTTTCTAAAATTGCTTACTGTTTAAAGTAAGACAATTAATGATGTCATTTTTGTTTCAAATAAATCCAGGAGATAAGAAGAATAAGCAGAAGAACGAACCATCAACTACCTGAAAGTACCTATAATTCTAATTTTAAACATTAAGGTACAGGTGGGACAACTGCCTGTCCACCTACACACTAAGGCACAATACTACCCCCAGAGAATACTGCTAAAACCGCTCACTTTACACTTTAAAATGATGTGTAGCTCTCTCGCATTAAGAAACACAACATAGTGGAAGTTCTGGTTCTTAGAATGCACTAATAAAACGTAAAGATATCGTAAATACGCATTCATAATATGCAATGAGAAAATTAATCTATGAATGTTTACTACCACTTTTTCACACTATGAACGCAACTGTTTAAATTGGCTTCCAAAAATTCCAATTGCTTTCCTTTATCGATTAGTGCTTCGAAATTGGTTAATTTGTTTACACGTTGCAGTGTCAAGTTGTTTTTAACAAATTATGATACCAAATTATTACTAGTAAACGGAGTAGTAAGCTAAGCAGATCGATGTGTAAAACCAAGTTCATTTACAGAAAATAACAAATAGCTTGTGGTCGCTTATCTGTGGCAAATGTCGGCCATCAACTTGATTTTGTCTACGGAGGATTGAAAATGCGATTCATTCATTTTCTGTTATTGACGGTATCGGGAATTCGATGAATCATGTCTTCTACGATGGTGCGGCACCTTTTAGATACGATGTAAAGGATATAGATGAGTCTGGAATATTTTTTTTATTAATATTAATTTAATTATATTTTTTTATTAATATTAATTATTTAATACATTTTCGATCCAATTCCAACGCTTCCTAATATACTTATGCAAACAATCGCTTGGATGGAGATATTTTCTCTTACAAAAACATGGTCATATGAAGATATGTAAGCATAAAAGGAATAAAATGACATTCCCAATCTCTAATTTAAAAAAAAAATGGAAGAAACCGAATAACTAAAACCGTGATCTTTTAAAAATAAGGTTTTCTTTTAATAAAAAAAATTATAAATTATATGAGCCAATTTGACATTAAATTGTCTCAAAATTTGAACGGCAATGTTTTTTCGAGCTTAAAACAATACCTTAATAACACATTTTGAAAATAGTTTTATTATTCGTTTGCCATTGTCTAAAACTGGCTAGTTTTGGTTAGTTAGAACACATTTTCTATAACGTTCTCGACAAGCATTCATTATAGCCGAAGCCCAATTCTCACAGGAGTCCAGAAACCCCAAAGGAAAAACGAAATATAAGAATCGAAAAATCACACAAATCATGTGAACAACATAGTTCAAAAGTATATGTGACAAAATTAAAAATAACGCAAATTGTTACAACCTCGTCAAGTGCCACCTCGCGGGTGGTGTCCGAACAAAATTATTTATGCTTATTTGGTTACCTAAAAACTTATGTATGTATGTACAGGCAAACATTTAATTTTCTCATATATTTTGGACTATATGTGCTCTCGCTACCGATGGGCAAGATATACATCGATAAAGTTCTCTGTCATAATTTCTGTTCCCACTTTTCTAGTTTTTAAGGTGGGCGGAGTGCTAGTTCGCTTTGGTAATCTCAAGTTTTGACAGTCTATATTACAAATTTGACAAGTTTTACTAAACGGGCGAGTTTTTAGTGCATACTGATCACTCATTTTTGAAAATCTGTGATAAAAAAGTGCATTTGCCAAAGTCTTGCTCTATTCAGAGGTGTGAGAACGGTTATTCTAAAGATTTTGTCATTTGATGAACAATTTGTCACCTTTTTAATCCGCCATAATCACAGACATTCAACTTAAGTCTAAAACTATCACAACCCGGATCACTGAATTCAAAATTTAGGTGTAACATCTACTGTTCTCTCAAACAAGTTCCACATTTAAGATATTTCTAAAGAGAAAATTCCGTTTGAGACACCAGGAGCATTACACGCATATGGTAAGAAATACATTGGAGAGACAGTTATAGGCAATTTTAAAGTATTGTGGCATTTTTGCTATTAATCTTTAAAATACCAATATTCGTTAAAAAAATACATTTCTTTATATATTATTTTGTTTATAGTGTATCAGTACAAAGTCCCAATCTTCAGCACTAGCAATAATACCGCACTTGTGGAAACAATGCTTATCTACCTCGATTGATCTATGGCCATAACTCTGACATCAGAGCTTCTAAAAGCTAATTACAAGTTACAGATTCACGTCATCCGCAAGAAATATAGCAATATAATTAAAAAGTTAGTTTTAGTTTAAATATTAACAAAAACGCATTACCAAACTTACGAAGTACACACGTATCGCTTATTCATTGGAATAATTATTAATTAATCAAGTTCATGGTTAACTAACAAAAAAAGAGGGACGAGCAACATCCGAGATAATTACTCGACTGACTGCAAATAACGATTGAACCGAATTAAAGCATGTGCCGCAATTAAAACTGATCGTGTCATATCATAAATCGGACAGTAAGATAGGATAAACAAATGTTTGACTTCGTTCGAGTGTTCGGCGTGAGAGATTTTTATTTTTTAAATTTAACCGATACTAATATTAGGAGGGCGTAAAGTAATTGTTAATAATTTTATGGTGTTGCAGTAGATAAACGAGTTTTTAAGCTGACATCGTGAGACACGCAGCGATTAGCGTGGAAATCCAAGTAATCGCATTAACTGCTAACTAAGCGAAATACCTGCGGTGTTGCATTAAATTAAATTGCAGCCAGTTTTCGAAATAAAAGAAATATTGTTCTCCACTAAACCTGCGGTTAGTGAACACTATAGGCAATACTTTATACAAATCTTGTATTTACGGTCGCATTTCCTTGTTGAGATCTATGTTAATATTGCTAATAGATAAAAAATGCCCATGTTATACTAGAGCGTAAAAATATAAATATTTTTTCATGTAAAAGTTAATTGTACGGGGTGGGAATTTTATCTTGGGACACGACCTTATCTCAGAATCTATAATGAGTGTGTATTACAAACCTTTAATTTATTTTAATTTTGTATATACAAAATTCTAGACCTTTTTTTTATAATGCCTTATACCTAAGTCTAACCCTTTTTGACATTTTTAATTTTATATGCGAAAAATGACGTTTGTATTCTGTAAAATATCCGCCAATTTCTTTATTCGGAAGCATTTATTGATTCATTTGAGTAAGTTTTGTTGTAGACAATAACTGACTGCATAAGAAATTTCAATACATATTAATACAGGATACGTGAAAAATAAAATTAAAAAAATTGCCAAAAAACTTCTTTTTTAAATAGGTTGTATATGCGCAATATTTTTTTGTCAATCAGAAATAATATGATGTTGCCATATAAGTTCAGTTAGTGTAAGGTGGCTTTGACGGCGTTTGAACAAAGTGCTAAAATGACTATGATTTACCATTTCATTTTTGACCATAATCTTGCCGATGCGCTTATAATAAAAGATTATGTAATAGTATATTATGCAACAAGTGCGGTAAACGGCATTTGACTCACGAGTTTATTTGACATGAAATGAGCGAGTGTTTAATAAACGAGTGAGTTAAAAAGTTTACCGAACGTGTTGCATACTATACTTTTTCTACGACCGTTAGTTTTTGGGTACATTTTCGTAAAACAACACGAATACATTCACAGATATGACCGTCGGAATTGACAAACGTCAAAATTCAAAGCGTGGTAAATGTCTCCGAAAACATCCGATTGCTCTCAAATCAGTGCGGTAAAAAGGAAACTGATGTGGTAAAGTGACGCTTCCCGCACGCTAGATCGGTGGATAATTAGGTATTTTACAGACGGAAGTAGAAAAATATATGTATGCATTATTTATACAGAATAAATCCAAGAATACGCCACAACGTTGGTTAATATTTTATTAACGAACGATCAATAAAGAATTAATAGCTCACAAAGGATAATAATTACTGCAAGAGTTGTTCAATATGTCCTCTACTTTGAGCAACACAAGTAGTATAAAGGGTTTCTAAATACATAACGACTTTCTAACAGATTCAGTCCGATTTAAAGGATGGATAATATTTCAAAACTCCAAGTAGTGTTGGGAATTTAAGTTCTCATCAAAAAAATACTTGACCCATTATTCTGAATCTCCAAATGGCGCACCATACTTGGATAGAAATTATACCTGATCCTGTAACTTCCATATGTTTTTTATTATTCTTGCTGCTCCAGTAATGGAACATTTTAGTTGAGGTTGTAAATATGGACTCATCTATCCAAATAATATTAGCAAATATATTTTCCAAAAAGTGTCTCTCCACAAGATTGGAGAACTGGTTAGAATTTATAGCACTTCCAGTTGTTTTTTTTTTGTTTCTTCAAGGTTCCATATTATTCTAAAGTGTTGTTTGTTGAAGATCTTTTTTTCTGGGCGCCTCCTTAATGGAAATTTTGTTATATAATCTTTAAGAGTCCGGGTTTTATTGTTCGATATGTAACTTTCTAATATATCAACCAATTAATTACTTCAATTTATAAACGACAAATAAATAAATCTGTAATGTGTCAAAAAATATTTGAATTATGACAGTAATCAACAACAAAACGAATGTCCAAGGAGGTAGCGTCCTAGCACTTGCATACATATATTTGCATAATCTGTTATCATAAGTGCATCGGCAAGATTATGGTCAACTATGAAATGGTAAATCATAGTGGAAGCACTTTAGCACTTGATTTGTTCAAACGCCGTCATAGCCACTTTACACTAACTGAACTTATATGGCACCAGTGTATTATTTGTGATAGACAAATGTTTAAAAGGAAATTTATCAAAAAGTAAAAATATTAGGTATATACAACCTTATATAAAATTGTCTTAATTTTTAAAGCTAAATATGACAAGATTATAAAACTAGGGAGATTCTATTTAAAAAAAAGTTTTTTGGCAATTTTTTTTGTTTTATTTTTAATCTTATTTTTCACGTACCCTGTATTAATATGTATCGAAATTTCTTATGCAATCCGTTATTCGAGTCCATTGCCTACAACAAAACTTACTCAACTGAAACAATAAATGCTTCCGAATGAAGAAATTGGCAGATATTTTACGTATTGCAATCGTCATTTTTCGAATATATAATTAAAAATTTGTCTAGAATTTTGTATAGAATTTAAAAATGAAGTAATATACCATGTGTTCCATTTATTCTAAAGTTGATACTTGCCCACGAAAAATTAGACACCCTGTATATACAACATTCAAATAAAAAGAAGATTTGTAATACCTTAATTAACTTTTGTATACAACTTTTGGCTCCATCGCCTATAGACTGTCAGCAAATCGTTTTTCAGAGAATTGAACTTATAGCAGAAAAAGTCGACAAAAAGGAGAAGGTTGCTGATCTATACTTATACCTGTCTAGGACCTTAAAAATTTGTGAGTTGTAAGGACCAAAAATGCTCAGAGACCTCTGGCCTCAATGTTAGTCCTTTAGTCTCTGTGTAGTGGATGTACGTGAATGAGCTTCCGGATGGCTTCGCTTGGGAGCTTCTCACTCAGTACCATGATGAAATGTCTCCTGGTGTGTCGTGGAGTGGATGGAAGCATGGAGCACACAAAACTATCTGAGGTTGAACCCAAATTCTTATTGTTTTTGAGTCATTAGTTAAGAATTATTCTCTGTAAATCAATTCCAAATGCCAAAAATATTAAATTCCTCGGTATGATTATTGACTCCGCACTAAATTTATCTGTGCTCAAGCCTAAACAACGTTTGGCACTGATTGGTAGGTTTAGAGAGTCTTTTTTCATATATATAGAACTATCTACAGTGCTTGTGTGCAATATTGGATTTCATGGTTTGGGATGAGTCATGGTATACTGTTCTGGTGTTCTGGCATTTCATAACCAAGAGGAGAATTTTTTGGTGCATTCTCAAGCTGCATTCCAAGACTTTATATTATTTGTCACTGGTTATTATCGTGAACAAAAACCCTAATCTCAACATCAACTCTGACTTTTACGCTCGATTACGACTAGTTACCATGAACAGCGCCTGTACACAACTCAACTTTTTTTGAAAAAGGCTTATGTTATAGCGGTAAAAAAAAATCTTTGCCTAGCAGCATAATAGGGGTTGAAAATGAAGGAATTTAAGCGAGAGGTGATCGATCGGTATACTTACAGCACAATAGTATATTATGCAACAAGTGCGGTAAACGGCAGCTCAGCGGAGCGAGTGTTTACTAAACGAGTGACTTAAAAAGTTTACCGAACGTGTTGCATACTATACTTTTTCTACGATTGTTAGTTTTTAGGTACATTTTCGCAAAACAGTACGAATATATTCACTGACATGACCGTCAAATATCTCCGAAAACATCCGATTGCTCTCAAACTTGTGCGGTAAAATCCTGGAATTGTCCGAAGTGGCTCGGATTCGTGGGAAACGAAACTGAGGTGGTAAAATGACGCTTCCCGCGTGCTAGTGCGTAATTAGGTATTTTACAGACGAGAGTAGAAAAATGCTTTTATCATCTTAATTTTGAATTTTAATAGGTATGCATATTCTCAATTTTCCTGTATTTTTATTGTTTCGAAAATTTGTGCTATTTTATTGTGTAATCTTATCTTATTTCTCTTAAATTTCTCTTAATTTTTTGCAATCTTGGCTAGTGGTGGCTTGGTGACGTTTCCCTATTATTTAAAATGGGACATAACCACTTAACGACTTGTGGAATTATTTTTATAGGATTGTTCAAAATTTCTTAGAGATCAAGATTTTATCTTAAATTAATATCTGTCAAGTGTCAATTTAAAGCCGATTATGCATATTAAGGATGTCGGAAAGGCTATCGAATAAAGATTTTGCGCTTTGACTTACGATGAAATAAATATAGTTCATTTTTAATTTGAAATCAGAAGTTACCAAATATCGTTTTAACAAAGAATTGGACCCAGCTAACAGCGTAGGGAGGTGGATATATCGGCTGGAATCTTGCCAGTTAGTGCTTATTGTGTGATATTTTTGGGGTATGACATAAAGGTGATCAGACAACGATTTCAAAGTATAATATGGATCTTTGTTTTAATCTCTAGATGACGATTTGGTTATTTGGTTTCAATTCATTAGCTCTATATTGCTGTTAGTGGGAATCTGTCAACATCTATCTGTAATGTTTTTTGTAACAAATAAACCAGGTTATTTAATAAATCAAATATCAAAATGTCCCTATCCCCTTCTCATTTTCTCAATGGAGTAGTCGCTTATTTCGGCAGTAAAGTAAAGTTTAATACAGCGTTTTAAGTTAAGTCAGTGCCAATTTTCCTGTTCAAAATTCTCACAAACATGTTAGAGAAAGGAGATAGTATCCAGTAGCATCTTCTTCAGACTCTCAATCTAATCATTATAATGCTTATAATGCTCCTTTCCTCTTGGCTTTTTTGTCTCAATGGATATAGTATCTGGATTTTCGCTATTGTAGGACAGGGTATCAGGGGCGGACTTTTAAAGTCTTTGAAAAATATGAAGATTAATAGTTATATTATGTTATGTCTAATAAAATCACATTAGTACTAGTAGAAAATATGACCACACTAAATCTATACCTATTTTAAATAATTACCTAAATAAAAACGTTTTTATTCACATTCTAATCTGTTTCACTCTCACAGTGGTCATTAAAGTTAATTATAATGGGCTCTGTGTTAGTTTATATGCAAATGTAAGAATCTGCATTTCTTAAAATGTGCTGTACTACAATATTCCACCTCTCACTTGATGGATTCTTAATTATATTCTTAGGTAGACATGTTAATTTTAAAAAGAAAAACAAATAAGTAAATACATTTTACTAGGTGGTATTCATTATTAATTGTCAAGTCGGTAAGGTAAAAATTCAAAAGAAACTCTCGACAAGCTCATGCAATGGAATAAAAACAGATTGGTATTTAAAAAAAAATTCAACGGAGAGATTCTTCTGAGATTCAACGATTAGAATTTTTTGTTTAAAGTGTTTTATTATGGTAAAAAGTTGATATGCTTTTGGAATACGGGGATACAGCCAAAAACTAACGTAAGTATTGTATGCATACGTACGTCATAAGCTGCAAGCACTTTTTACCGGAAGAATAAGAGAATTGAAATATTTTTTTGTCTTTCGAAATCTGTCACTTTTTGGGATAATTCAACATAATATTTTGAAAATCTGTTAGAAAATAAAACCTGTCTGTAGAATCGATTTGAAAGTGGTATATCAACTTGTGTTACTGTAAGACAAGTAAGACAACTGGAGTTTTGTATTTATTTGAATTAAATAAGTGCGACAGATATGTACTTAATAACCAATTTATTTCAAGATGAAACTTTCATAGAATGTTTTCAAAATGTCCTCCTTCTTGTATACGACACCCTTCCTAACATTTCTCGAGGTATACTATCAAATGCAGCCGATATTCTCCCCAATGTTGTAGGTCGGACACTGGAGTTAATGGTGCCAATTCCTGTCAACATGCAGGTCAGCTGACTGGACCGTGTGTTAGTCTATCTCCATAAACATCACGTAGGTGCTCAGTGATATCTCTAAAATTATAGGGAGGCTTGCCATTCTGCTGAAGATACATATATAATGTCAAGAGGTAAATCATCTAACGAGTCGTCAAAAAAAGAACAGCTCCAATAATTCGCTTTCCTATCACTCCTGCCCAAACGTTGATTCGGAACCGTTCTTGAAACTGTTCGGGATGAATAATTCTTTGATTATTTAAAGCCCACTATCTGTTGTTCTGTCGGTTAAACATCGCATTATTTGAGAATCGTGACTCACCAGTGAACAAAATTAAGTTAACGAAATTATTATTCTCGTCATATTTATCTAACAGCCAATTACAATATCGAAGTCTTCTTACAAAGTCAGCTTCATAAATATTTTGATACTTAAAAGAATGATAACAATCTTGTCACAGATGCTCTTGAGATGTCTAATTCTAATGCCACTTCTCTTGGCGACGCAACTGGATTTACGTTGATTTTGCATGATAATCCAAATCGATAACACGACAAAATCGATAATCGGATAAAAATGTACAAACTATCAGATGAAAGCCACCTAAGTAATATTTTGTTTTTATAAAAATGTATATACCTACTTATTATCTGATTTTTCTCTTATTGTGAGCTTATTTTTTAACGGATTTTGAAAATTTTGGTCTCAAAATGTTGCAAAAAAGTACCGATTTTAAGAAGTTTTTATTCCCACTAGCATGCTATTTGAAAAACCTAGTTATCCTAAAAAATTAAAAGTTTCATTTACAATTTCATTTTCAATTTACATGATCAGGTGACCAGGTAAATAGTATTTATGATGGCCACAGCCTCCTAGACACAATTTTCAAAAATTAAATAGAAATTTTAAAAAACTCAAAAAAAAGAGAAAAACCGTCCTATCCTAAGTAGAATGATCTCCTGAATCCAAAAATGCAAAGAAAAGGTTGTGTCATTTAAAATTCGAAAGTTAGTCTTTCCTCTCAAACCGGAAGAGCAACCATTGACTACATATTGTCAAAAAATTGAACATTCAGCCTATATTAACCCTTCCAAATTTCAAAGTTATAGAGTGTTCCCACTTTCTTGTGCCACCAGGTATATAGGATTATGGATAGATGGTTTATGTTTTTTTCCATTTTGGCTCCACTCAATTTACACTCACCTAGTACTTAGAAATCTTCGAAAACAGCAACCGCCGTTCTCGGGTTGTAATCCGAACTTTTGTCGCAAAATCGCCGGTCTTATCCTGGGATTATAAATTATTTCCACTAGGAAAAAGTTGGTCGCGGAGCTTTTACCCCCAACCGGCCTCCTGACGCAACCAGTGGCCGACCACGTGGTAACGTTTCGTCTTTCGTTGTTTCAGAGACGGTGGCGGGGGTGGCGGCGAGGGAGGCGGCGGCGGCGTCGGCTGCGAGAGGCGGTCCGGCTCCCGACGCGTGCCCAGTCTGCGGCTAGCGAACGGGCGGGTGGCAGCGGCCCAGTCGGAAGAAGAGATCAGGTCGCCGCCGCCGCGCCGCCTGGCCAAGGATGACTCGATCAAGATCAGCATCGAGAACACGAACACGTGCACCGATAGCTTGGTGACCGCGCTAGATGACGAAACGTTGCTTATAGCGGACTGTCTATCCAACGACATGAATTACAAGGGCAGCAAAGTGACGTTCGGTGTGGACGATGGCTCGCTGTATGGCACCCCAAAAGAGGAGCCCGGTCCGACGCCGCTGGGCTCCGTCGAGGCGGGCAAGCAGAGCTTCCTCAAGAACCAACTGCAGGCCCTGTTCCAGCCCACCGACAACAAGCTCGCGATGAAGCTGTTCGGCTCGAAGAAGGCCCTTATGAAAGAGAGGATACGTCAGAAGGCGTCCGGCCACTGGGTCATACATCCGTGCTCCAGCTTCCGGTAAGTCTCGCAACTGATTGGCAAATGGCGTCGCGCTGGTATGTGGTCCTTAAATAATTTTAGTATTCAAAGATGATCCAGTCAGTAGTTTATTTTTACCAATATGTTTCGAAACCTTCTACGAAGATGCCACATTATACTTTATAAAGTCAGTACTAATATATAATATAATGTAAAAATAATATATAATATAATAATATTTAATATCCTAGTCTCTCAGTGCGGCGGCGGAGGTGTGGCGGTTAATAACACACTTAAACTTCCTTTTTAGAAGTATTAATTAGCATAACACCATTTTCCTATAATACGTAAAAACTTCAGTATATCGGATTTGAAATTACCGTCAGTGTTTTGACATTTGATTTTGATATTCTGTTTTGCTTTTTGCGCTTTTTACGATTTAAACTTATTAAATAGGCAGCTTTCAGTTTTAAATAAAAAAATACATTAGGTTGTTAAAACAAGTTCAAGCAATCTATCAATGACTTTTCTGGTCTTCTTTCCATATAATGTGTTGTTGGCAAGATGGCAACAGAATTTTGCTTTATACGGTGCAATAGTATATTATGCAACAAGTGCAGTAAACGGCATTTGACTCACGAATTTATTTAACACGAGCGAAGCGAGTGTTTAATAAGCCAGTGACTTAAAAAGGTTTTCTACTCCCGTCTGTAAAATACATAATTACACACTGATCTAGCGTGCGGGTTGCATCACTTTACCACGTCAGTTTCGTTTCCCACGGATCCGAGCCATTTCGGACATTTCCGGGATTTTACCGCACGGGTTTGGGAACAATCGGATGTTTTCGGACATATTTCCCACTCTTTGAATTTTGACGTTTGTCAGTTCTGAGGGTCAAGTCAGTGAATGTATTCGTCTTGTGTTGCGAAAATGTACCCAAAAACTAACGGTCGTATAAAAAGTATAGTATGCAACACGTTCGGTAAAGTTTTTAAGTCACTCGTTTATTAAACACTCGCTCCGTTCGTGTCAAATAAACTCGTGAGTCAAATGCCGTTTACCGCTTTTCTACGGCCGTTAGTTTTTGAGTACATTTTCGCAAAACAGCAAGAATACATGCACTGATATGAGCGTCAAAATTGATAAAACGTCAAAATTCAAGGCGTGGGAAATATCTCCAAAAACATCCGATTGCTCCCAAACCCTTGCGGTCAAATCTCGGAAATGTCTGAAGTGGCTCGGATCTGTGGGAAACGAAACTGATGTATTAAAGTGACCCTTCCCGCACGCTAGATCGGTGTGTAATTAGGTATTTTACAGAGGGGAGTAAAAAAAAAATACTCTTTCCAATAGAAATTTCTTTAGGTTGCCTATACAGATATTTATATTTAGATGTTTTCATTAAATTGGTAGTTTATTAAACAAGGGAGGTCCATATTAGTAATAAAAATCTTTGTGGCCCAGTCCAATAAATGCTAATTTTATATCATTTTTACCACACGTATTATAATCGTTAGTTATACTGGTGACGAGACAAAAACTTTTCTAATAAGACTCAACAAACTTGGCAATGTCATAATATACAATTTAATCAAATATGATTTTACATGATCGGTGTATTTGACAATACTACCTACCACCAATCTTCTCTGCAGCGAGAATACTTTATATAATTTAAGCAGAATGACTCTAAATTGGGAGACCATAGGAGCATTTGGAAAAGAAAAACTACCATTAGCGCAGAATCAGGCACGAGGTCCTCCATTGACTTAATTAAAAATATATCGTTGGTGACTCTATTACATAACTTGTTCACATGGTTTTTCCATATTAAATGAAAGTGACATATCTTAAAACTATTAATATAGTTATGGTTTCTATTAGTAAAGATTATCTGTTGTGTCTTTTACTGAGTTAGGCTAAGTCTCTTACAAGTTATTTTATTATTTGATTTACTACCAAAGGCCGAATATCCATTATAAGCAAGTGCAAGATGTTTGATAATGACACTTTAAACACGAGTTTGTTTTATGTGATGTGACCATGAGAAATGACACAAGTCAAGATACAACCCGTAAGTAAAAACTCCACACAAACAAAACAGGAATATTCCACTATGGGTGACGAATCTGACCTTTTAAGGAGAGAGCGGGCGCCAAGCGGTGCATTTCATCGAGTCCCATTCTTTACTGAACTCATCGAGTCTTCAACGCATAGGTTTTCGCATACTATTCGATTTGAGAGTCTCCATAATTAATCTTGTAGCACAAGTACATCTTCTACTCCGTTCTCTAAAATAGGACCTTAGTTTCGTTTGCTTGAATGTTGACGTTCGTCAATTCGGACATGTCACATGCAAAATTGTTGCATAATATACCATTTCTTATTTGCAAATACTAATAAAAACTGGCCATTGTCTGGGATAATAATGCCGGTAAAGGTGTAGCCAGCCAATAAAGAAAGTTTGTGATTTGTCGAAATAAAGAGATGTTCCTAGATATCGACGGTTATTTTTAGAGCGAAGTTCTACTGATTTAGGTTAAGGTCTGAACCTTTTCTTCACCAATAACCCCTTGGAAAATCAACCAATTGGAAAATATAAAAAGGGCACGTCGGAAATTTTCATACCACAAACTTCCATCGAATCCAATTTGACGTTGCCCGGAAATTGTCCTGGCGAGGGATCATTTTTCAGATAAGTGAGGTTTTATCGCTGTCGGTATGTTTTGTAGTGATTAAATATTAAACGATTTTCCTTTTAAGCGATTAGTTTGAAATATGTGCAGCATAATTTAAATTTGACATACGTGCTTTTCGCGTCTGTCTCGAGAAGAGCATCTACTAATTTCCGTTACCAAGTTGGTCATAACATTAAATTAAATTAAATTACACTGGTTGGCAATGAAATCCTCCTTTAAATTTTTTTATGATAAATATAATGATTCAAACGCTTTGAATCTATCCCCGTTGGCCGATTTTTTCTATCACGTCTAGATTTTTCGATATGATTTTTTTTTATATTTCAAAATTTTGTTTTTTTTTCATTCGTGAACGTTACAAAAAGTAAATATACATACAAAATGAGTTTCAGAGAGTTGTAAGAGAAAGGAGGGAAATGCCGAAGGTGAATTTTATGGTAGTAAATACGCGCATGCGCAGTATTGATTGTGACACTACAACAGTTCAGTGAAAACTTGTCGTTTAATTGTTTACCTTTTATATCAAATATTTTGGTAAGTTTTGCATAAAGTTCATGTTCTCTACATTGGATTTAAGTATTTCATGTGTAGTTTGAGTATTTTTTAAAGTAGAGCCAATAAATATAAAATATAAGTTTGAAAGTTGTTTTAAAATAAAGTTTATGTGATTTTAGGTTACAAAATGCCACGGACTTGTAAAAATTCCTCAGATTGTTTTTGCTATATTTGTGGGGAATACATACTAAAACCACAGCGACATGTCATGACCGATCTGGTTAAAACAGCTTATAAGCTATATTTTGGAATTTCTATCGATGAGCGAGATAAAAGTTGGTTGCCAAAAGTATGCTGCAATAGCTGCTCAAGAACGTTGAGAGGTTGGCTTGAAGAAAGTCACAAATCCATGTCAATGCCAATGATTTGGAGTGATCATCAAAATCATGAGAATGATTTCTGTATGACATTTACACGAGGATTCTCGAAAAAAAAATAGAGATAAGACTGTTTATCCGAACGTCCTATCTGCAAAGAGACCAATTCCTCGTGATAAAGACACTCCACCTCCAGTTCCACCAGTTAATGAGAAGGCTGAAAATAAAAATATTTCAGGTCTACAATCTCAATCGAGTTTTCTTTCTGATAGTACATCTTCATCTTCATACACTTTATCTGGATCTTCATGTCCATCTACAGAACCTCATTTACTTGAACAATGATCTTGTTAGAGACTTGGGACTTTCAAAATCTAAAGCACAGTTACTCGGATCAAGGTTAAAACAGTGGAATCTATTGGCTAAAAATACCAGAGTTTCATATTTTCGTACGAGGCAAGAAAGTTTTACAAGTTACTTCTCCAAAGAAGATGATTTGGTATATTGTAATGATGCTGTAGGGCTTCTTCAAGAACTAAGTTTTCCAGAAGATTCTAGTGAATGGAGACTTTTTATTGACGCTTCAAAAATAAGCTTGAAAGCCGTTCTACTTCATAATGGCAATATTGCAATTGCACATGCTACAAGCATGAAAGAAAATTACGCAAACCTTGAGGTATTACTTGAGAAAATTAAATATTCTCAATACCTATGGAATATTTGTGCTGATTTAAAAGTTGTCGCTATACTGACTGGACTACAAGGAGGATACACAAAATTTTGCTGTTTTTTTTTTGTGAGTGGGATAGCGGCGCAAGAGACAAACATTACAAAGTAAAAACCTGGCATTAAGAAAAAGTTTGACTCCTGGACTTAAAAATGTTTCTCATAAACCGTTAGTGCCATGCGAGAAACTTTGTGAAAGCTATGAATAAAGATGGTGCACTTTTTCAATACTTAAAAACAAAATTTCCTCGAATCAGTGACGCGAAATTGAAGGAAGGAATTTTTGTAGGTCCGCAGATACGTGAGCTCATGAAGGATGAGGTTTTTGATTCGAAGTTGAGCAAAGCAGAAAAAAGAGCTTGGGTAGCGTTTGTGGAGGTGTGTCATAATTTTCTTGGGAACGCAAAAAGTGACAACTATCAACAAATCATTTGGGAGCTACTTTCTGCTTATAAAGCTTTAGGATCCAATATGTCACTCAAGATCCATTTTTTAGACTCGCATTTAGATTTCTTTCCTGAAAATCTTGGAGCTGTATCAGATGAGCATGGTAAAAGGTTTCATTCGGATATAATGCAGCAATGCTTGCTGATTTCTGTTGGTCAATTCACCGAGAAACTCCAATGGAATCTATGAAGAGGAAGAAAACTACTAAATGATTTGAATTCTATCACTCCATAATGAAATAACTGACGATATTTATTAGTTTTGTTAATATAATTTCGGATTTTTTACTGTAAAACTCAAGCCGCCGCATTTTTTTATTTCCCTATAATAATTTATACTTTAATAATATTGTTTTTTGATGAAATAAATATTAAATTAAAAACCTACGTGTGGTACTTATTTGTGTATCAGATTCCGTATTTAGAGCATAAAATAAGATGAAGTCATGCATGAAAACAATATGGAGAGAAAAAAAAATTTTTTTTGCAGACCAATGTTATCTCAATTATGTCTATTCATCTTACAACTATCGCCAGAAAACGTTTTCGCACTTTACAATTTAGAAATGTGTTTGGAAAACGTGGCAACGCCGCTACATAAAAAATAATAACGGGTTTAGTTTTTTTAATGTATCTAGTCCGGTTATCGCGCCGGCTATAGTACGTGGCATTAAAAAAAACCGACAAAAATGCGAAAACACTCTATTATTGACTATAATTTGTTAATTGCGAGAGCATTTATCATTTCCAATTGAAAAATGACAATGGCGAAAATTGGCCGACGCTAGCGGTGGCGGTATCGTTATCAGGAAGTCAGCCTTAACGAATTCTGTGTTGCTAATAACGCTATCGCGTGTCGTCGTATTTTCCAGGTACTAAATTTACTAGCGATTCAGAAATACACTTACCCATCAATATCCAATCCGTTAAAGCAGTTCCACAACAACTTAACTCAGATCTTAAAAATTTTAATTTATTTACAACATATAGTAAACTAAAACTTAACCCTCAAAAATCTCGAATTATTATACTTTACAAAAAGGTGCTACGTCAACGCAACCTTAAATCTGTGCTTCTTCTCATGATCTACCATTCTTAGATATTCTTATTAATAAAATCTCAAACTCAAAATTGGGTCTTTCAGTTTACAGAAAACCTACGCACACAGACCGACAACTTATAGGTTACTAACTCTTTTGTTTACAGAGCTGTAATACTATCTCAGCCCGAGTCAATGAACCCATAATTAAAAGATCTTACATCTGCTGTGCTATTTAATAGTTTCCACATTAAAGATATTAAGCTTTCCAACGATATATCAAAAGTTCTTAAGAAATATAACGGTAAAACCAAATGTACCACTTATCCCAAAACCTGTCAACACCTTCAATCCGTCAAAGACAAAATTTCGTTTGAGATAACAGGGGTTTGCAGCCTTAAGACTACGACGAATATGTTTATCAGCAGTTGCCGAATACAATCATGACACCAGACATCAAGTCATATGCTATTCCAGAATTCCAGAATTCATAAGAATCAATGAGCAATCAATCTTAAGCGTCTTTGCCTTTCATGTGGATGCCCCTCCTTTAATTCCGCACCCCTCAAACGGTATATAAGCAGGTACAGAGTTGGATGCGGGTCAATTTCGGTTAAGCTCTAAAGAAGCCCACATGATGATTGACGCAACGTCAAGTTTGATTTATCAACAACCGGCCTAATAGGAGGAATACATTAGATTTGTAAATAGATTTAAATTCAGATTGGAAATAATGTTGTTTCGGACCTGAATAGAGTAAATAATTGTTTGATGTTTGACAAGTCTGTAATAAACCGCTAAAAAGCTCACAAAGTAAACCGGACAGACCTAAACAAAAACGACATGACAACGAAAAAGGATATAGGAATTTGGAACGTACAAGGGATACGGAATAAAGACCAGGAAGTTTTTTCAGAAATGAACGAGAAACATATAGATATGGCCATATTATCTGAAACTAAAAAAAAGGGGAAAAGGATGCGAAAGGACCAAATATTATACACACTATTATAGCGGGGTAGAAAAAAGTGAAAGAGCAAAGGCAGGAGTATCAATAGTTATAAAAAGGAAATTAGAAAAACATGTTAATTATTGGGACGTCATAAACGAACGAATTATAAGAGTAACCGTAATCATACGAGGCAGAACAATAAATATTATTGGAATATATGCTCCAAATGATGATTCTCTAGTAAAGGTGAAGGATGATTTTGAAACTGACATAAGGCAAGTACTAGATACAATTCCGAAACGTGAGGAACTCATTTTAGCTGTAGGACTTCAATAGCCGGGTGGGTAGAAAAAAAGACAACAAAGTAATAGGCCCTCATGATGAATACTGTCGTAACAACAATGGAGATAGATTGATACAAATGTGTGAAGAATATAACTTGAAAATTATGAACTCCTTCTTTCAACACAAGGACATACACAAATATACGCGGGAACAACATACGAGGGGGTTAAAATCAATCATTGATTATGTTATCATAAAACAGGGCAGCTCTTGTAGAGTATACGATTGTAGAGTGAAAAGGGGTGCCGATTGCAGATCCGGACATTACCTGTTAATCTCCAAGTTTTTCATACCATACTACAAGCGAAATCAGGATGATACTCAAAAAAAAGAAAGTGACCCAGCAGAAATAAAATACAACCTGGAAAGTTTAGAAGACACAAGTACGATCTATTTATATGAACGACGCTTAGATGAAAAACTAATAGAACACAGCAGAACAATAGAGGAAGAATATAAGCATATTGCTGATAGTATAAAACAAGCAGGATTGGAAGCATTGGGAAGATATGAAATTAAACGAAAACCATATTGGTGGGACGAAAAAGTTGAAAATAGATCAAGGAAAAAAGCAATTATACCTGAAATGGCTAGACGTAAGAACCCAGAAACTAAAGAAAGGTACAAACAGGCAGACAAAGAGGTGAAGAAGGAAGTAACGGCTCGAAAAAAAAACATCTGGATAAGAACCTGTGACAAAATCGACAAAACCATCGGAGGACAAAGATTTACATGGAATTCATTAAAGGGAATACGCCAAAGTGATAAAATAAACTCAGTAACCACAGCGATACTTGAAAAGAAATGGATAACTTATTTTAAGAACCTACTGCATTCGAGCAACAACCGCTTAATACAACGTCAGAAGAATTCCAATTACACATAGAGGAGGCTAGAAAAGCTCTAAGGGAGACAAAAAATAGAAAAGCGGCTGGCGTGGGAGGTATTCCATCAGAGCTTCTCAAACATGGTTCAGGAAAACTTTTAGGAATGATAACAAATCTCTTCGGAAGGTGCATAAATGGGGAAAACGTCCCAAAGGATTGACAGACTTGTCATATCACACCTATTTATAAAGAAGGATCAAAGAGAGAGCCGAAAAACTATATAGGCATTGCAGTTATATGTTCAATCGGACGTTTTTACTCGCGGGTCATAAAATCAAAAATTGAACAGCAAATAGCTACAAGGGAAATGTAAGAGCAGTCAGGTCTCCGCGCCGGAAGATCGGTGAGACAATATCGGTAAGACAATATCTTTACCTTTCAAATCCTTGTAGAAAAGAGGAAACAGAGAAACCTAGAGACCCACTTAGCCTTCATTAACTTGGAAAAGGCATATGAGACCGTCCCTATACCCAAGCTGTGGAAAACAATGTTAGACATAGGAGTCAAGCCAAAATTAATCGAGGCGACCAAGAACCTGTATCAGCACAACACTGCAAGAGTTAAAATAGCAAATATGCATCTAACAGAACCTTTCACCACTGATAAAGGACTACGACAAGGCTGTTGCTTATCGCCAACATTGTTTAAGATATATGTATATAAATGAAAAACTTAAAACCTGGATAAGACAATGCAAAGGTATGGGAATAGCCTTAGATGAAAACCTCCTTATGACCCTCTTCCATACTGATGATCAAATAGTGATAGCCGAAGATGCAGATGATCTGAGCTAGATGGTAGGGAAACTGAACGAGTATTATGTACATGCCGGTTTGAAAATAAACATGACGAAGTCAGAATAAATGATTGTAGGTAATGACGAAGTAAGAGATCTACCACTCGAAAACGAAAAAATGATAGGGGTAGAAAGATATAAATATCTGGATGTAATATTTAATAAGAACGGAGATAGCAGGGAAGAAATTCGGGGAAGAGTCGCAAAAGGAAGAAACATAATCCGATCACTTAAATCAGTACTATGGGAGAAAATCATACGGAAGACAACAAAAAAAACGAATGTACTCTTCCTTTGCCTAAAGTGTGACATTACACGGAGCAAAGATCTGGGATCTGAATAGAGACAATAAAAATAAATTACATATAAATTAAATATATATATATATATATATATATATATATATATATATATATATATATATATATATATATATATATATATATATATATATATATATATATATATATATATATATATATATATATATATATATATATATATATATATATATATATATATATATATATATATATATATATATATATATATATATATATATATATATATATATATATATATATATATATATATATATATATATATATATATATATATATATATATATATATATATATATATATATATATATATGATCACACTATATTCCGGGATATCATCCGTTCGCTCGTTGAACTCCGACTGGAATCCTGCAGACGTTTCGCCAAAATCTCACTTGGCATCATCAATGCTCGCGCTCCGAAAACACTTCGAACACTCGAGCGGAGCGCGAGCATTGAAGATGCCAAGTGAGATTTTGGCGAAACGTCTGCAGGACTCCAGTCGGAGTTCAACAAGCGAACGGATGATATCCCGGAATATAGTGTCATCACATTTTCCCATCCGTGAATCAATACGTGAAATATATATATATATATATATATATATATATATATATATATATATATATATATATATATATATATATATATATATATATATATATATATATATATATATATATATATATATATATATATATATATATATATATATATATATATATATATATATATATATATATATATATATATATATATATATATATATATATGAAATGTCTTTGAAATACACACTCGATTTAACTTCAAAACCATGTCGAAATAAAAGAAATTTTCCACTATAAAAAACGACTTGTTTTTTCCAATTCATTACGCTCCCTGTATAATGGAAAAATAGCGTGAATACAAAATTTATAGCTCTCGTCAGTTTTCAGAAACCTTTAGATTTTTGCCTATTAGCGACACCCCTGTACATAATCAAGAAAATGCTCGAAATAAAAATTATAGCGCCGGATGTCCTGCATTTCCTGATTCAGAAATTTTTCCGATCTGCAAATGGTTTTCGATAAAATATATTTTTTATAGAATTTTAAATAACCCGGACGAACTTTAAATACTCTTCACAAATTTTAAGTCCACAATATCCATAAGTCCATAAGTAATATCGCGCGCATCCAGAAAAGTTTTAGCGGTCCAAACGACTTATTTCGCCATGTGAAATAAATTGATTACTGAAACATTGTGTTTCATTTCAGTTCATGATCAATTATCATTAAAAATAGAACTCTAACAAATAACGGACACACCGGATACATTTTTGAAAATCATGGAGGATAAAAGTTTATAGCAATTGATCTCGCAGATATTTTCATCCAATAATTGTTTGGATCGAACAAAGGGTTTTCTTGTACCATATGGCTATTAGATAATATGGTGGTCTACTAGGTTAAAAATTGGCGCGCCTCGGGTGGCTATGTTATTTTCATAGAGAAATGAGTGTCATTTGCGTTCAATACTTCGTGATCCACACTCTTAAGTCCTTTTTACCTGATGGTTTAATGGGATCTTATCTTATTGACCATTTGTTCGCAACCATGGTGGTTGTTCAGTTCCGGATGATCATTGGTTAAAAATGAGATAAATCTCGCTCACGCACATGCTGAATGAACCTTCTCAAAAATGTTTTCATACTCGCTTCCTAAGTTCCTGTATTATCAGAATTAGACAGGGCCTCTATATCTCTAGCAGCTATGTATATGCTTGCAAAACTACAAACGTAATTTTTGTATTTTTAAAAATACTTCCCGATCCCGCATCCAATAGATGATCCTAATTTCAAGTCGATTGCTTCGGAAACTTGCTTTGTTTCATACCTTTGTTCAAAAAACAGCTGAAAAAGAGATTCAGCGTTCAATGGGTCTTGGAAATAATAAGGAGCTCAATCCCAATCCCGTAACTCAAACCGCTCAAAAGATATTACTGTAAAAGCTACAAAACAGAGAATAAAGAACCAAAACGAATAAACAGACAAAAAATGTTTTAACAAATTTTTTCGACACTGAGTTATTGTGTACCAACGCAGATCCTGTAAGATTTACTGTTACCCAGATATAAAATGTTTATACCAGCGTAGATACTTTCGAAAAATTCGATTTCATCGATTTTGCGAAAGTAACATGGGCCGTCGAAAGAAAGTTATAAAATCAGGGAAACTGGCTTATCCAATTTAGAGGTTCTAGTGTCTTCCACATTCCCGAAGAACAAGTAATAATCAAAGATATGGAATAACATTGTCAGTGTACAGTCTACAGCAAAACAAAATTTTTTCTTTCAGAACAATTAAATTAAATTTCATGTAACATGTTTAAACTCAAATCGCAACTGCACCGTTGATTGGGGTTTTGGATCTCTTTTTTCTCCGGTTGTTTCGTCTGGGCAAACTCCCATTCAGTCACGTTATATGCAATAACAAATTGCCCTTCAACTATTCAATTTTTCCATTTCCATTTTTTTTCGTTATTTATATTTCTTATGAAAGGAAGTTCACTGCCCGATTTATCAGATCAACTAGGAGTCCTGAAATATGCTTATAGTTCTTGTTATGTATAATTATTATAGGGTCTTCTCGCAAACATTCTTCTTTTAGAGAGTGTTTGTAATGATTGAGAGAGGTAGTCCTTTTGTCACAGTTTCGTATTTTTGAAATTATTTTGCTTTTTGAAAATAATAATAATTGTTATTACTATTACTTCGTTCCCGGTCATTTCAACACAGTATAGTTTAGTAAATACTCTTATGCATATTTAAAGCTTCGCAAATATATGAGTATGGCAAATTCTGTCGTCATTAATCATACCACTATCGTGCGGGTCTAGCCGAATGATGTTATGAAAATTTACTTTCACTAGACTGTTTGCTTGTTTACTTAAAATTTGCCTTATCTGCTTATTAATATCCAGGGTTAAATTTTGCCCTCTTTGCTAGTTTGGGGAAAAGTCGAAAACTTTACCTCAAACTCTTAACTATCAAGATGTCTTATGTTGCCTTTGCTAGTGCAAGGCTACTCTCATTAATTTTTTGATTCAGAATCATGACGAATTCGTTGTAAAGAGCTTTTGGACATTTTTTTAGACTTTAGTATGTTGCAGTGCCTGACGTTCTGAATAAAAGCCTTTATGGACCCAATTCGTTGCTGCATCCGGGTTTCGAGATGTATGTTCTATAATTTTAAAAATAGGGCATTATATAAAACCTTTTTTTTTGACAAAATTGTTATGGGAGAATTTTGCTTATTGCATGCACTTTTAAATGTCAGCGTCATTTTTTTTTTGAAGATTGAAGCAACATTTTTTTATTACGATTCAAAAGTTATATTATATTATGGAGTTTAACGGTCTCAAAACTGTGAAGTATGCAGTCAGTAGCAGTATCAGTTTTTAATACAGGGTGTTCTAAATTATGGGAAAATCTCATAATTATATGAACTCGTCATAGTTCGTTAGTCCAAAAGTTGAGAAATTAAAACTTGCAGGATGTTCTAGTAACATTAACATTGCTTAAAATTCCCCATAGGTTCGAATTGGGCCCATGAAGACATTTGTTCAGAACATTAAGGACTACAGCATACTATTTTTTTTAATTGGCCGAATGCTGTGAAAAAACAATCCACTACCACAAACTAACCAAAACAAAGGTACAACGTGCCGAAGAAACTGAACTAAGAAATTTGCTGAAAATACTCTAATTTAAGCTGTTGTCTTGAGTTTTGATGAAAAGGTCACAGGGGATGTTCGTGACACTTGTTAAGAGAAATTATGTGGGAATTATCAAGGTAAATAAGGAAAATAAGTTTTATGAGGATATTAATATGAGATATTAAATTTGGGAAGATTTAGAGAATGTTATAAAATATTAGAAAAATATTTAAAAAAATGAAATTCAGTTAGAAATAAACTCTCTTGATGTAAAGTCCAAAGGGTAAATCGCAAGGGATGTTTATTGTATATGTCGAGGAAAATTATGCGTTAGGATGGGAATATCAATGTGAAATTATGGCATATTAAGTGATATTAGAATATTACTGAAAAGTTAAGTTAAGATATAACCAAACTCGTGAGATGGCGCGCAGTGTTGAAGAGTACGTTCAATGACGGAAGACCGTGGGAAAAACGAACCGAAGCTAAAGGTCGTTTGACATGGGGCGATGCCTAATGCAATGCAAGAAGCAATAAATATTGCTGATGATAATGCAGGATAGTTTAATATCGCTTGCATGTAATTTTCGTTGCAATTCTGGGGCAAATTTAGCAACTTTTATTTAATGAAACAAACCAAATTTTTCAAAGAAACTTCCACAGGCTACTGTAATACTTTTTACACAACTTCTGGATTCCTCCTGCGTCGGTTTTTGCTGAGTCGAAATTGCTGACTTTTCGCTATAAACGACCTAACAATCTTAACCGCGACTCAGGTCTCTACCTATCACCAATTTGGAAATCAGTCATCCGAGACGGTGTTTATGCCCCTCATTTAGCTCCGCCCCCCTCAAACATTATATAGGCAGGTACAGAGTAAAATGCGAGCCAGTTTCAGTCAAGCTCTGAAGAAGCCAACAGGATGATTGGCGAAATGTCAGCAACTTCGACTCAGCAAAAACCAACGCAGGAGGAATCCAGAAGTTGTGTAAAAAGTGAAACAAACCAAATATTTGATTTGTTGGGCATCGGGCACAATGCTGGTTAAATTCAGGTTGTTTGTTTGATATTGGTAGTCATATTTTGCAGTTACTTTACTTTAGGATCTTATTTTCGTAGTTCTTCGTTCATAAGATGGATATCGTATTATATTGAACTAGTTGTCCCAGTCCCCTTTACAACGTTAATAATACTTGCAATAATGATGCGGTTTGTAAAGAATATCCACTCGATGAGCTCATAGAAATATCTAGAGAAATGGAAAAGATCAAATTTTGGTTGCTGCTCATAGCAGACTGTGATTTCCATTTTAAAAATATTCTTACTATCTAAACCAAACATCTGGTACATCCGATAATGTATGCATAAAATTTTAAGTTTTCCCACGCAGTTGGGTTCCGTCAATGATTTTGGTGACAACCATGCAAGAAGTGGCAACTACCTGTGTAATACTAAGAGTTTAAAGTTATCATTCATTTATAATATATTCGCTGTTTCAGCTGGAAAATAATGGTTGTTTAGAGGAAATTTTCGAAAATGACTAATGTTTTTAGGAAATTTCTAGGATGGGATATTAAGGGACATTTTAGGATATTGGAGAAATTTAAGAGAAAATTTTCATCAATTCGATCCTAAAATTTTAAAATATTGATATCAATGGTAAGGGGAGTGAGTTGTAAATTGCATTTTGGCGAATTTAATTGCCACAATTTCTCTTCCCATTCGCTTTCCCTCCTGCGAAATATATCAGCACACAATTGTGACAAGAGTCTCGCCATTTTTTTACTTCCCTCATTATTGCGAAGACCCGTTATATGGATGTGCTCGTGCTCACTCGGAGCACTTTTGTTTCATTTTCAGCACGACTGGCATTCCGCCGTTCCGCCCAGACGAGACAACGTTTTTTATCGTTATGAATTCGCACACGCCAACCCATTGTCAACCCTTAACGTTTGTCTGCATTCGTTTAAGTGGTGCTCTGCTTTTCGTCTTACGTAACGTTATAATCACGGCCGGGGAAGAATTGCGAAATAACATAAAACTTTTGTTAAGATTTAAAAATGTGTTTGCAGTAAGAGTGCAACTCCGTCTTACAAATATTCAAGTATAATTTAATGTACTGATGTAAAGTTCACCGGATACATAACAGTATTAATAATAATAATAATAATAATGTAAGGTAAATGAGAGAGATTTAACATTTGGCATGAAAAAAAATCGCTGCGGATACCCCAAACAACTCTAAACAGGTAACGTTGACAATTAAGCATCTTTAGACTAACTCCATAAAGGACACCTATAGCCAGAAACCAAAGACTTTGTCGCAGCTACACAAGACAAAGAATGAAAACTCGAAATTACTCAAAAAATAATCTAGAAGTAGATATAATAGACAAGGGGTTCTCCACAGACATAATCAAGTAAGAACAATTGTGATTGTGTATTGCCAATTGAGATTGAGCAATCTATGGAAGGACGCAACTATCCTTTATTGGAATCGACCAGTCGTTATTGCTAAAATAGTAGACTACGATCGTCCAGACAAGAGGCTATCACTGAGAAAAGTCGTAAATATCTGAACCAAGCTATCGAAATCCAAAGCATATCTGTGGAAGATGTAATGCCAGCAAATCTTAACCTTATGTCTTTTGATTTGTCCCCAAACTTATTCACAGAAGTGCAGAAAGCCCAACAGAAAGCCTGTATTTTACGTATATGTAGGTATAGATCGGAAGATTTCAGGTTACTGAATTGGTCAATAATGAAGCTTCTGACCACTCTGCGGAGTTTCGGTCTACTAAATAATCTCATATAAGGTTTATAGTCGGTTAATAGTATTAATCGAGGTAATTAGGTAATTATTAAACGTTTATTAACAGACCAGAGATATAAATTTGCAATTCGTCGTAATTGCAACTTCACAAACCTTTTGAAATTGAAAAACATTTTTTATAACCAATCTGACGACAAAAATATTAAAAAGGCCTATAAAATGAGAAAACAAATAAATAATTTTCAAACTAATTTTAAAAAGGGCTTTGAATTTTTCAACATTGTGATTTATTAAATCATGTAGCAAAGCATTATACAGTTGAACGCTGTCATAAGTAAAACATTTTTTATATGCAGCTGTTCGCTGCTTCGGTATTACAAATTTTAATTTATTTCTGGTATCTCTACTACATATATCAGAATTCAGCTTAAATTCGTTTTTCAGACATTCTAAAGAAATTTTGCATATAACATCCTAAATTCGATATAAAATTCGACAGAAGTTCTGATTTTCTTAGACTTTCTGCACTTTATGAATGTGATATTGCTCCAATTGCCGAAAACACGTAACTAAGAAAGCAGGTACTAGAGATAGAGTTTGCATAATTAAAGGGCAAACTTAACACTCCTGAACATTTATTGTAGTACTCAGAAACTGACGACTGGAGTAAAGTTGCTTAAATTAGATATACTCTCTTTGGGTAATTACTTTTATATGTTCAGTAAAGTGTAAATCGGAATCCAACAAGGCACTAGGGATATGTTTTCGACTGACTAAATATTACATTGTGGCTATCGATACCGATTGTCAAATTTGACCTATTTGTTTTGTTATCAAAATGCATTCATTTGGATTTGGAAACACTCAATTTTAACGAGCTTTGCGTAGATATGTCCTTTAAATCAGAACCTTCTGTGTGACTATTAAAGCCAGTTCGAGATAATAGAGCTATGCGTTATCAGCAAAAGCACTATTCCCTAAGATAGGACATATAAAAAGCTCGGAGGTGTAGATTATAATATATAATAATAGGGGACCAAGAACAGATCATTAGCAGCACGAAAGCACGTTACCATAACTTCATAAAAAAAGTTTTGACAAGAATTAATGATCCATCCTCAAACCCATAAGTTTGGACGATTGTCCAGACGGTATTCAAGTCTCGCCATTTTTTTACTTCCCTCATTATTGCGAAGACCCGTTATATGGATGTGCTCGTGCTCACTCGGAGCACTTTTGTTTCATTTTCAGCACGACTGGCATTCCGCCGTTCCGCCCAGACGAGACAACGTTTTTTATCGTTATGAATTCGCACACGCCAACCCATTGTCAACCCTTAACGTTTGTCTGCATTCGTCTACATTGTGGCTATCGATACCGATTGTCAAATTTGACCTATTTGTTTTGTTATCAAAATGCATTCATTTGGATTTGGAAACACTCAATTTTAACGAGCTTTGCGTAGATATGTCCTTTAAATCAGAACCTTCTGTGTGACTATTAAAGCCAGTTCGAGATAATAGAGCTATGCGTTATCAGCAAAAGCACTATTCCCTAAGATAGGACATATAAAAAGCTCGGAGGTGTAGATTATAATATATAATAATAGGGGACCAAGAACAGATCATTAGCAGCACGAAAGCACGTTACCATAACTTCATAAAAAAAGTTTTGACAAGAATTAATGATCCATCCTCAAACCCATAAGTTTGGACGATTGTCCAGACGGTATTCAAGCAATACTAAACCGCGATTAAGGGCATCAAATATATTTAGAAAATATATCTTGGCGACTTAATTTCCGAGAAATATTTTGTCTTGCTTTTCTTGTCTGGACCAAACAAAATGGCTACCGATTAACTGGGATTCAATTTTTGTCTCTGACTATCTCTATAATATTAATTTGTGAGTATGTTAACTATGAAAAATAAAAGAGCTAAAATGCCACTCTATTGAGCAGCATAGGTTACATCAAGAGATATATTTTCATACATTATTTCTGTAAAAAATTTATTATAAAATATATATTATTATTAAATAATGATAGGTAACACTCTACAATTGCAAGATGTTGTAATTGATGGAATTTGAGTCACTTAAGAAGTGATAGTGCAGTCGAGCAGCTATATAGTGGTTTTTTAGAGCCTAGTTTTTAGGCGGAAGTGCTACAAAGATTTGGTGTAAAGTGCACGCAAGTTTGCAATGTTGGCAAATTTAGCCCAATTTGTATTTTAATGAACCCAAATATTAAAAAAGTCGATTCGTTGGTGTTATTGTATTTATAACTAGCAGGACCTAATATTGTGAATACATTTTTTGTATAACAACATTTGTTTAATAAATTCAAATAATAAGTCCACCATTTAACTACTTTTTCTCCCAACACAAAAACTTAAACATCCGCCCTTCCTTTTTCCTACATTATCTGAAAACTATCTTTTACGAGTTAATAGTGATTACGTTAACATCATAGTTTAAAGTTTCTGGCTTCGCACCTTAATAACAGCAACCGTACTATATAATTGTAAATTGGAAAGAATATAAAAGACACTTTTCGGTCTTCCAAATTGTAAAACACATTCCATCCAGAAAGCAAAGATTTTTTGAAAGTTTCTATCATATAATATATAATAGTTTCAATTTTTACTGATAACGAGTTGTAAATTTGTCAAGATTATTTATAAATACAAATAGAACAAATCGAAATTGAAATAATTTTGAGAAAATTTCGGTTTCTCCTTTCTATTAAATTTCTTTAAGAAACAGCTGTTGGACGGTCTGAGCTTTTACAGCAAACATCAATACCGGCAGTTTCACCATATTTCAATTTACTTTCAAGCATGCAAGCATTGTTTTCCCTTTAGGGTACTGATGAGTAACTATTTCTGGCACTTTCGGATCATTAAGTTTTCCACATATCATTATCGTGTTTTACTCTTCATAAAACTGACGGTTGTCATTTATTAGTATTCAGATGATCCGTGGTAATTCTTGTTGACAACTATTTACTCATATGTTTCATTTCAAAGCCTCCTTTTCGTCAGACTGATAAAACTTATGTAGCTATTAAATAATATATGCCCCTCAGGGGGCCATGATATTTTTGTAGAGATGAAAATGATCTTCCGCGCATGCACTTTGCTCAATTTTCTGTTTAAACAGCGATACACTTAACTCCTTTTTGCCTGAAGATTGAATGGGGATTTGGACATATGTTTTCCGCAAGGTCACTAATTAAATTTCGGGCATGCCCATTATTTATAGTATACATTTTTTTATATTTATCTGTCTATAATCTAGAAATGTATAATTAAAGTATACGTTTGTTCCAAAATTTAGTTGTTTGGATCGTATTATCGTATTTGGTATTTTAAAAAAAGACTATGGAATATTAAACTCCCATAAATTATGAAATACCGATTTTGTGTGATACAAAACTTGAATGAAACACTTGCAACTAAGGTATTTTTATTAACCTTTTATTGCGTGTCAAATTTTGCCAAGCGGAAAGTGTAAATTTTGGGATGGCTTTAAAATTCATCTCCGTTTGATGACGACATTGAAACGTAGTTCGTGCTCTTTTTTAATCATAGTAATTTAGCCGCCCCCTCTGAGTCGCTGTACCGATTTTAAAAAACGTGGGCCCCAGATCACAGGAAATCAGCGTGGAGCGTACGGAATTGTTTCGTCGGAAAGAATTAAGCGGTGCAGTGGCGTCCGTCGCCCCGCTTTTAATTGGGACGTGGTTAAATAAATCAGTGACTGGCTGGAATTATAATATAAAAGCGAAATAAAGTGGAAAGAAGGTTCATAAAAATGCCAGGGCAGAAAAAACGCATCAATTTTCTAGGGGTTTGAAATTACTTGACTTCCTTTTATTTGCTATTTCGGTTTCTGACAAAAGTATGCGTGATTTATTTTAAATAATCCTTTCTGAAAATCTGAATATATTATTATTATTAATATTACAATATATTATCACATAATTACCATATTTATATTGTAATCTAATTTTGACCTAGACACCTAGGTTTAAAAAAAATGTATATCTCACATTCAAATTTAATTAAGTTATAAAATTATCAATTTGGAACAATTCTATCTTAATTGAAGTTAGAAAATTTAAAAATTAAATTCAACTAAGAAAACTAATCATACCGGCAAGCAACTATAATTATATATATTTATGTTATGTATCATGATATAATTATATTGTTATATGCCAAATACATGTTTTAATTTTTTTAGTTTAGTATTATTAGTTAGTAGTATTATATTATTAGTATTATTTTTTTAGTATCAATTTCATCTGGTTGGTAGGTTTAAGTGGTTATTATTTGAATGTTGTTTTGCAACAGACTTCTCGAGCCTATTTAAATCTATTACAGATAATCCAATTCTAAGAGAAACTAATTAAATAACACGCCTTTACTATCTGAAAGACTAATAATAAAACCTTCCAGCACAGCCAGAATTTAAAAATTTTCAAATAACACAAAAAACTTGTTACATTAAAACGTTTAATTAAAACAAAAACTAAATAGCAGGAATAGCCTGTATAATTTGTTAGCTTACTACGCTAATAATAATAAAAATAATTTATTAATTTATTAACGAATGAAAAATTATTGGGTTTTTCAATAAACTATCTTGATTCCTCCACAAAGTCTTGAGTTTTGGCGGCAAATATCGCAACTAACTAACTACTAAATTAACCAAAAACTAACCTGCCGACGTCATTAAAACACCTGAGCAGTCTGTATTGTAGGACAGAGCATCAGGGACGGACTTTTAAGGTGTTTTAAAAATATAAGGAGTAAGTATTAAATTATGTTGATTTAGGTTTAACACAATCATTAGTGATGATGACATAACTGATAAATTAATTAATAATATAGGTACCAGATTTTTCGAAACGCATGGGATATAAAATTGTCTCTGAAAACAGCCGACATACTTGTGTCGCCCCTATCTTGTCTCTTACCTATGAATAAATTATTGGTTGTTGGGTTTACCCACTAACAATAGTTATGAAGTGGTAATTACGTTGTGGAGTAGAGTCAGTCAAAGGCCAAGACGATATGCTACTATACTAACCATACGTGGATATCCTTAAAAACAATGATTTCTCAATAAAGGCTCTACCAAATGTCACGTTTACCCTACAGCGCAACTTTGTTACAACGCAATTTGACATAAGTCATATAATGGGTGATTCACTTTGAGGGTCCTATTAAAAGTTCTGGCGAACTAAATATATTTCGTCTTTTATCTTTGCAGCGGTGCCAATTGAATTAGAAACAGCCGACAACATTGGAAATTCAAATGGAACACCTTGTATATTCTTACAGTTTCTGGTTTTGCGCAAAATTCTGAGTAACTTTTGTTAACATTTTCTGTCCCTATCTCCTTCCCTTAATTCGTAAAAAATAATTTGATTTTTTTTTAAATAAAGGCATTATTAAAGATTAATACCTTTTTGCGTAAGTGAGCGAGCTATTTAAAAATTTTGCAGCGATTAGCGAAAACATTTGTTTGTATGACCAACAGTAAGCGGTACAGGGTGCCCCAAAGATTTAAATATCTGAGGAAAAATTAGTAACAGTAAAAACTTACCGCCCGAAACCTTTTTTTTTAAATGTAACCCTAAACATTTTATGTTGCCGTTAAGAATAATGATTTATCTAAAAAGTCTCCATATATGTCCCTATATCAGCAGCCGTTTCTCAAATTTTAGTGACTATAGATTGTTCGTCGTTTTAAAAACACACGTAACAAATATTTCTCTCATAGGCCGGTGTGCTTACGTTTTAAGCCATTTTGTGAACAATTTGCCATTGACAGACTGTTTTGAATAAAGCACAGAAAAATAACCCCAAAAAATGGAAAGTGCAAAAGGATATTCGGATCTTGATATTTTAAACTTGTGTTACATTTTGTTTTTGATGTCGTGCTTTAACTGCAGATCGCCTTTAGTTTCAGATACCAGTACGGCGTCATCAGCGTAGCTGCGTATTGTTTTAGTTTATTAAAATAATGGCGACAGTAAACAACGAAATCAGAGCGCAAAAACATATTAATTGGGCGTTTTATTTGAAATAGTTTTCGCCGTTAATTGGTCTAGCGAGATTAATTGACGCAATCGTTTTAATTGGATGATTTAATGCGTGTTTTCCGGGGGATTCCTGCGAATAAAATAATCGTTAAAAAAACATTTATGTATTCGCCAGTAATGTCCATCGATTTGTAATTCAAACGCCGTAATTGTAATTGATTCATTCGTCGTTCACCTGCGAAATATTTTCTTTGCGTTTTGTTTGCCGGGTGATAAATTAGAACCCTGAAATTTTAAGCCATTTGTGGAGCTGTTAAAAATTATGGAGAAGTCTGAAAAGACTAATGATCCGTTTTTCGGACGCCTATATCTCCGGTGTTTTGTTATTTTCTCGTTGAGATTAATCTTCGGCGTTTTCTGTTACGGACCAGGTAAAAATAATAAATGAAAGCTGCTTCGAGTTGCCTTAAAGTGGTCTAAAGGCGATGCGCGTCCCAAAATAACAACACAAGGTAGAAACTGGGCCTAATCATCATAAAAATTTATTTCGTGTATATTCCATTATCCCTTGAGGACCCAGGTGCAGATTGGTAAAATGTAAAGGGCTCCCACGGACATTCATTTCAAAGCGCAAATATATTTAGTTACCGCTTTTTCGAAAAAAAAAATATGAAGCAAGAATTCTTTACTTTTTGCTATTTATTCATTTGACAAGTTGATATCTAATAATTCATATATTCGGTGAATTAATAATAAGAATTAAATTAACTAGTTTTTTTACCATTTTTTGAGAAAGAATTTGGAAAACGAGGACTTCTAAAGTTCAATATCATGTTGAGTGAATCACTGTCAATTCATCAGCACGTTGTCATTATTTTCATATCTGGCATTGCTATGGTAATATAGCCATTTTATGAAATTCCCTTTTTATTCTAAACAACTACGGATACCCTCTAAACTGTACGAACTTATAAAGAAAAAACCTTTTTAAATTTTGTTACACAATTACTGTTTAAAAGGCGTAATAACTGTAGACTTTGACATTTAATAAACAATAAAAAAGTTTCGCTCATTTTTTTACATTGTAGGTTTTAAATAATCTTATTTAATTAGTACTACTTTGGCGCTCCCCTAGTTTAAAACACTGGTGCAATTCATAAACTCACTTTTGCACGCCGCTATTTTTGACCATTTTCTTTACAAGTTATTCATTCTTTGATGCAATTTGGACGGTGCCTGTTTATGTTTAGTTTTATTTTTAAACTAAAAAGGACGCACCCCGGAAGCAAAGGGACATCTTTTAAAAATGTATAACCTGCATTATATTTGTTTGACTTAACACATTGGATACCACAGCAAAATTTGGAAATGACAAAGGTACCAGCATCGCAGCACGGTGATATCAGACAACATAAATTTTAAAACGCCCCAAAAATTTATTGGTTCAAATATAAGAGAAATTAATCGGTATAGTAGTGAACCAAATATCCCAAAAACCAAAAGCGTATCACGAGTGAATCATAATAAACATTTTTTTAAAGTGTATTCCAAATATAGTAAAGGCGAATTTGAACACTCCTTACAAAAAGTCCATACCAACTTTGTCTTTTTGGCCGCCATCCGGGAATTCTATATATTATATTGATTTTCATAGCAAGAGATACAGCGTTTTCTCTGCTTTCCTTCCTTCTTCCTATCCTTTCTTCACTCTCTTGTAATTTGTGTTTAGTTTTTTATTTTCATTTGTTTCGTCTACTGTTTTTATCATACCTATCACAGTTGTTCTCTGAAATCGGCAATTTGCATTTTTTTGTTGGTTGACGTTTGATGCATTGCATTCACTACTGCAATTTGAAATAAAGATTCAAAGGAGAAATAGGAAGACATATGATCAGAGATACCTATTATCATTTTATATTTGTTGTAGAACATAACAGCCTTCTTTACGATTTTAATTCTTTGCTTGTGCCATCCTTAGAGTGTGGCTTGTCGTTATAAATCTGGAACTCTCTTATTCTTCAAATTGCCTACCACAACTCATTTACCTTTACGTCTCTTTACCTCTCCCTTTTTCATTTTTTTGTAGTCTCAGACATTTTTTGAAATTCGTTTAACATTTTTCCTTAGGGTTCCCACATTGTAAGTTTTTCTTTGCAGTAAAATATAAGTCAATTTCTTCATACAATCTTCAAATGATCAGCCACTAATGGGGGTCTCTGGCAAAGACAATCTTTTAGCAAGCGGAGTACCACATTATTGCTGCGTTTGTGTTACTTTTTCCCTAGTAAACTTGGGTTTCCTAGGTATATTCGGTTTCATCGCAGAACTTAAAAATTTGTTGTCCGTATTTTGAGGCCTGACCGGGAGTGTATTGCAAAACCCACTTCTGGTGGATCTTTTAGGTCCATAATTTTTTTGGTAGGGGCTTCTACACGCGAGGCTTCTACATTTTGTTTAAACGGTCCTGCTTATCTGCCATTTCATTATCACTAAAGTGAATGAAGCTAAGAATATTTTGAAACATGCTTCTTGTCATGACATAACGTACCAAACAATGCCTATATAGAAATTTTTTAGACCAATAATCAGAAATTTTAGGGTGTATAGTAATATAGCAAAAAAAAAACACTCATCAAGAGAAATGTTATTCACTTGGGTTGGTACCTATTGGTTTCTTCTAGTGTCATATTCAGGATGTATGTTGTAACTGTACCAGTTGCATATTATGTATGTATAAAATACAAATTGTTCTAAGGAAGATCCGTCTACGTCCATCCACTCGATTTGCTGAGCTTGACCCACTTGAGGAGCCAGTGTCAGATTCTGATCCGCTTAGTTCATACTCAGACCCTAGAAAGGGGTGCAGTTCTTTATACATACTACCGCATAAGTTTAGCTTCAGTTTTTTTATCCATATTTTTAATAGTTAAAACACACTTAAACGTCTTTACAACATTCAACTAACAAAGAAGCAAATGTTAAAAAAAAATACAAGTTTATCTGTGTACCATGTGAATCACAAAAATAAAAATAAATTTACAGTCTTCTTCTCGAGTACGGTGGACATCTCTTGCCCTCCGTAAAAAACTCGGACTTATTAAAGCTCTTGGTATAGTGGGGAAATTTGTACAACATAGCCGAATGTACACAGGCAACCCAAGAAGCTGCTTCACAGGTAAGTCATATGGTAACCAAAGTGTTAATATATTAATGTAAACTCTATTTTTTCTAGTCATACTGCCACGTATCTGATTATTGCAGTAGTTTTATCCTTGTCTGTCGAAAGAATCTTGATTGTCTCGTCCATTTACAGCTCTTTGAGTGCTCCTCGCTCATCTCTGTTGATATTGCTTGTTCGATTGTTTGGTTTCTCTAGTACTTTCCACCTTAATTCATCTGTATCCGTTCCTTCTACACAAGTAGGTGACTTACCACATCTTGATCTACGTTTCATTTGGTAACCGTTTGGGTTTCTTTTATATGAGTTAAGTGTTAACATTAAGTTATACGTTAACGATCTCTAAAATGATTATGGTTTTACGACGACGGGAGACAGACGATCCAATTTCTGACTGCAAATTTATTTGACTCTTCAGTTTGATCAATAATATTTTCAGTCTTGAATGGATATAAATGAAATAAAGGTTGATATATCAAGATTTTCAAATAAAGTCGATGTAATTCAATATTTTTGACTAGACAAAAGAAAAGCTTGTAAGAAAATTTTAGTTTATATTGTTTTGAAGGTACGGTTTGTGCAGTAGAAATTACATGCTTTTTATTTAGTAGAGCCTCACCTTCCACAAAACATCCCCACATCACAATTTAAATAGAATTATAGGTATGAATTTAAAGAACAGATATTGTTCCTTTACCTGGTGAGATAATAAATATTATGGTAAAATGTACCGGCCACCTTTCCAATGCAGTAGGAACACAATATGAATTATCTGCGTTCCGTTGCGGAAATCGAAGTAATTCAAACGACTCGAGAGTGCCATTTTGGTCGGCATTGAAATTATATACACTGCTGACCTGCAAACGTCCAGAAGGTGTTTCTCCACGGTGAAAATTAATTACATTCAGTGAGTACACCATGTTTTGGACCCCAGGAGATGCGGCCGCCATTAGACAAATTTGTGTTTTGTCCAGATGTTTATGATTATTTACAATCAGTTTACAATTTTTGTGAGTAACCATTTAGCACTTGAATTGGAATAGATTCAAGCAATTAATTAATTTTAAAATATTTATTTTTGCTAAATAATTAAAATCAAAATTTGAATTTGTTTTTATAGGCCACACATTTTTCCCTCCACCCGGAAAATCCTTATCAGTAAAATTTCCATTGCAAGGATATTTTACTCAGGAATTTGGTGCTTTATAAATATTAATAAGAAATTATTACGTTCAGATTGTTTATCCTTTGATCTGTCAAGATACCTGAAAATGTAACAACATTTTACCTAAGATTTTTGGTAAAGTATTTTTGACATCTGTTGTAGTTCAACTTAAGTCAGCAGCTGACATCGTGGCGACCCAAATCCGCACTCTCCATGCATGTGTGTGAATGACTGGCTGCCTGCGAATGTTAGCGGGTTTCAAACGGATCCATCTGCTGTATGCTACCTTTAATTTAAGGGCATACCCTGTCGATTTTGGTAAATATAGACGCGTGGTCTTTTTTTTAAGTCAGTTCTTTCAATTCCTCGAACCTTTGTTGGATATCGTTAAACGGATTTCTTTCCATCGGGGTAAAATGCACCCTACTCTTCCTCTTTAGATTGTTGATTTAATATGAAAGCCAATAGGGATAATATGAGCTTCTTCTTTGAGCAGTTAAGTTTGGTCTTCTCTTGGATTTGGATGTACGAAATATTGGCCATAGCTTACAAACCTAAAACTCTTTATTAATTGACTAAACGTTTTCAGCCGAAAGTTAAAAGCCACAATGTCTTTTAGAAAACAAAATAACCAGGAGTTTAACATATATTGACAAGGAGAGCGACATTTTTCGTCAGCATTGAAACTTTTTCTAGCTAACATTACTTATATCAACAAAATCTATCATTATTCAGTCGGGGTAAGTTATAACAGAAGCGTAGATTATTAGATAGCTAATAAAATTAAAAATTCATGTAAGTCAGCACTCTTACAACGCTAGGTAATTAGACTGGAAATTTACTGTATTGATTTATAAACCTTCAAGTAAATTTAATTTTGCCCTTTACTTTCATTATGTAAAATTTGAAAATCTTGATTACATTGTAGAGTATATAATCATAGTTCCAGTGCATTTTTATTCGAAATCTTATTCTCTCTCAGAATCGTTGTTAAGATTGACTACAATAGACTCGGTTATTTTGTATGCAAATGTAGAATATTCAATGTTTAAAATGCGCTGTACTGCACTTTTCCAACTTTCAACAGATATGCCATTAATTGCATTGTTAATTAAATTTATTTCACTCGGACTTAAAGTAGAGTAACATTTTCTGCTCTCACATTTGATTGAGGCCACAAGCGTTCTATGTGGTTTAATATAATACAATACAACACAATGATATGGAGAAAAACGTAAAAAAGTATGTTTGACTAAACAATCACATATTGCTTTTTAATAGTATATTTAACACTTGCCCTTTCTTGATTCAAAATATATATCATTTGCTAACAAATATTTCTAAATTTCAGTTTTTGTATTTGATAAATTTCGTGCTTTTTGTAGCAGGCGACTGTAATAGCTTGCGTTGTCCTCTACAATCATTTACAGTCCTGTTTTGTTATTCGGCATATTTTGTAAAAGATAATTTGGAAATCAGTTTTTAAAAAGTTTTGGGCTTGTATTTTGAACAACAACAGCGATCAGTTTGGAAAAAATTAATAAATAAATGCCAGTTTTTACTGGAATCAAACCATCCTTTGTGTTTCAAACCAAGTTTTGTCTAGATAAATTATACCTTTGTTTTCTAAACTGTATTTTTTAATTTTCTGAACGTAATTAAATCTCCAATATATTTTAAGGTATTTCAATCCCATTTTACAAATAATTCTATGACACCGATAATAATTATGTTGGTTTCATCTTCTTCTGGGTTCTTTTTCAATTTATCCAAAGTAGGTACTGCATATGTATACTGCATCGTGTGTATCGAACCAAGTTTCTGCTTCTTCCTGCTTAATTTTTAGTTTATGTAAATTATGAACGATCTTTTTTACTATTATCCAAACGATGAGATTGAAAATCACTAAGTTTCTTCCATTTCCTTTTTTCCCTTTATCGATCATGTTGCCGTTTTTGAAAATAGGCAGGTTTCTTTTAAAGGTTCTTGTTTAATGAATCCTCTACTTAATAAACGTTTATATACATTTTTCACAATTTGTGTTAATTTTAATGTCAAATGATTTACACGCTACATAACGTGAAAATTGGTAACATATTCGTAAGAGGCTTTTTAGAAACATCCCGTAAAACGCGTTATTCAATGCTGCCACTGATATTAATCGACAAGTGATCGACATGTACCTGTCTCAACCATGTGTCGTCCCTTACATATAAACCAATAATTGATTGTGATGTTTACCCAATATCAATAGATCAAGGACGCAATTACTTTTTGGGGGAGCGACCGTGGAAACTCAAGCCGATGCGATACTTTGAGAAGCACTTGATATTATTATTATTACTATTATTATTATTTACCATCACTATTTATTTACTATACGGTCACTCTCATACATGAGCTAAAGAACGATATGCCTAAGCACTGTGATCGCCACAATCACTACACCAGGGGATCTGAATTAATTGTCCAGGGCCATTCTAGGCTGCGCACATCCGAATTAAATAAATTGTACATTAATTACTACAATGTTCTACCAACCGTTGTCAAGGATCTGCCATTCACTAAAATTTGAAATATAATAAAACAATTTCTATTGGAGAACGCATTCTATACCGCAGATGAGTACATCCGTGTTGCGTCACGAGTGTCTCCAGAATACTAACTGGGAATTTATTTATTTATTTATTTACTTATTTTTTTTACCTAATTTTTGTTTCAATGTTTGGTGTTTGTCTATCTGATAATTATGTTGCTCTCTATGAATGTTATTAGAATGTGTTTGATATTGTGACCTGCCATTTGTTGTTCTTGTAATGTATTTAATAGAAAATACTTTAGAATTTTTTTTTGATTCAGGATTTTAACGAATTTTAGCTTATATCTTATCTAATTCATACGAAAAATTATCGAAATAATAAGGCTAAAAGAACTGGGCCGAATTGACAATTTTTCCTTAAGCCAGCAAAAATTATTGTGCAATATTTGTATATTATATCGCTAATTGCTGACTGACATTGTATAAAATAATGGACGTATTATAATCCTATGTGGGCGCCGCATATTGGAATCTAATAACTTTGTCATTTACGCCGGTCGCATGGACATAAATTTGATATAAAATTGCTGAATGTTTTGTTCTGTTGTGATTTGATTAAACGATATGATGTTGAATATTAGGATAATTTATTCAATTAATTAAATTTAAATTTTATATTTAATTAATAGTAATGGTAATTATTTGATATAAGAACAAAGGTAAGATGTGTTAATTCCCTGTTAAGATATTTGGATTGAAGATAATATTGCTCTGAAACTATGGAATTAATTACGGATAATTATTGCATTTTCATATTGCATTTAGCTATCAACTGTATGAGACGGTTTTCTATTGAACGGCCTAAAGTTAAGTATTGGATTTACCTTTATCATTAAAAGCAGAAATTTTAGGAAAGTAGCCGACGAAGTAGCCCTCGAAATCGCATCAAGGCATCTAAACATAATGAGAGTAGGAAAAAACACTGATTGTAGATTTTGTAAAGAAGAGGGGATAGGGAATTGCCACACACGTACTATATCAACGTAACCAGACCAGGATCCTCTACTACACCAAGAAGTCACTATCGAAGCTGCAGAGTCTAATCATAGAAACGAATCTAAATAAAAATTTATAGCTATGGAGATATTCGCTATAGATCTCTTGGATCGCAGTGACGGACAGGTCAATTGCAAACTGTCTCAAATCATAATCGTAGCCTTAATCTGGAAACCAATGAATAAGTGAATTTGAACAAATCCAAGTTGACCAATTTTTGACCAATAAATAAACAACCAACCACTTTAATCAATTTAATGATCAAACTTTTCCAAAGGTTACTGATTAGATTCTTATAACGTAAATGTACACCATACAACTACTATTTCGGCGAAAACCGAAACGTTTGTGGCTAAAGTTAGATTTGAATTTGGATTCGGATTTGCGAATATTACAGTGGATCAGTTCGTTATTTACCTTAATTTAAAAAACGTATTCCTGTGGAAATTCTAGGAAATTAAGCAAGGAAATATTGTAAGGGAACTCCCAAAAACCATGTTCAATATTGCTATACAGAAAATAAGCCCTTTTCCGCTCGCATCACCCCAAATAATTCGTTATATTTATTTCTTTATATTTGTTTAAGCTCTCCTAAGTGGCTCTTCAATGGTCTATTTCAATATCTGGGAAAATGTCAGCAGTTTTTGAGATTCCGAAATAAATAAAACGAACATTTGGTTATTTCATTATTGGGGGTAGTTTTATATCTTCCCGACCGCTTCAAGGTGGTTGAGTAATACATTGTTTTGAAGCTCTCCTAAGTGGCTAATTCATTATCTGGGACAACGTCAGGTTTTTTTGAGATTCCGAACTAAATAAAACGCATATTTGGTTATTTCATTACTGGGGTTAGTTTTATATCTTCCCGATCTCTTCAAGGTGGTTGAGTGATACATTATTTTGAAGCTCTCTTAACTGTGAGCGGAAAGGGGTTATTTTCTGTATAGCAACATTTGACATTGTTTTTGGGAGTTCCCTTCCAATATTTCCTTGCTTAATTTCTCGGAAATTCCACAGGAATACCTTTTTTTAAATTAAGGTAAATAACGAACTCCACTGTAATATTCGCAAATCCGAATCCAAATCCAAATCTTACTTCAGCCACATCAATCGCAGTCGCGTCTTAAAAATTTGAATCCAAAGAGATGTGGGTCGTTCCGTAACGAAATCTTATAGGAAACTGGAATAGTAACAGCAATTCTAAAAATAGATTTCAAATATTTGACGTGTTCTCTCTAAATAAAATTAATAAATGTTTAACGTAAAAATCAATTCTCTGATTAGAAGTGGCTCTTACTTGATGACAATCCATTTAACACAATTAAATTAAAACAAAAAAATGTTTAGAATTTCACAGTTATTTAATGATTTATGAGAGCTTTGTTCAAATTCAATTGAATCAATTCTCTGTTGTTTGAAACCACAACAATACGTATATTTAGATTAGTACAGTTATTTTATCATTTAAAGGAGAAATGTTAAGAAACAATAAAACTAAGCAAAACCAAAACATTTTTTCCATTCGTTTTTGGTTTTCACTTCATTTTGTGCGTGGTCCGCTCGTTCGTACGCAAGCAGAATCGCTCTAAAAATGGCGACCGCCGCCGCCGTTCCCAGGTTCTAATATAGTTTCTAGCCGCATAGAAATTTCGATAGATGCGGCATTGTTCGGAAATTATCATATGCCTAGAACGGCGACAAACCCCACATTTTGCGGAAATTAAATTTGAAATTTGCCCGAAATAATAATTATTTCGACTGGTGCCTTTGTGTTGAAGCTCGGGAAAATGTTCAAAATAATAAGCCTAAAAGTACCTACCCAAAAGGTTGATTAATAATCGAGATGAATACAAAAATATCGAAATATGTAAGTAGTGAAACAATAGGCATCATCTCAAACATCTTCCCACCTATCTGGAACATATTTCGAATATTTTTAAGCAACATTATAGAAAACTAACCATGTATAAGTTCCATCATAAACCCAAACTGTTGGAAATAACAGCAACAGCAACAACAACAGCAACTGGACACTACTGCACTATTCTGATTTTTGCCCAACAGAATATTATTTTTTATTGTATTTATCAATACTGTTCTTAAATTAAACAACTTATTTAATTATACAGATCTAAGCAAATTTGTTACAGCCGTTTCTCGCATCCTCTTTTCCAGACCTGCCTATCCATTCAAAGTGTTCTTCCAGTCTTTTCTCTATATTCTTCCGAACTTGTTTTATAGATTCCCTTTTCTATTATATCGCGGTTGTCAATTGAAAATCTTCTTTGGTCAACCCCATTACTTCAGAATCATGGTTTGTACATTCATTCTTAGTTTTATTTCGTTGTTTGTTATTCTTTGTATCCGTGATACTCTATAACTTCTTCTGAGAAAGTCCTTCTCTGTCACTTTCAGTCACGTTTTGTTAATTTCCATGTCTCCGAACTATACAACAATACATTTACACATTCGTTTTGTCTGTTTATGTAAATTACTTGCACCCAATAGGGAATTCAATTTACTGATGGCTTGCTTTGCCTGAAAAATGCTCTTTTACTAAATAGATGTAGTTTTGACAGGCTTCGACTACTTGTCCGTCAACATTCAAATTGTACTCTTATTTAGTGTTATCATCATATACTCGAGGTCATATGAGACACCCGGAGGATTTGGTCATCGGCGAATAGAAGGATATGAAGAAAACTGCTACTTTATCCAAGCAGATAATGGGGCAATTATTTTTTTCTTTATTAAATTAAAAGGAGTTAGGCCTTGGCTCCTTCATAGGCCTAATTATTCTGGATTCGATACCTCTTTATAAAATATCAAATAGCTTCTGGAGGGGAAATGAAATACATTTTAAATGGTTTGCATTTCTAGTTAGTGAAACGGTTTGAATTCAAGTTAAACCGTGCAATAAAAACGCATTCGCGAAGATAAATGAAAGAATATAAACAAGCACTTAATTGAAAGATGCGTTCATTTTCAGTGGCGTGGGGTAGGAACTAGGTAGAAGTATCGCTGATCTACCGACTACTTTAAATATTTCTCAAAAAATTCAACAAAGTTCCCTTAAAATTATGTATTTTAAAACTTTAATTTTATTAAAGAAAAACAAAACGTAGACACCGATTTTTATCTCAAATCTCTTCAAGTATTATTGCCAGTTTCCAAATTAATCGCTCAAGTGAATCTTTCAACGATTTGTTATACCCATTTAAGCTTAAGCTTTCTTCTGAACTAACTTGTTTTAGGCCAAATCAGTCTCAATGTTCCTTGTAACAAGTTAAAATATTTATTGACGTTTTACCTTTAAAAGTAAAATTCAGTTTACTTAAAATTCTGAAACATATTGTTCTAATATTATTATAGTTTTTTGTTAGGTATTCATTGCCGGTAATTCTTTAAAATCGTGTGCACGCCACTGTCCACAAAAACATGCTTCGAGATATTAGGGTTAACTCGTCAATTATGAAAGTGTGACACATTTAGTAATCGCTCATTAATTTCGGCCGTCGGTCGGTCATGAAAAAATATTACTAAAATTGTATTTACGCGAACCCACTGGTACCAACCAAAACAACTCGTGATTTTATTTAACGCCATTAAATGATGAGAATCATACGACAAATACATAAATCCCGACAAAAATCAAATTATAGGTAGACACAAAATGATCAATAGCTTTAATTTAAAGTGATAACAGGAGAACATAATTTGATTTAAAATGTTACTTGGAATAGAGACAAAGTATAGAAAAATATGAGTTGACATATAACCGAGCTACAAAGGGTGACTAAAAATGCCAGATTAGCAAGTAATTAAAAATCCAAGATATTATTTCTGTTTGTGCCTCCTTTCAATTCAGCCTTGGGACGCGAAAGCCTAAAGACTAAAATAAACAATATAAAATGGGACATATTATACACTGGGCACTTAAAAAGTCAACATTATAGTTTAGACTATAAATTCGTTATACAAAAAGTATCAAAATATCAAAAAGTCTAAGAAAAAGTAATTTTTCGCGATATCTTGACAAGGTGGCAAATGCGTATAGACTGAACATTCTAGACGTACCAGCTTCCCGCTCTCAGCTTTGTGAATGAAACAGAATTAGGTTTTGAATAAAAACCTACTTGTATAGGTAATTATAGATAATTCGTATGTATTTGGAGTGATCGCATTTTCTATTAGGACTAATGTGCTTTTATTGCACCTAAATAAACAAAACGTTATAATAATAATATTTAATCTTTATATTTTTAAAATCCATAAGTCAGTCTCCCGATGCTGTGCCCTACAATACTAATTGGTTAGGTGTTTTATCGCGGTCGAAAGGTAATTTTAACAGTTGCCGGCAAAAGCCAAGAAGATATACTTTGAGACAGACATCTTAGGCCTAATATTTAGGATATTTTTTTTAATCTTTCCTCTCAAAAGTCAAATAAAATGAAACTCGCTCAGCGTTCGCTCCGAAGGTAATATTTACGCAAAACATTAAAGGGAAATGATGATTTCTAAACTTGGCGACCATACAAACTTCTACTAGTGAAAATTAGCCAGATGAATTTGCCAAATTCCCGACTTAATTTGAACTCGCAAAAATGTTAATAAATAAGAAGTCTCCCGACTCATTGCTGTGAGGGACTCGACAGCGCCAAATCGGCTAAGCCTATTAATTATTGAATACGTCACCCGCTACACGTTCATGAATATTGCATCAAGGATTGGTCACACAGGGCCGAACAGTTCCTACTAGCTTCGACAACATTCATCATCAGCTTCATAAATTGTAAATTTGTACTTATTCGATTACAGCTGACTGAAAGATTGATTGCACCGGGTCGAACATTCGGAGACTAAGTACGAAAACAATGGAAAATCATCCATCGTCAAATCTTCAAGGATTGTGAAGTTTTTCGGTTAAATTATCGGCAGAGCATTCTAGGTCGAAAGACAAAAACTACACTTTTTGCTATAAAGGGTCTTCGTATGAAGATTACTCTCATCCGTACTACACAAAATATAGGTGATGGTTTTAAAGGGGGAAAATATTTTTTTCTTCTGCCTACCTACTCTAAAATTATACATAAGATCAAGCCTGCTGAAAGTGTCACTTTGAAACGTGACACAATGAGGTATTTGACCCTAATTTCGGATCAAAATTGATTTTTTATAAGTATAAGTATAAGTTTTTTTATAAGTATAAGTTTAATATAAGTATATGTAAGGAAAATATTAACAAACTAAACATCAGCAATACATATATGATTTACAGTTTTATTTGAATCAAGATATTTATTTTGTTTTTCTGAATTACAATTTAGTCAAAGTGTGAGAAAGAAGGAAATGAATTATTTGTAAAATTTTCGAAATTTTTAATACTTTATATTTTCTGCATGAGTTTTAGTCCCCCAATGTTAAATTTAAAAAACTATAATCATACAGAATTTTAGTTTGGTTAGTTCATGATTGTGTTCAGCAACGGCTGATGAACTTAAAGACTCATTCATTTTCTGTTAGACTAGGTGATATTCTTTGTCCTGTCTCTCCAATGTATTCTTTGCCGCATTTGCATCGACTGCCGTAAACTCCTGGTGACTCAAAAGGAAATTTTGTCTTTGATGGATCGAAAATGATAAGATTTTTGCAAAAGTGGCAAATCTGGTTCTAATATAATATTGTGATTGATTTAAATGTAGGGACCACAATGGCAAATGTGGGGTTGCTTTCTGATTCATTTTTATCGGAAGGTTGTCGTGAATTGTATTTTGAGCACATGTTATAAATAAGTGCTTTAATTTGGGTTGAGATAGTTTTACGTCCGTATAAACGAGATAGTTGAGGACCTCTGGACCGGATGGCGATGGAAATGCATTAAAGTATCGGTTGGTGTACGTACGTTTTTGTGTAATCCGAATATCTAACAAAGTATTATCAAAAGCTTCGATAAATATAGTTGCTATAATTGTTAGCAATGGAGAACCCATAGATGTTCAAGAAAAAATGTGTTCTAGGCAAACATTTTTCAATTAAGATTTTAATGGGTTCTCTCTTTAGCTCCGCCTTCCTCAAACAGTATACAAACCGGTACAGAGTAGAATGCGAGCCAGTTTCAGTTAAGCGCTGAAGAATCCAACAGGATGGTTGACGAAACTTCGGCAAGTTCTATTCATAAATAACCGACGAAGAAGGAATCCAGAAGACTTGTAAATAGTAGTGAAAAGTTATATTGTCCAAATATTTTTTTTAAGATTCGGACATTTTATTACTATGATAACAAACCAAATAAATAACTTATTTGTTGGAAATATTTCTTTCAGAGTCAGAACTCTTACTAGTATCATAGTATTTAAATAAGATTTACTAACTAATTAAGTAAAAAAAATGAAAAACTTATCTTGTTGTTCGGTGGTTGAAAAAAATATTCTGAAGTCAGTTAAGGCGTTAATCGTCCTGCTGTTTCTTAAATATTTTTCTATGGAGGAGCCTTTACATTGAGAGTTTTCCGATTATATTTAACTTTTATATATTTTATACATATATTTTACTCTTATACAAACCTTTATCGCGAATGTTGTTTTTTTAAAGCAAAGATTTAACAGCTCTTTTACTATTAAAGAATGGATGTGTTTATGAAAAATTCTAATTCTTTTATAGTCGACGTTTCGACAATTTTTTTGGGCCGATAACACAACGCAAACTACAAACAACTGCTACAAATAGCTAAATATCATAAAATTCCATATGTTAATGATTTTTCTAAACAAGCTCAGCCATGTCTTAACCATAGGAACAACAAAAATTGCTTTGAAATATGAGAACACCGCTCAAAAAAGGGTTTTTCGCCAATGCCAAGGAGTTTTTTGTATATGACAAATTGGGATACTGTAGTTCATCTAGTTCTGGGAACCCTACAAGAATTTGATTTTGATAGAGGTTCTATTTTCAATAAACAACCTTAAAAAAAGAACTTTAGAAGAGATGATATGCAGTAAAAATATGCCAAATTTCCTAAATAAAAGTACAGATATTTAAAATTTAAATGGGCATTATTCTAACATTAATATATTCTTGTAAATTGGTAACACTTGGACAAGTTAATTACTTTGACAACTATTAAGTGCAGAACATAGAAACAATTAAGGATTCGTTTCTAAATATATGTGATCTCCTTTATAGACCTCCTTAAGAATGCAATAAAATTGTCGACGCGTCTAACAAATAAGAATTCGATTTTTCATAAGCCTATCAATCCTTTTTTTTTTCTCTTAGGTTAGAAGAATATAACTTTTTTAAACAATGTTATATGCATCGGTCATGTTTATGGGCATCTCATTAAAAAACAGCTCACAGGGCAAAGTTTTCACCTAAAATATTATATATAATTCAAAAGCAACACGCTACTTTGAATTTATTATTAATTAGCAAGCACACTGACAATAGAGTACAAAAGTATAAGCCGCTTTTGTATAATTAAGAAATACAATAAACAAATATATGTAGTTACTTCTTTCTCAACGTTGTGCGTTCAGGAATGGCTACTTCATAAATTGGCTGGCCACCTTCGGAAACCCATACGCTGCCGTTCTCTCCTTGACTGATTATTTTAATCATTCCCTCAGCCACATTAGATACACTGTAAAGAAAATGAAACTAATTCAAATTTTGCAACGTAATTATAATTACGAGCATCTTTAACAACAAATAGCATTCGCAGTATTTTCAGCACTTAAAACCATAGTAAAAAAACATACTGCCAAATTGAAAATAATATCATTTTTCTTGAAGTAAGTTGCACTTCGTTACGCACTTAAAACCGAACGAATGCACTTAAAGACAGAATGAAAAAAGGGAAAAATGATTATCAATGGTTACTCTTATTTAAACAAAAACAAATTTCTGAATGTGCAAGTCAAAGCCAGTCATCTCTTCCGCAAGCTGCGAAACATTTGTAAAAGTTGAACTAAAAATTTAAAAACATAGATTTGCAGTTTTTTAGCTAGTCGCGAGTTTCTTGCCATTTTAGCCTTTACAACTTCCAGTTTTTCAGTCTCCCTATAAATGAAATATTAGTATTCTTGTTAATAGCCATTTACTCGTCGGATATTATTGAATACACTATTTTAAAAATTATTTTTACCACCCACTGGTATAGGGCTCCAGCATATATAGGGCTAATTTCAATGGTCGTTCGAGCCGGATGTTACTCTATTCGTTAAACTGTATCCCAAAACGAGGATGATTGGTAAATAACGATCAATTAAACCAACGGGAGGAGAAAAAAATGAAATAATCATCTAAAATGAGCCCGGTAATTGCTTATTATTGCACCCATGTTAACAGAGCAAGTACGTGAGTCAATTACGCCACTTATTTAATGGTTGCCGACCGTTTCAAATTTGTTTCTTCGAATAGAGCTGTTGTTGACCCGCCAAATTTTGTATCAGAGTTCGACTCAAATAAGTCTTAGTGATTAATTTAATTTAAATTACATTATTCTAGAAAATATTTTTTTGTTTTGACGATAAAAGGTGTATTGCCACACTTTTCGGATCAGAATTCACTTTATAATATGCCGGTAATAAAAATTTTCCCGACAAGTTAATAAGACAAAAACCATCATCTATCAAGTTAGTTATTTGTCATAGCACACGACAGTGACATTAAAAAAGATTCATTTTTTCAACCACAGCTACAGATATCAAAACAACTAAAAAAATCAAGCCTTAACAACAAACAGATCTTCAAACGGTAATATAAAATAATAAAATTCAAACTTTTAAAAATCTCCTTGTAGCTGAAAAATTCCATCACGTATCAAGATGAAGTTTACATATTTTGCGCTGTATACTCGTTTTCGGTTATATCTGCTGGAAATACCGAATACTTCGAAAAACATCAACTAAAATCACTCTGTTCATACTAAAAATATAGAAAATAATTTAAATAACAGGATTGGGTTGTTTTAATTTAAATATTTTCATAAACCCTTTCGTAGTTAAAGCTTTATTCTTATTGCTGTACATTTTCGATACGTACAAAAAACATAGAAAATAATAAAACAAAAAAAGTAAAACCAACGGGAAAAATAGAAAACAACGTTTTAAATTGAAACGAGCTTAAGCAAATCCAAAATAAAACATAGCAGAAAAATATTGAAATTATAGTTTCGCAGTGCAAAGTTTTAGAAACGACATTTTAATTTTGACTTTATTTAGCCACGAACGGAGTGCAGCGGAGCGGGTGGTTCAAATGACTGTCTACTCGCCACTTTAAAATACCCAAACAGTGATTAGGTGTTCGCAGCTATCGCCAGCCACTTCGAGCGTTTCCAGAAATTTAGTGAGTAATTATCTACAAATTATCGTTCAAAAAGTATATTGTCCAACCGGTTTGACTTCTTCACAGACTCGTTTATTAAACACTCGCTTCGGTAAGCTTCGTTCCTGCCAATGTCAGTCATACATTCAATGAGGGACCTGATGAATACAACAGGAACGTCAAAATATCATCAAAGTTTTAAATATCTACCGAAAACATCCCACTGCTGCTCCCGACCCGTAACTAAAGTACTAAAGTGACGTGACAAAAGTGAAACTTTGAGCACGCCTGGATCAGTGCCTAATTGGGTATTTTGGAGTAAATGGGGAGTAGAAAAAAATGTTCACGGGTGAGATGTTGCCGGGAATCAAAACTATTTAATCAATAATGATTATTTGAAAACCCGAAACTATTTGCCGAAATTTTCGAACCCGGAGTCGATCAATCAATTCCTAGGGATTATTTTTATACCATCGCGAGGCTAAGTGATTGATTGACTCGAAACACGAAGCACCAAACTGCACATCGACGAAGACTTGACATGCTCTGATATTGGCAAATATCTTATGATGCATAAAGTCGACTTTGCTCCGAACTTTTACATTTATTACGGGCATCGAGATATTCCGGACCGCGTCCAAATCGATACGCCTTAGAGGAGCCGACATTCTTTAGTAAATATTGGGCTACCGCATGCTCTTTTATAAAGTTAATGCGCTTTGCAATATTAGATGGCAAAAATACGTTGACAGTTGACATTACTCATACTCGATATTTTACTTTCATTGACTTGTATATAGGATGTCAGAATTTTTATAAAAGCTTATTTAGGGGTAGGTATAGGGTGGAACGTTTATTACGGGAGAATACCTTATCTCAGAATGAAAAAAATATACAAAAAAAACTCATAGGCAAAAGTTGTTTGGATCCACTTATACTTTTAAAATATTATATATATAGGGTGTTTGTATTTTCGCGAACAAGTAACAACAATGCTGTTTTTTGTCCATATGCATTTTTTCAACAAATGCCTAAATGTTTTTGATAAAGTTTTTCCATTTTAAAAAGTTAAAGAAATTTAAAAACTTTTGTGTTAATAACTTAAATACCACAATTTATAAAAAAAATATTGGTAAATGGCGGGTGCCACTTCTATAGTGCTTATTATTTGTTTCTACCGTATTCAGCATTTGTACAATGGGAAATTATTTTTTTGCTAATATTTCGATACCGGCAGCTTATTGAAATAGGAAATCTTATACAAAGTCATCCACTTTTTAAGCGCTGCCTGCAACTGAAGTTGAGTTCCATACCCTTCCAAAGTTTATATGGAAAAAAGTAGAAAACTCTGAACGATGGTGATTTCAGTTAAACTGGGCCAAAATTGCCAGAAAATTTTCATCTTTATTTGTTTTCTAAAATGTATTAAAACTGGTTTGGTTATTTTGTTCTCAATGCTCTCAATGAACCAATTAAATCCGCTTCTTCACTTTTATCACGCTCAAGAACTCTATAAGCGCTTCAGTGATTTTCCTTGACGTTTATTAGAGGATACAAATGTATACTTTGTATTTGATAAAATAAACGTTTATATTGTTATTATCATTAAATTATAATGACAAAATTATATATTCTGCAACAAGTTTGGTAAACGCCACGTTAGTCACCAGTTTGATTTAATTTTATTAAACCAGTGACCAGTAAGAAGTTTATCACTTTTTTCTATGACTATTTGGGTACATTGTTACAAAACGGCAAGAATACATTTCCGGAGTGACATTTGACGTGACCCTCCAAACTGAAGCAAAGAACAAAAAGGTTGTTTGTAACGATTCCTGTAGTGTATAACAATTAAATTAAAAAAAAATCTTTTTTCGAATTTGTTTAAATTTAAAATTGAAATAAATTTACAATTTTTTAGCAACAATTTTTTAGTGGTAGTTAGCGTCAACTCTAAGATAAAGGAAGTTATAGAATCTATAATACCTTTGTGCCGGTAGAGATCCAAGTTCTCCGGCTAGTAACTTGCCCAAGTCTGGGAATCCTTGCAGAGCGAATCTTCCAGCTTCGGAAATCAAGGGAGTATCGGTAACCCCAGGGCACATGGTCACAAATTTCACTCCGGTAAGGTCGTAGTAGTAGGGTGTACCGAACGAGGTTGTCAATCCGACCACGAAATGCTTGGTGCCGACGTAAATTGGACATCCGGCCAATTTTTGGAGGCCCAAGATCGAGGCGATATTCGCTATCACGCCCCCATTACCGCCGTTGTTTTTACCCAAATACTTGAGGCCGAGCAAGCTGCCTTCGACCACCCCATTCTGAAATTACATTTGATCGGTTTAAGGGTCGGTTGATCCATTATAAATGTTACCCCCTCCAACTTTTTTGTGGGAGTATTTAAAAAAATATATTTTGGGCGGCAGGACAATATAGAGGACATAAAAGAACTGTTTAAGAGTAAAATAAAATATATTAATGATTTGCTTCCTAACCAAGGTATGAACTGTGTATTCGGGAAAATGTGGGAAAGTGGGCTTGACGCCATGTTGATGGGCATGATATATGGCACTTAGTGACAATTATTTTTGCCAATTCTGGCATTACTGTAACAAATAACTATAACATGTTATATATTTATGATGTCAGAGTAAAAAGACCTTTCTTTTAAAGAAATAATATACAGGGTTCCAATTTTGAAATCTTATTTGTCATACTATTTACAAAACTTCTGGATTCGTCCTGCGTCGGTTGTTGTTTGGCCAATCATCCTGTTGGCTTCTTCAGAGCTTAACTGAAACTGTTTCAATTAAGCTCTCTTTTTTCATGTAAAATAAAAAACGTTAGAGGAGGTGCTAACATTTATAATAAATCACTACTTACAGAAGAGTGCATAAACTATGACAAATCAAAAAAGCACAGAAATGCAAAACATCAGAACATAGTTTTGGTTAGTTTTAAACAACTTTGCAATTGTTTGTTGTTGTTAATATTTGTTGTAAAAAATAACTTCGCTGTAATTATTGTTTTATAATTATAAATTTAAACCGTATGTTAATTCAAATTTCTCGAGATGATATTTTTATATAGACATATAAAAATACTAGCATTTTTATATGGACATACTTCACTAATAATACCTAATGCCAGATATAATTCACATCATAAAGAAAGTCATTTAAATCAAAAATACGACTTATAAGAAGGATGAATTGTTTTCTACATTGAATACATACCTGGATTTATGTTGTTAAATGTTCCTTTCGCATGTTATAAGAGAAAAACGTGCTCAAAAAATGAAACAAACCAAGAGGAAAGAAAACAAAAGCACTAAGTGAATCAAAATTATTTTTCGGTAAATGTCGCTCTTAGGTTAGACGATTGGACGATCAAGATTATTTTTTAATAATACAATTTTTCTAAGAAATTATAGAACAGTTTAAAAAATAATTAAAGTAAAACTCACACAATTTAAAGCGATTTCTTTCTCCCAGTCGGCATCGTACATAATACCCGCGTTGTTGATGACAATGTCTAAACGGTTAAACTTGGAAAACGCTTTCTCGAACCCATCTGAAACAATTACAATTATTATTAATTTACTTGTGAGTGCGGGGGTCGCTCGCTGGTATTGAAACAGTAGAGAATATAAAATCTGTTGATAGATGAAATGATTTAAATATCAGTTTGTGATTGCATATATTGTTTTGATCATTTCGGCGGATCACATACGATTCCCGACCACAAAATTGATACCGATGCAAACAGCTGCCACCATGCAGTTAAATTGTTTAATATTAATAGAAAACACAAGTAAGACATGAATGTCAATTCTCACAGTTGGTCGGAGTCATTTTATCCCTTTGTTCTTAATTGTGCACATCCATATTTTAAAAACGGCTCAAAGGATTCAAGTATTTCATTTCAACTAAATTTATCCAAAAATATCTGTTAGTAATATTTGTATTTATAACTATGTTTTATAGAATTTAATAGTCCATCGAACAACAAAGCAGTGGCCTCATGCTCGGGGGGTATTACTTAACCTCTCTGAAAAAAGGAAGAAGACAAATAAGACGAAAATATAGTTTTTATTTCGGTTTCAAATCCATGTTGAAAAAATAAAAAAATTACAAACTATATTCTGGTGATATTTCAGCATTAAAAAAATTAAATCAATTAAAAAAAGAAGTTTTCTTTTTCGGAAGAATACTCTTTGTGTAGTATTTGGGAAAACAAAACAAAAAAAAAACATTTTTTGATCTGTGACGATAATTGTGGGACACTCTATAGTTAAAACTGAAACAATTTTGTTTCTTTTTTACATTTAGTTTGCTTTAAAAACATTTTTTTCTTGCCGAAGGAAGCACGCATAGATCTATTACATATTACCGTACTACGATGTGACTATATAAATACAAGCTAGCGTTATAATAAACTTTATTATCTTTAAATAATTTTTTTTCTTGTGCGTTTTTATTCTGACAAGGAAACAGAATTGGTCAATTTTGCAGACAAACTTGATCCATTCCGTTGGGAATGTTTCTCGTTAAAGATTTACTCATTTTACACAAGTAAAACTAAGACCCTTGACAACATTGGAAATTTAAATGGGACACCATATATATCAGTATATTATGAGTAATTTTTGTTAACATTTCCTTATTCCTTTCCCTTACTTTTTTGTAGTTTTGCATAAGTTAGCTATTCCAAAATTTAACATAAATAGATTTGTTTGGATCACCAATAAGTGACTTTGATGTTAAGTCAAACAGGGTGTCCAAAAACTTACATTTCTGAAAAAAATTATTAAGAGCGAAAAATCATTTTTTGTAAATGTAACCTATAATATTTTACATTACCACGTATTAGTGGTATGACTAATAAATAAATATATTGTATTTGTATATTACCAAACGCAAAAAGATATTAACTTTAATAAATTGGTATTTTTCTGCAAAAAAATCAAAAAACTAACTAATATACATATATGGTGTTCCATTGGTTAGTCGAATTGAAAAAATATTGAGCGGGAACATAGTTTCGTGAAATTCGATCAAATTTTGAAAAAAAAAATTTTTTGGATTTTTCTCGTCATATTGAACTCACCGACTAGATCCTGCTTCTTGGTAACATCGGTCAAAATAAAAATGGCTGCCTCGGCGCCGTATTCTTGGTTGATTGCTTCGACCACCTGGCTACCATCCTTTCTCAGGTCCAGAATGGCGATGCCCTAAGATGTGAGGTTTTTACAGTTCTAACATTTCTGGTTCTTGAACGTCAACGGTCTTGTAAATTCGCAAGCGACGTAATAAATTAAACTGGTTAAATATTCACGTGCGGGAATTATTGCGAAAGTTCGGTGAATTTTATCCGCTTGTTTTGATCGTTGAGTGTGTTTTGGATGCGAGCCAGGACCGTGCAGAAAACACACAAGTATTCCAGTAAAACATTCGAATAAATGTAAAAAAGTTCTTGACATTCAACTTGAATTTGCGTTCCCGCAAATATGGCCGCATTAATTTTCGGTTTGGTGAACTCTAATTATAATTAGCCAGTTATGGTTGAATTCACAAGGGTACCAAATTGAACAAATCAAAGATTGGTTCAGATTTTTAAATGCCGACCAATTTGATTACATGCAAACACGAGAGTACAATGTCTCAGTAGGTTGAAATCATATGGTGAACGTTGTTTAATAATTTATGACTAAATATGAATTTTATTCGAGAGTTGACAAATATTTTTAAAAGTTGAACAGAACTAGTACTTTCAAATATAAAAATACATCAATTTATATTGAAAAAAATAGGTGTGCGTGTTTAACATTATGCCTATTTTAAATGCACAAACAGTATTTCGGGACCTGATTTTTTTTTCTTATTTAAAGGAACTTAAGATTCCTTTAATTCCATTTCTCTATGCTATGTGTAAAAGAGAGACCAATATCTACAAAGAAGTACAGTACATCATTCATTGAGGGCATACCAAAGTACCAAATACTTTAGAACTTCACTTGCCGATTCAACAAATTTGCTTATTGATATCGTTAAGTTAAATTCTCTTGCAACCTTGTATTCTTGTATTTTTGAATTTCCAAATTATACTTGTGAGGCGACTGTCTTAATCTATGTGATAATGTGGTCATAGAAAACAAATGTAAATTAACTTTAAATTACAGAAAATTTATATATTTTTTTTCGAATTGTGATACACATTTATAAACTTTTTTAATGATGGTTTATTTCGTAATGTAATGAAACTTCCGAATGAAAAGCATTTAGAATTTTTTTATCATTTTACTGTAAGCAAATGTAGATGATTTTTTTAAGTACAAAAGTACAAATCAATATGTTTATCGATACTTGATAAAATCGTTTATAATTTATTTCGATAAAAAGAAACGTCATATTTTTTGCAAAATCTTGTGATTAGCTTGATAAAAAAGAGTAGCAAGAAGGATACCGCCGCGACTAGTTCCCGAAATATACATAAACGTTTAAAACAGTGTAATTTCAAATGTACAATCCTTTTCGCAGTAAGAAAGATTAAACAATCAACCGAGACCATGCAAGGCAAGAATATTCAAAGAATATATTTTTATTATCGTGTTATACGCTCTTGTCAAAATTATTATGTTCTGTTTTTCAATGCCAGAGAGTTCTAAATCATTATTGAACTGTGGTCTTAGTATTCTATAGACATATAGAATATATTGTTGCTATGATGATTGTCAAGGGTCCCGACAGTGGCAAATAGACAGGTTTTTTTACGCTTTCTTAAAATGCGAAATTTATTACTTTCAATCTGTCTACCAAAAGTTAACATTCGGAGTTCGAATATGATTGGAGGTGGACAGTCACTTGTCCACGAGGATAAACGCGGCCTATGAGGTCACCAAGAAGAAGTACAAGAAGAAAATAAACTGTAATAAATGAGAATGAAAAGACTGCTAAGTAGAAGAATGTGGAAAGCTGAACACATGCTAGAAAACACTGTAGAGCCCGTTCTTATTTCTCTGAACTCCAATGATTATAGTTCATGTGACTGCTCGCACGAACTGCATGCTGACTAACATTTAGTGGATTTTTTTAATATAATGTTAATCTTATTTATCCTACTTAATGAACTCTCTCATTGCAAATTTACATTTTCTTACGCTTTCGCATTAAGAAAATAGGTATCAATCGTAGTAAAAAGTTCGCAAGCCATTTCGACTTTTTTCGACATATTTACGTTATTATCATGATTTTCACTATTTGATTTTTAATTCATTCAACTTTTATATCTTATTTATTAATAAGTATTTTAAATACTTAATACTTAAATAATAAAATACTTAATAAACATTAGTTTACCTTAACACCATTTTTTAGCAACTCCTTCACATAAGCCAAACCAATACCCGATGCTCCTCCCGTTACCAGAGCATATTTTCCTTTAATTTCAAAAGTCATTTTTTTCAAATCCACAACCGAACAACCCGACGAGGTGACTGACCGAACTCAACTCTGCCGGTGTATTTATGCTTGATATACCGGCCGGCAATTTATCCAGAACGTTGTCGATTCGCATCAGAATATTTATACACTGTCTGGTACGTAGTTCATAGTCCACATTGCCTTTTTCCGCGGTTTAACGATAAGCAGAGTGTGTGACAACAGCGCCCATTTGTCACGTTTATTCTCACATGACCTTGAAATGATAAATGAAGAGTAAACAACGCGCAGTCGTGGATCACCGATGTCGTAGCTTGGTATCAGAAGTAGATTGCCAATCCATAAATGATAATATAAAGATATTATGGGTAAGGTGAACACCAAAATGTAAAAACGCATTCTTGTGTTTTCAAGTTTTTTTTTTTCTCGTTGAAATTCAAAAATGATTTATTTTCATTTAGCCAAAAGTCGGATATTATCAAAATTAAAACAAAACAAATTAACACGTGTACAGGGGGTCATACAGGGAACTTAAATCGTGCAAAAGAAGTAAAATAAAAACACTGAGAATATTCACAAATGCGTAGATACCGGGTGACACAAGAAAGCGGGAACACTCTATAACTTTTAAACGGCTTGAAATAACGATTTGAAATTTGGAAGGGTTAATATAGGATGAATGTCCATTTTTTTGGCAATATGTTGTCAATGGTTGCACTTCTAAATACTAAATACTATTTATCGGGTCGGCTGATCATGGGAAAATTTGTAAATGATAATTTTCTTAATTGTTTAATGGCAAATAGTAATGAACTATTATTTCTTTAGGATAATCTAGTTTTTTCAAATAGCATCCTAGTGGGAACAAAAACTTTTTAAAACCGGTACTTTTTTTTGCAACATTTTAACACCACAATTTTCAAAATCCGTTAAAGGGTAAAAGCTCACCGGAAGGAAAAAACCACATAAGTAAATACATTTTTATAATAAATAACAAATTATTACTTAGGTGGCTTTGCTTCTATTCATCATTAAGTCGGCAGTTGAAAATTCTGACAGTTTGTAGCTTTTTATCTGGCTATCGAAAAAAATTATCAATTTACAAATGGAGAAAAAGTTGATACATTTCTGATATGCCGGAAATGCAGAAAAAACTCCTGACAGGCCCGTGCATTGATGCAGCCCGCTATGCGGGACATCGCTTTCCTGCATATTCCTTCTTTAGAAAGCTGGAAAATGAGAAATCCATAAAATAATCGACATTGATATAATGTTTTGTGTCAATGTCAAACTTGTCTTACAGTAACACACGTTGATATGCCACCTTCTGTTCTTTTGTTCTTCTAAGTTTTCCATAAAAAGTGCTTGTAGTTTACGTATACCTATAATACTTACGTTAATTTTTGACTGTATCCTCGTATACCAAAAGCATATCAACTTTTTAACATAATAAAACACTTTCAACAAAAAATTCTAATTATAAAAATGGATTTACTTATCTGGTTTTTTCCTTCCCGTGAGCTTATTCTTTAACGGATTTTGAAAATGTTGATGTCAAAATGTTGCAAAAAAAGTAACTATTTTAAAAAATTTTGTTCCCACTAGAGTGCTATTTGAAAAAACTAGATCATCCTAAAAAATTAATTTCATTACATTAAACGCTATTTGCCATTAGACAAGTAAAGAAAACTTTCATTTACAACTTTTCCCATGATCAGGTGACCCGGTAAATAATATTTATGATGGTCACAGCCTCCTAGACACAATTTTCAAAAATTAAATAAAAAATTAAAAAAACAAAAATATGACATTTGCATTGCATTCGAGCAAATGATTATAATAAAGTTATATACGAATAACGATTGGGCCACAGTGGACACTTTATGACTAGGAATTTTCTTATAAAAATAAGGTAATAAATAAATATTCAATTGTTTACATGGGTTTGAATTTTTAAGTAACAGTTAAAAATAAGAAGACTTCAGCTATTACAAAAGAAGTAAAGAAGTTTAGAAAACATTGTTCGAAAGAAGTTGCACTTTTCCGAGCAGCGAGCTTTTTTTTACTTAACCGTTCGCCGAGGGAAAATATCCCAAACGCTCGATTAGTTACTAACCAAAACTATTTTACGTCATTAGATAGTGAAATAAGGGTCCAACAACCCAATAAAATCAGAATCTCGATATCTTCATCCTAACCTAAAATATGATTAGAAGAAATTAACCATCAAAAAAGTTGTATTTTAAAAAGAACTTGTGCTTTAAGGGTTGTTATTAATATCTAACTTATTATTTAGGATGCCAAATTATATTTAAAATCAAAATATATATATTTTTTTTGTCCTACCTCTTTTATAATTTGTTTGGTTCGCAAAAAATTACCCAGTACATTAATACGTTTTCGGTCAATTTATTATCACTTATTTTTTCACTAACCAAAACTAATCAATTGCTGAACACTAGCAAATATAATTAATATAAGTAATTAGTAGTTAGTAAAACTGTATTGAAATAATCAGTCTTTTTCTTCGTTCCTAAGGTGTCAATCTCTAGGCGCTGGATCACGAAGAATTTCATGGCAATATATTATTTCTGTCAAAAGAGATATTTTATTCATTTTGAAACGGTTTTCCACATTTTACTACTTAACTACGTAAATAATTAATAAAATTAGTTACTTTCCAACAATCGATTAGTAATCGAGATGTTAATCAGGAATAATTGTTAACGAAAAATAAGTGATAATACCAAATATTTGAAAAAGCAACAAACAGGCTACAGAATAATTTGGTGTGCTTCGAAGGTATTATAAAAAACATACTAAAGATAAATAATAACATATTATTTTGATTTTAAAGATCATTCGGCATCCTCAATAGTAAATTAGAGTTATATTTAGTAAATTCAGAATAATTAGACATTAATAGCAACCTGTTAAGTGAAATTTGTTTTATTCATATTTTAGGTTGGATTTTGGTTTGCATTATGGTGGTGGGTCCTAATGTGACTATCTAATAGCAAAATTGACTGGAAACGCCTTTTATCGACAGAATTGTTTTTTAAATGCGTTACTCTTTTTTGGAGATGTGGACATATGTCTAAGAAAATCTTCCACCCCCGCCACCACCACTTTGCTAGCAGAAAGCAAAGAGCATTAAATAAAAAAGATTCGAATTTGTCTCAGCTTAAAAATAGTACCCACTTTAACTATGGTTAACATTAGAAAGATAACTATTACTGTAATTACAATTAATCTTGAATTTTAACTGAAAAATAATCTCCAACATTTTCTCTTAGCTTTATTTAATAATTTGGTTTTCAAATTTCTAGAATCGCCCGTTTTGTTAATACAATACCTCGTTGCAGTTATTAGGACATCCGGTATATAATAAGCGATTTTTTCTTAAACTTTGACAACCTCTACATTTCAAAACGAACAAACACTTATTTATATAAACTTTTCTTCTTCAATTTGGTACATCAACGAGGCTACGCCCTGTATTTACATATTCATGAGTAAAATTATAAAATTTTTCAAATAATGGTTTTCGTGTTTTTTTTTCGAGCAGTTTGCATTCTCTGGTGTTTGTACATAATAAATTCGATAACGAATCATGCAAACTATATCATGGAATAAAAAGCAACAGAAGGGAGGATATGCATCTGAACATATGCATCTGGCTATTTACATAGATCACCATTTGTGGCAGAATTTTTTGGTTGTGAACGTTATCTAAATATCCATTCCAATTAACGGTGATGTTCACCAATGTGTAAATTATATTTACCAACATTTGCCGAACATGTGTTGATTGTTTAATTAAATTGCATCGCGCTTATCCATTTCGATAGGAGCTGACGATAAAGCAAATTCAAACGGAACGTTTCGAATGGCATCAAAAATTCTGAAATTCAGTTGGTGCAATTTAATACCTCTCCAAATTATGTAGACTTTCATATCAACTATCGCAGTAGAAAATAAAATCTTCTAAGGTAAGTTCATTCGTAGCGAACGAAATTTTGGATCGGTGCCCATTTTTAAATGAAATTATGGCGGCAGTAAGATCGACAGCATATTTAAATAGTTGGGAGCGTATAAAAAATTCCAAAAGGAACTCTACTATTACCTAAAAATCCGCGTAAAAGCGCTAGAAATTCGTTCTGTCAGGGTCGTTGAATCAGTCCTTAAAAAAAGTAGCAAAAGACTTTTTTTGGGCAATGTTAAAAGTGCCTTTTTATCTAATATTTTTAAACTGTCTAAAAAGCTTCTCGCAAGGACGTAAACCTTTGGCCACCGAACCATTTCTTTGAATTTGGAAACATAGAATAACCTCTGAGCGTCAGATCTGGTGAGTACGGTGGATGTTGTAATAATTGAAACTGGCCCTTTCAAGTGTCTGATCACTTCTCGAAATTCACTTATAATTCATATTTATAAACAAATTAAAGATGTTAACTTCAATCGACAACAACAATTATACTAGGAAAACAGTTACTGCAGTCTTTGTGGATTCCTAAGGACTTATTGAACGCATCTTTGCATCTTATCTTGATCACGATTATTAGTTAAATAGCTGCGGTTATCGCATTCCTGCCCTGCTCTAACCGAATATTCATTGATTGATATTCATTCATTGATATTCATTTCTATGCAACTCTACGTATCTCGTAATATTATTTTGTTCAATTTTGCACAATTATAAAAGCACAAATTATTTAAAAAATAAATAAGAACTAAGAGTTTTCACGAAATTATATATATATATATATATATATATATATATATATATATATATATATATATATATATATATATATATATATATATATATATATATGATGACACTATATTCCGGGATATCAACCACCACCAACACACACTAATAGATATCTGAACGGTAAATCTCATCACCACCCATCACAGATACAGGCAGTGGCAAATACATTAATTGCTCGGTCCTTCAGGCTCACAAACGAGAGGAACAGAGAAAAACAGAAAAACACATTTTTAACGACAATTTTGATATTTTAAGTACAGCCACAATAAGTAAAAAATTAAATTTATTGGAAGCCATGGAGATTACCAAAATGAGACATTCAAATGTAATGCTTAACGATCAATTAAATTTAAATACCTTTCCTTTATTGAACTTAAATTCTCACAACATTAATTAACGTTTTATGGTCATTTTTCGGTATATATAGTAGCAGGTAGTTTGTAACTATTACATTTGATAAAGACACGGTGTTGTCGAAACAATTGCCATGTAAAAATATATAATTTCGTGAAAATCTGAACCTTTAGTTCTTATTTATTTTGATAAATGGATTTTCATCAAGTGAAAGCCACCAAACTTCAATTGCACAGTGTTATTCGATATGTTTTTGTCATAAATTTCTTTTGTTCAAGAGACCATGACATCTGAGCACAACTTTTCTTAAAGTAAAGTAGGTCACCCTTTATAATAATTATTTTCTTAGAACTCTAACTTCAACCTTATAAACAACAAACAACAAAAAAAGACTTAACATATTTTTCGTGCAATAAAATACAATATTTTTAAATATGTTATTGTATATGGATGCATGCTTTTCTTGTATTTGACGTTTGCACTGCTAGAACCAGATTTTTTTATAACAATATATTATTCGAAAGGACTTGTTTTCTTGCTTTATTTTGTTAATCAATTTGACGGAGTACAGGTATTTTATGTTAATTTCTGATCGAAATTGTTTTTAAAAATATATCTCTTAAAAACTTAAAAATTAAAATCGGATAATACATTCAGTTAGAAGTTAATATCTTGAAGGATGAACAGATATCTACATTACATAGTTAGTCAAAAATCACATAATTCCCAAATATTTCTCGTTATTGCATGCAATTTTTTAAAAATTTGGTACATCGGAGTTTTTAAAATACCCTTGATCCAACAATTCTGTGGACAGAACTGAATATAGTATTTTTCCCAGAGAAAGAAAAATGTAAGTTTTTATTTAATTTTTAAACAAAAACATATTCTCTTCAATTCAAATCATAAGTTCGGATCTCTAAGAAAGAAAAAACTACAAGGTGATATAAAGCATAATAGGGAACTGTCATTAACACCAGCAATACAAATTCAATTTGCAGTATTATTTGAATGAAGAAATTTACTTTGTTTTTGTGAATTATAATTTAGTTAGAGTATGAGACAGATGCGTTTGTTTCTGAATTTCCAACGTTATTTAAATTTTGGTGGTTCATTCAGAAGTTTTAGCAAATTTTGAACTTCTGTGAAATGTAAAATCTTGCGTTGCGAATTTTTTTTGCGTTTACACATAAAAATTCAGAATTGATTTCAGAATTGCACCAAATCGTATCTAAGGCAACATCCAAATAATCCAGATAAACAAATATTGTTGCTACTTGTTTTTTATGAGTATTTTTAATATCCAGGACACATTTGATTACTTGATTTTTGCTCAGTTTCATATTGTTAATACCCCAGCGTGCATCGCCATTTACGGAAGGACGCGTAATAAAACCATGTTTTTCCATTTATGTCTTTTCTTTTGTTTCAGGTTTTACTGGGACTTGTGCATGCTCCTGTTACTAGTAGCAAATTTAATAATATTACCGGTGGCCATAAGTTTCTTCAACGACGACTTAAGTACCCGCTGGATCGCCTTCAACTGTCTGTCCGATACTATATTTCTAATTGATATCGTAGTCAATTTTCGAACAGGTATGCATCACTCTCTGTTCATCTACATATTCGGATTTATTATTTTTTTATTTTTCAGGGATAATGCAACAAGATAACGCTGAACAAGTAATCTTGGATCCGAAATTAATAGCTCGACACTACCTGAGGACTTGGTTTTTCCTCGACCTCATTTCGTCCATCCCCCTAGATTATATATTTCTTATATTCAATCAGGTAAGAACCCCTTTAATGAAATTTACATAAAATGTATCTTGGAGTAGTTAAATATTCTTTTGAAGAAACTAAATTTTTGAATGAATGCAGCAATTATCCGTAGCATTTTTGGTTTGGTTGGTTGGTTGTTAATAACAACGTACAATATAAACCATATGTAATACCCTTTTGCAAGTGCAAGTACAAAATTACCAGAAAGATAACTAAATATCCTATTTCGCATACAACTGATCAAAATATAAACTTTGCTTTCACCGAAAAAGTTAAATAACGTTAGTTTTTGGATACATTTTCGCAAAACAGCACGAATGCATTCACTGACATGACCGGCAGAATTAACAAACGTCAAAATTAAAATCATGGGAAATATCTCCGAAAACATCCGATTGCTCCCAAATCCGTGCGGTAAAATCCCGGAAATGTCCGAAGTGGCTCGGATTCGTGAGAAAGGAAACTGACGTGGCAAAATGACGCCTCCCGCACGCTAAATCGGTGTGTAATTAGGTATTTTGTTCCCGAAATACTAATTTAAATGTAAAAGTTAAATGAACATCAAAATTTAAAAAAACAACAACCATTTAAGGGTGAAGTTAATATCTAATGTGATCTCCTCTTGCCAAACTGACTCTACCAATAAAGTTAGCAACAAATTCTTGTAGAATGTCATCAAATTCTTAGCGAAATGCAAGTGTGATCAGGAATTTCGAGGAACAGATTTAATATCTGTTGAAAACGACGCCTTAAATGCGAACCTATATATATCGAAGATATTCTTCCGAACACTGTTCCTTGTTTTCACTTTATAGAAAGCAGATTTTTTATTACAAGATAATGCAATAGCGCAAAAGGAATGAATAGTTAACGAATATTTGGACGAAGTGGATACTGGACAAATGGTTTGGCCAGCTTGCAGTCCTGATCTAAATCCAATTGCGCATCTTCATAAATGCATTGGTTGCCGACCTGCTTTATTCGATAGTTTTTCTAATCTGGAAGAATTTTATACCATTGCACGAGCATTTGTTACAATGATAATTGGTGAAATCAGTTTGGCACGAGGACGAGGACGAGGAGAAATTTTAGCCTTAAACTTAAAATGTTTTTATGCTTTAAATCTTTTGGTGTTTATTTGTTGCATTTTCACAGTTTAATGCTATTAATGCTAAGAGAGATAACAAACAAAAAACAAAACACTTTGAAAGGATCATGTTTCAATGTGATTCCAGTTGTTGCATTCTACAGAGTATTCGAAATTTCGGGGAAAAAATTTATCTCACTGTTGCATCCCGTAAATACTCAATTTCAAATCTAACTGAAAATTTCTCACATAGGATCGTTACTCAGGAATCAATCAATCAATCAATTTAAAAAATAAAAATTATCAAAATCGAATGAGCGGTTCACGAGGAAGCCATCTTTAAATTCGGGTCCAGTTTTTAGTGGCCGTTTGCTTGGCAGAAAGTGTAAGTATATTACCCTTACACTTTCCGCCAAACTTTCGCGGTGCAGCAAGTTTTGACATGGCCGTAAGGAAAGTTTTGATTCACCTTCTATATTATTATTAGAATACATTGTAGGTCAATCCTAGAAAGCAAAAATGTTAATTTTTATCGCCCTTCCGATATAAAAATAAAACAATGAAATATTTAGAAAGACAGATACCGTGTTGGGGACCTCCTTAATCGATTTACTGGGTTTAAACTTTTTGAGTGCATTGTCACGTCTTTTCATGAGGGTTTTAACGTTATCAGTTAGCCAAGCTGCCTTAGGTTTTGTTACCCTTTCTTACTTAAGTGGAGCAAATTTCCTTATTCCGAAGAGCAAATCAAGACAAGTAGGTAAAAGAGCCAGAATAAAAAATAATTACATTTTAAAGAATAGTTAATGATTACTATAGAGAGGTAATACGGTATGTTTACTTCTACTATTGTTTTAACCAACCGTGCAGTTATTAGAAAATATAATGGGCCCTATTACGGTAAAAATTGAGGTGGCTATGATATTTTCGTAAAAATGGCAATGATCTTCCGCGCATGCCTCTACATTTCGACATCCACACTTCCCTTTTGACTGAATATTGAATGAGATATGAACATATTTTGAGAAAATACTGCCGTAAGAATGTCGCATTCAAAGTTATTGTTGATCTATCAGCGACCAAGTTCGTTGCTGAATGCCGCAAGGTCATTGGTTAAAAGCAACATTTTAAACGTCGCGCATGCGCATATTGAATGGAACTTCTCAAAATCTTTTTCATAGTTGCTTAATAAGTTCCTATATTAACGGCATAGGCTTTGTCTCTAGTAACAACAAAAATCACAGAAGGCATTCTGTTAAAAATGATCTAAACCTACCTATTCTGTTTCTGGTTGGTCATGCTAGGTTAAAGATTCCTCGAAGTAACAATAATGGCTAACAATCTGTATTCTGTTTCTCCATTTAACACGCTCAAATTTCAGTTTCAGTTAAATCCGATTGCTACGTTAGTAGTCACATTTTTGTGCCTATTTTAGTTATTAGTTGACAGTTTAGAATTTTTTTTGAGTAATTTTGTCGATTTTGTGGTAAACTGACTGCCATTTTACCGAACATTTTACTCACTGACATAAGAAAACAAAGAAAAAAATGACACTGGGCTAAGACGTGGGTTAGCTATTGTAGGTTATGTTCAATGCAATTTGCTGCATTCTTCTTTTTTCCATCAATAACCAATTGGCAATGTCATTAGCAATGTTGATTACAGTCTTGTTTCATATCTATTATTGTTAAGATTAAAGAAACACAATACGATTTTACATACCCGTATTGCCATCGTTTAAAGTCTTAACAACTTCGTTTTTTAACCATGACCATAACAATGTAGAAACAGAATAGATAATTTTCCTTGCATTTGTTACGAAATTGTTTTAGAGATTCCTTATCTATGAGCTGAAAAAGTGAGATTATTGCCATCCTATTATTATTATTATTATTATGCGGGGACGAACACATTGAACACTTGGTCTGCGCTAAACGATCTAAAGATAATTTGGTCTAAAGGTAGTTCGTCTCCTAGACAATTCCATACCTATTCAACACGATTGCTAAGAAAGTGTTACATGACGTATTTTACACATTTTCCTTTTGTTATTTAGGCCTCGGAGGTTGCTGTAAACCCCTCTCCTTTAGGCAAGTTTTTCGATTGTGGTGGAATCTTTTCCAGTAGATCTATGTCCTTAATATAATAAGGATCCACACACTTGGAGCATATTTAATAAATTCGTCTGATGAGCGCCTCTTTTCAGTATACTAAATATGTGTTTATCCCATTTCAGATAGTTTGAGGTAATTACACCGAAATCTTTTTGCTTATTCACCTCAGGCAGCTGTGCGCAATGCTATTTCTACTTCTAAAGTTGATAGGAAACCGAAGTGGGTTTTCTGATCTTTTCTTCCAGCCATTTGTAGATTCTGTAATTGGTCACGTGAAAGTCACATTTCTGTGTTTCCTTTTTCTTGGGTATCATTACAAAGGTTGATCTCAGTCACTCTGTTGCAAATCCCGTATGAAATCCCAAAACTGTATGGTATTAAGACTGGTTTATTTTATGTAAATGCGTCTATGTTTAATAGAATATTGCAAAAGCTTTTGCAGTTCAAAAAGGAAAGAAAATATTTGAATAATAAAATAAATATGTAATTCAAGGAAGATATAGGAAAACTACATAATTCAAAGACTGAACGAATACGGTCGTTTCAAAATAAAGTCGGATACAACGACGCAAAAACAAAACCAACGAAATAACAACGTCGTTCTCATTCGACGAGATGAATCGAAAAAGTGACAACAAAAACGTACTCCGCGGTAGGTCTTTAAATCGCTGTCAAGAAAATGAATTCATATAATTAATTCCCTTCCCCTAAACGAGATAAACTCCGAAGAGCTTGTTTGCTGTGTTTTGGATTTTAGCTCGTTTAAAGTTGCTAATTAATATTTCTTTGTTGAAATAATTAGGGCGACTACTAATGTTTTAATTTGTTTTCTGCGATTTAATGTTTTTTATGCACCGAGCCTACGTCATTAATTTCGAATTGAATAGTATTATCCCAGATTATTAATTAATGTTTTAAGCCTCTACAAGAGATAAATAATCGTCTGCCACCTCAAAACCCCTCAATATATTTTTATTTAACAACTAACAACTTTTGTGTCAGAAATAAAAATCATTTCCTTCTCTCACAAAGAAGGATAACATTAATAAAAATATTAAAGTTGTTCTTTTCTACTTTTTTTTTAATACTCGAAATTAAATAAAGATCTATCTAGCTATCTAAAGAAAAGCGGGGGTGCACTGGCGCCCAAGTCATTATAGGTCGGGAACTTTTCTACTAAATCCAAAAACACGTCCAGTTTGTCTTGTCATCCAACAAATTTGTTATTGAGGGACATTGTAGTAAAAAGTGGGTAGCTCTCTATACATTGCTTTTTAGTTTTTGAAACTCGTTTAGATAATTATATTATATAATTATATAATTACATTGAAATACCAAAATGTTTTACATAGTAGTGTTTTGAAAACTCGAACCTTATTTTAATTTAAAATAACACAATGTAATAAAAAAATTATTTTCATTTGCAAAAAGATATTTTGGTGCTTTTTTCGATTAGGCTTTATTTGTTTTTTTATGATGTTGTATTAGTAATTATTGAAATATAAAGAAAGTTTTTTAACTGAGTGCGCAAATGTCAAAGATATTATTGGCACCCATCGACTTTAGCATAATCCAAAATTAATTTGTCTCTTACACATTTGCCTATGTATAATTAGCAAGAAAAAGAAGAAAACGAAATGCATTACCGAAAATTCAAAAATAAATTTGAAATGAATCAGAATAAATCAAAAAAGAAATGTGTATGGAATGAAACCAGCTTCCATATCCTCGATTAAAAATTAACATCAGATTTTACAAAACGCTTTGTATTATGTTATTGACCCAAATCTAAATCAATATTTTTAATTTATTTTCTTAAAATGATCATTAGTTAATTAAACGGGGATAATTACGCTATAAGGCACAGATTAATATGTCCAAGATACATACAAAGTTTTGTTTTGAATATTTTTAAAATTATTTGTACTATACAGGTTGTCCTAAAAATGTTAAAATCATAAACTTTTTTAATTGGAACTCCCCTGTATACTATATCATTTTTGGATTCTACTACCAAAAATAAATGTATGTTTCAATAACGTCTATAACACTTAAATTTTAAAGTTCTTTAATGCTTTGAATTTTGTCAAAACACACACAACAATTTACAATAATTTTTCAAAATTTACAATTAATTTTGGAAATGTCTACCTTCCATTTCTAGACAGTTGCATATCCTTTTATTGAAATTAATCCTAACTTTGTACAAAAATTGCGAATGGTGGTTGGAAGGGGTTGTAAAGAATTCCTTTTACATATCCCTATAAAAAGCAGTCTAGTTGTGGCAAGTTTGGGATCTGGGAGCCAATTGTGAAACCCATATCTTCCAATGATAATGAGGCGGAGCTCAATCTAGCTGAAGCCACGTCCTTGTTTAAAGGGAGTTCTTTTAATAATGCTAGGAAAAAAACAAAAACAATATACCATCTGGCCAAAAATTTGGTACCAACCACATATGGGCCTATTATTCTACCCTGCACATTAAGGCGTAAATTATGCCAATTCATTAGATGTTGTTAAAAGTACAAATTCACTTCTTCGATAAGTTATATATCATTTCTAAATATTAATAGCAATTAGATGCAATAAAAAAAATATTTAGATAACACCAAAGACCATAATTTCGCATATTCTGCAAAAACCCGAAGAGTGAGCTATAGGATACCCTAGGATTAAAATTGTTTAAGTTGTAACCACTTAAAGATGTTATTAGATTACATGCATTTTTGACTACCCTGTAAAATGTAGAAATTTTTTATGATATAATAGTTTCAATAGTCCTTATGTATTTAAGAAATTTAAATTACTGCAATATACATTATAAAAATCCAGATTTGACAACTTTAACACGTCTCGGACAACCTATAAGGTCATAGTAATTTTAAAACGTAACAATGGACCCTGATTATTATTATTATTTAATATTTACAATTTTTTATTTCACTGAAAAGGTCTGCTTAAAGAATGCAATGTTTTTAATATTGTTATTTACTCCCAAGAAAACAAAATCAATTTTGCAGGTAAATAATATGAAAGATAAAGAGAGACTTCAAACGAAAAATTCATAATTTCGGTGAAATTATAATGAAAAATAGATCCTGCTGTTTTCTGCTACCTTTTTTGCTCACTTTCCAAATTTTAAAAATGGTGATTTATTATTAAGGTGCACACACATAGTGTCACAACTAATTCTCCGGTAACTCAAATTGAACTTTAAAGTATGAATATTTTTCATAATTGTTTAGAAACTTTATGGTTGACCTTAGAAAAATATACTAATGTATCTATGGCGATTCCGGGCAAATACTTATTTTTTAAGCACCCCAAATTTTTCAACTGAAGATTAACGATTCTTCAAATGTCATCCACGAAATCATTGCGTTAAACAATAAGTTTGTATCATTTAAACTAATGGAATAGTAAAACTAGATATTTAATGAACTTATTATTCTTCTTTGGCACTAGAACCCAAGGGTGGCCAACCCGTTGAAAATCTACGTCCAAGTAGGGTAGATGTCTCAAATAATTATTACTATTATAAAAACAACGTTTCGACATATATGTATATATATATATATATATATATATATATATATATATATATATATATATATATATATATATATATATATATATATATATATATATATATATATACACTTCGAACACAGTGTTTTCGGAGCGCGAGCATTGAAGATGCCAAGTGAGATTTTGGCGAAACGTCTGCAGGATTCCAGTCGGATGCAGGATTCCAGTCGGAGTTCAACGAGCGAACGGATGATATCCCGGAGTATAGTGTCATCACATTTTTCCATCCGTGAATCAATACGTGAGAATATATATATATATATATATATATATATATATATATATATATATATATATATATATATATAGAGAGAGAGAGAGAGAGAGAGAGAGAGAGAGAGGAATATTTTATTGATCTATTTATTTCAGTTTTTGAGATAAAAAATAAAAACATTGTTTTTCACGCATTACTAAAATTACTAAGATAAATAAAAAACAAATAAGGTCGAATACCCTGATTATTTTACTTGTGGTTAATTATTATTTAGTACCGCTGTTGTTGTCCATACCAGATCCGTACCTGGAAATGCGGGAACCAAATTTCACATCTTGAACATTAGCGGTCAGTCGGTTTAGTTTACGAACATCCTGTGAATCATCATCTCGCAATTAGTTTCAGGAATATGGCGACAGCTTCCAAATCCTGCACGCTGGCCGCGCGTTGAGGATACTGCGGTTAGCCAAATTACTCTCATTGGTGCGCCTTCTGCGCCTGTCCCGATTGGTGCGTTACGTCAGTCAATGGGAAGAAGTCTACGTAAGTAGATGGCGTTGCCCCGTTTGTTGTATTTATTATTTTTCGGCTTTCACGCAATTACACCCCTCGAGCACTCGCATACGTGACGAAGAGGAGAATTTAACTTCTATTTATACCAGAGTCAATTCATATCAAATCGAATCAAATTAAAGTCACATCATTATTGGGTGTGCCCTTCCGGCCATGTCCGAGTTATTTTTCATTTTTCTAAGTTGGAATTTCCTGCTAATGTATGTGTAGGTACATAGAATTTTTCCAAATAAACACCTGCAATCGCAGTTGGGGAAATTAGAGGACCGTGGAACACTTGTATTACTATAAATATATATAATAGTGTACCAAATTTCAGTTAAACTAATAAAATGAAAAACTCACTGATATCGGAAAATAAACAAAACAACTTTTTTCTGATTTTAAGCTGATGAACACGCCTTTAGTTAGGTCTGCTATTATTGAATCGCCCCGTATAAGTCATTAGAAAAATTAGCCCACTCACCTTGCGTGTTCGCGTGTTAAATTTTTCCTGCGTGACTTTTATGTAATATATAACTGTTTTTAACAGGTCAACAAAATAATAATAATAATGATTGCTGAAAAGGAGGCGAATTGCAATGTTGAAAAAATTTATTGATGGGCAACCCGTCTGGAGTTTTTAAAATGACTGGTAGAATGCGCCGTGTTTTAACTGACCTCCCTCCCCACTTACATTACTTTGCAACATAACCACCTTTTATTAATTCTAACTAAACGATTTTACCGAAATTTAAAAGTAATTAATTATGAATTCATTGTTTTCCAAATATGTTATCTGACAGGCACGCACCTGCTTTAATTTATGTCAATAATGGCGAAAAATTTTGAGGGGCGATTTTGCAAATTAAAATAAGAAAAAAAGTTCATATGAACAAGACCCAAAATATGCCTACTAAAGAGCTACAATCTGTTAAACAAACAAAAATTTAAAAATTTTGAAATTCAATAATTTTTTACATTCTTTATGGTTTTACTGCGCATCTCCCTTATTAATAAAGGTAGGGTGTTTTTTTAGCCATTTTTCAAAAATTGAAAATTTTCTCCAGCCGCTATTAAATGCGTTATTTTTTCAATATTGAATTTAAATATTAAAAACCAAACACATTTATTTCACTTCTCTTGATAATTCTTTAAAATTTCTTGGAGAATTGTAATTCTTTGAGATGGTGGTTAGTTAATACTGATCGGTGTTTGGATTTCACTAACTTTACAGTGGAATAATATGATTACAATAGGTAGGATAGGATCGCCTAAGAGTACGCGTTCCACTAAGAGTTCGTAGCTGTCAAACTGCCACTAAAACATCTACCACATATCCTTCAATCTAGTCTGTAGATTACTTGCCAGCAGGTGACTCCTCAGTGTGTTTTTGTCGGCACTCCCGGAAAGTGTAGTCTTGTGACGGGAAAAAAACTGTTTTAAGCATATTTTTATAATATTTATGTTACCTACACTAAGGTTTACACAACTTGGAGACTGATGAAAGATAGGAAAGTCTTTGCATCACCGCATGATTTTTCTGATTGCAAAGATGTAGAATTAAATTCCAATAAAATTAGTCTCGTAAGAGTACGCATGCGTACTAGATTCAGTGCTTCTTCAAAAGTGGCAGAAAAAAAATTCACTCATAATTTTGCTCAAAGAAATGCTGTTTTCCTTAAGGGCACCAGAACAATGTAGCATTGGGAGAGCCATTGGGTTCAGTCAGGTACAATGTAAACGTTTCTTCGAAAATTTGAAATCCGTTTCCTAAAAAAAAAGCTCCACACGAAAAGTCTTTTGAATGTGCAACAATATATTCGTATAATCCTGACGTCTTTTCCGACGCCGATTTTTCATCTGCTGAAGTTACAAATAAAGAATTTCAAGTGCGTGCTCTTGGGATATCCTACCCTACATTGTTTGGAATATTGAAATAATTAATAATAATAATACTTCCATTCAGAAACAAATCTCCGAAGTTTTGACATACGGAACGTTAATATATGATTTTTAATATAATATCACAAAAGTGAAAAGGAAAAGGATAAAATCGCAGTGGGTCGCGAGAGTCCTGGTTGGCCCCCCCTGGCGTATATCTTGAATTTTATTTTTTTATTAGTAGACTATGGAAAAAAGGTGTTGATTTTTCTAATATACTTTAGTTGTCAAAAATTTATGCTATTTCGTAATTATTATTTTAATATCTCTTGCTTCTGCAATGGCTCAAGTTGACCCAAAATTTGACAGTTATGAGAAACTGGATATAAAAGGCGTATATTATCAATTGACATTTAAAGTTGCACAAACAAAAGGTTATTTTGAAATTATGTAATTTATGTTAAAAATTTTCCGTTTTTCATGGTTTACTCATTAAAAAAAATAAGCGTGAAACATGAAACGCTCATGTCAAGCCGCATGAGATTATTAAAAGGAACACATGGCGTTTCATTACCAAAAAAATAAGTTTTGCATATATATCAAAATTTCTGAGTTTCGTAGGAAAACTGGCTAAGTCGCTGGATCTTACTTAAGGAACTAATCAAAACTAATCGAACTACAAAGGACATCTAATAATTAAACATTTTAAAAATCACCCTGCATCAAAAAATACTATGAACACCTTTCCTGGTCAAAAATCTGTTTAAGTACACAGATTTTCGTAATTTTATGGCTGCTACTATAAAATTAGGGGCAGAAATAATATCTCTTTGTATGCTTCCGTAGTTATATCGACAGGAAAACAACTTTTGAACAAATAAACTCGCCACATTGATTTGTTTAATATGAATTTTCCAAAAAAGTAAAAAATCATTAACAATAATTATCTTGAATAGTAGACCTCCTTGTCACGTATGCGTATTGTTGTTCTCCTCACACTGAATTCTAAATTAAAAAAAATATATTTCATAAAATTTCCTATTTTGGTATAGTATAAAAAAAATTTAGTTCAATTTTATCAACTACAAATAAGTTTACTTACTTACCTCCGATTGAACTAATTTTTGCCTGAGAATCATTTCAGTTTGTCGATAAGCGGTATTTGGGACAGTTTAAAGTATGCGCCATTACAATATAAGAAAGGGTTATTGTTGTAACGGAAATATTTTTGCTATTCTAATTGTGTAAACCTTCTTTTACTTTTCATTTTTAGAATATAATTTTGATCTAGTTTTTTTAATTTGATAATTATGGCTGTAAAAATTAACATCGGGTAAATTAAAATTGTGGGCAATGAAGTTCTAGTTATATCTGATACTTTTAAAAACTTGGCGTCTTTTAAACACAAACGTCATTAGGACAGTTAGAAGTTCAATTAATATATTTACGTTTCTGTAGAAGTCGGCTGCCATATTTGTGAAAATCTAGTTTCAACATCAATATATAGTAAAATTTGTGCTTCCAAAAGCATCAAACTGATATGTTACAAATATTAAAACAAAAACATTTATCGTTTCATTTAATTTTCTTGAGAAAATAAATTCTATTTGCACTGATGTTGCAAATCGTTCTCTAAGCTGAGCCCTTTTCAACGACAACGAAAATCTGTTTAGTCATTTTTGAGTTATTAATATTTATTTTAATATTATATCGAATTCAAGAATGCGATTAAATAAATGGTTAATAATTATCGTAATTTTTAGAACTTTTTAATTTTTATGTTTTGAATTCGTTTTTTCATACGTCGTGACCAATTCGGTCGACACCGTACGGCATAGTTTTTTATTCTTGGTTAAAAAAAAAAAGATTATGCGTTATACGAAATTCTGCAATTTAAAGAAGAACCGTCAGATATAACATTTATTGAGCTGTATAACAGGTTGGTCAAAAAATATGCATTTTATGCTAGAGCAAAATAACTTTATTTTCGAAATTAGATGTGATATCCAATATTATCCATCTAACATTGCTAAGCAAGAATTTATGTGTAGTAGCAATATATGAATAAACCGATATTTGGTTAATTAATTAAAAATATATATATTTTACTCTTGCATAAAATTGATATTTTTGACAAACCGTGTATACGGTTGTATTTAAAGGTTTAGATCATGCAGAATATTTTATAAAAATTTACTTTATCTCTATGCTGTATTATATTAATTAATTTTAACTCAAAATTGTAAGATTGCGTAAAAATAATATTATTAATTCAAAAAACAGATAAGTGTTCTAGAATAAATAAGTTTGAAACTTGTGTTTGACAGATGGCAAATAATTTTTAGAGATCTCATATATCATTTTAATTTTTATGTTTTGACTTATAATTATCAATAAATAAATTTGTTGTTAGTATAGGAAAAAAATTGTATTCGTTTAAAATTTTCGAAAATAAAAAAATTCGCTATTCAAAACAACCCGAATATGACACTTCAAGAAAAAGACCAGGCAAATATAAAAACTCTTGAGAATACATCGAATTGCGACGGGCGACCAGCGGGGTATGAAACGAATTGCGGAAAAGACGCGATTGGACAAGCCGAAGATGGAAAAATATCGTAATAAGTTTTCCCGTAAAGAGGTAAATAGTGTTTACCATATGAATGAAATCTTTCGAAGCCAGGTGCCCCATCGATTTTATTTTTTGCTGTTACTCATTTAAAGAACTCAATCGGCATCAAATTTTGCCACCAACACGCAAAATATTATTTCGACTTCGAATTGATATGTTTAGGCAAGTACGCCAGGCGGGCTCCGCACTGTAAGCGACAATATAATACATGATACCATAGCCCGAGAGGCACCTAGAAAATACCTATGGGAATATACGAAGGAAATATGTAGAAATACTGGGAAATATGGGGAAATGCGAGAATTTATTGAGAAATTAGTGGAAATATGGCAAAATATATACATATAAAAGTATTTTACAAATTTAAATATAATTTCAACTTCTAACCATATACAAGAAATCATTATGGATGGCAAATTACCTTTCAAGATGGCCGATTATACAAAACAATACCTACTAATACAAGTATGCAATAATATTCAAAAATTTAAACACAGACACATTCAATAGATTCTCTAGAAGGAACAAGAAATAGAGAAGAAAATGATGCAGAAATCTCTGAGAATAATATTGGATTTTGTATACGAGACCTTCAAAATTAACAAACGTCAAAATACCACCAGTGTTTAAAATCTACCGAAAACATCCAATGGCTCCCAAACCCGTGAATCATGTACCGGAAACGGCCGAAGTGGGTCGCGACAGTAAATAATGAAACTGATGTATTAAAGTGGCACCGTACCCGTTTGAGCAGTGCATAATTGAGTATTTTAAAATAGTGAGTAACAAAATGTTTGCAAAAACCTTTCATCGTAGGTCAGTTTCTTTTTACAAAAACAAGAAAATACGGATATATGGACAAATACGGGGAGGATATTTGGATAATATGAGAAAATAGGGTCAAATACTGTCCCCTATGGGGAAATATTCATCCAAATTTTGGGGAAGCGAAAGCGCCCCTGACAATGACCAATAATAGTATAATTATTAACATTTTAAAGGTAAGCTACATTTTTATCCTGGCAGGCTTTAAGGACGATAGGAAATATTAAACTGAACTTTTTTGAAGTTATCTCAAATTATCCCGCATCTATATGTCTGTCATATACGTCAATACTAATATCAACTGCAAGTTTTGTACCTGTAAATTTTTTTGGCTTAAATCGGATAGTTTAAAAAAGCATTTCAATGGCTTATTTTGCTTTGAACTATTAATTTTATTATATTATATATATATATATATATATATATATATATATATATATATATATATATATATATATATATATATATATATATATATATATATATATATATATATATACATGTATATATATATATATATATATATATATATATATATATATATATATATATATATATATATATATATATGCAAGTTTTGAAGATTATACTTAAAAGATAATTGGCAAATAATTTCTGTAACAGTATATAGTTAAGTTAAATTAAAGTAAAATTCGCCTTACTTTTCTATCATGCCATTATCATTGCAGTTTAGATGGAGTTCAATGGCTCCAAAACATGTTTCAATCATATAGTCATCTGCGGTTGCTGCAAACCATTTGACGTATGTATATACGAACATACTTTTAGGTTAAAAACAGCCGGCTCTACAAAAGTAGATCTATCTGTTTTAAACCTTAGTCCGGGATTTGCCAAACGATCAGTTTTTCCATATTCTGAATTTCCGCTACAGTAGTATAGTGAAAACTTGGTATTTTAAAGTGGTCTAAAATATTTTTGTAGTCATTGGTATCTGCATTGTGAAAGATGAAGAAAAAAAATGCCTCTCACGAGAACATAAAAGAGATAATGTCCGTAATACTATCATTCTGTCTCAGTGTAACAAGGAAGTGACACAGATGATGAACAGTCGTGGAATCTTTTTGTCCGGTTTGTGGTCTATTGTCTCGAAAATCTAGCCCAGGACATGTAATTTAGCTATCACTTCTATAAATACAACTAAAAAACATATAATTTGACCCACCCTGTACATATATTTTCTCTTTGCTCTAGCGTGCATATTGTAAAAATTGCAAAAGTTGAAAGTTATTCTCCATTTAGTATGCAATATTTATTAAAAAAAAAAGATTCAAAGTTTAATTTAGGATTCAACATTACACGCTTGCTATAATTTTAATCAATTTTTGCCAATCGAGTTTTTTGCAATGCCAATCGCTTTCTGCTAGGCAAGCACAAGGCTTGCATGGCTGCTCTAAGCTAAGCGTTGCATTTGCATTTTTAAATGTTTTTTTTTTCTTAAATTTTTGAGACCTTTGGATCTACCGTGGCAGGAGTAAAACAAAATCTTGAGACAACACTGCACATCTACGCCAATGTGAGAGCAAATGTTCGATTTGTAAACAGAAAAAAGAAATTAAAATCCTAAAAATATGTTTCGTAATTATTGATCTAATTTTCCTTGTATGGATGTTCTAGTCTTTTTTATTTTTTGTGATGGTGCCGACTAAGTTTCTGTGGAAAAACTTTGATCTTAATTTGGAATTTCTATAATCATTATCATAAAACATCGTCCCAATTCCGTTTACGACAAACTATAAGGAATGATTTATTCAATTTTAGATGATTCCGAGAAACTTTTGTTTTAGACGCGAATCGGAATTTACCAATATCCACTATCAACATGCGCATTTGTGCAGTCGCGCCTCTAAAACGTTTTTAAAGTCAAATAATACGTCAAGTGTACGCGTAATAATCTACTTCTATTTTACGGTTTTATAATGATTTATGTTTGTTTACAAATAAAACGATTGGTTTACCTTTAATTTTCTTATTTTAATCTCTGGGTTGGTATAAGAAAATTAAGCAAATTGAAAATCGTTATTATGCGATCGTATAACCGGTCAAATATTTTTTAAGAAGATCAGAGTATCCTAAATTATGATTTATATTTTAAACGAAAAACCAACAGTGCCTTTTTAAGTAGTTATAAAACTCGCTATTAATTCTTTTATATCTTCTAGTTAATTCTTATAGATTAAAATTTGCACTTCCACGCTTTTAGCAACATTTTACTGTTGATCGACAATTGCCCTTAATGGAACCAAAATTACCGGTTCTAGGTACAGACGTTTTTGGTTTTCTGTCTTTTTGATCTGTCTCCGCAATATTGTTTCAACACGTGATAAATAGATCTTCAGGAAAATTAATTTAAATAATCACGTTCAGTAAGTGTAAAACGGGGATGCGTGTACAGAAACACGAAAAAAATATCCTGTGATTCTCTTCAACGGCATGAAAATTTTACAAAACTCAGAAGGGATATTCCTTGATGGTGAAAGTCAACAAAGAGTCATCTTTTTTCTTCCACCCAGGGCTGAATCTGTCACATTTTATGCCATATATTCACAGGAGTTTTTTTTCGTTTTTTCAGAAGTTTCGATTAAACCCTAGTCGACACACAGTTTGTGCAAGAGTGTGACTTACCTATATCGGGTGTCCTATTAAGGGCAAGATTGTAGGGTACTAGAGAAACGGTCGCTCATAGAAATAAAAAGATTTATTAAGTAAATCGGCTAAGAGAAACTGCCGAAAATTATTTTCGAGGTTCAGTAATTTGTTAGTTACCTTGAATCTTAAAATTCGGTTTCTACAAAAATTTCTAATGTTAAACATAATCAAAATGAGCACTGTTTTAAAGCTGAGACAAATTCAAATATTTTTTGTTTAATGCTGTTTCGAACAATTTTGTAAATAAATGTTCATATCTCCAAAAAAGCTTAATGCATTTTAATGAACTTACCCGTGGGCAATTTCCCGGAAATGTCCGAAGGGGTTCGCAGCCGTCGGTAACTAAACTAACGTCCTAAAATGGCACTTTTCGCTTGATCGATGTATAATTAAGTATTTTAGAGAAGGGAGTCCAAAAAAATTTAACAATATTTATTGCATTAAACGTGTCTTATTTAAACTAATCGTAATCCAGTGCCTAGAAAAAATCAACACCTTAAGAACAATGAAAAATACTGTTTATTTCAATAATAATTTTACTACTTCAATAATTCAGTAACTAATAAAATTGGTCAGTCTTAATAATGTCTTAATTTTGTCTTGATTTTAAATATCATTTAACATCGTAAATAATAAATTAGCGTTTTATAATTAATACAATTGATTAGCCTACAACAATTTATTAGTTTCAGTGAGTTGACTAAACCTAATTATTAATTAAATTAATTTTCGGTCATTTTGTAATTTAATGAGAACCAATTTTACACTAATGTAACAACGCGTAAAGTGGAAATTTTTCCCAAAATCCAACTTTCTTTTGAGCGCTAAGTTCTTTTATTCATATTTTAGGTTATGAAAAAGATATTTAGATGCGGCTTTCACTGGGTTATTTGACTGTCTAATGATATAAAAAAGGCATATCGTTGCGTTTCCCATTTTTTCCGAAAATATATATATTTTGCGATTATGAAGAAAACGGTACCTGATGACAAGGTAAGCAATCGCAATCACGACCTCATGTTTATCAAAATCCATTAAGCCTTAGCGGAGATAAGGGCAATTATAGTTAACGCCGCCTGGTGAACATTTCAGAAACTCGAAAATAATGTTCAGCATTCTTTTGGCCATTTACTCAATAAAACTCAATAAAATTTCTAGGAACAACCATTTGCCTAATACCGCACCTCGTTTCCCGTACTGGGACACTCGTTATATAGTTGTAAACCAGATGCACATTATTATTGCCAAAGTTCAATGGGCACACGCACCTGTGGCTTAAAAGCAAGAGCGAAAAGTCACCGAAATGTTTGAACTTGCGCAGATGCCCATATGCCAACACCCGGTTAGTCAACAGACAGATCACACTTCTTCCGATGACACTACTCCAATTCTTCGATCTAAAGATAGGACTGCTGAGGTGCTTACTGTCATCATGCTCTGTTTATACTTTATATGTGTGCCTGATACCATTTAAGTGTGTTGTCGTTGCTTAGAATACGGACCCGTATAGATCATGTTTGTATATTTTATAGCCAGTTTATTCAATTCAATTGAAACCAAACATTTATTTTGCAGCGTTTAAAATTTTAAAAGTGTACCAACACCAACAAAATATCTAAAGGTTCTCAGTGAGTGTGGTTCAGCGATTCTTACGAACCAGCCTGGCATTTGCATATTCTGTTCTTTTTAATCTAAATTTTATTGATAGTAATTTATAAGGTGGTGGAATTTTATTATTTTATATTTTATTATGGTATAAACAAACATGGAAGATTTAAGCTTTGGAGTTATTCGTTGGTTGCTACTACTCAGTGGTCGACAGCATCTACTACTGTTGTAAATTGTAACATTACTGAGCAATATCACCAAATGTTTGAACTGACTGGAAACAATGTTTTCATATTTGAACCTCGATACAATTGAATTGAATTTCAATTTTAAAAATACCCCTTGTATAACAAAATTAAAGCGTCTTTTTTCGCTACCTACTGATTCAAAACTAAGTTATTCTATGAAATTTCTGCTTTTTAAGTGTTCGACAAAGCTTCGTAAAAGATCAATGCCACCATTCAGATTAGATTCATTGAATAGATGTGGAGTACAAAAATTGTTTTTCTTTTTTTTTTGTATTATTAAAAAATATTGTCAATTGATAAAAAAAAATAAAGGAATTTAATTTATTCACTCCGAAAACAATTACATTCTGAATAATAAAGAAACATTGACTTAATAGATATTACTTAATCAAACTTTTGAAATAATTTTCAGAAAAATTGTCTCCTACGCGACCGTATTGACATCGAATGCCTTGTGGTATAATGTTAGAAATTCTGAACAAAATATTACTCATCTAAAAAATATATAGAGTCCAGCTAAAACAGGAGCGGTTTTAAAAGTTCTCAAAATATGTTTTCGGCCTCTGAAACTTTAAAAATTGAATTTCAAAAACTCTTGGACAAAATTGAGGGAGAAGTGAGACCACCCGTGGTAAAACAACGAGTTGAATAAATTGGGCTGTCACATTCTAAACATATGATAGTGATAGATTTAGCGAATGTACTTACAGTTTTATTGGTGCAACATAGTACCGATAGCGTTCCTAGTTACTAGTTTTTCACTGGACACAGATTTTATCTGACACAACCAATTAGTTAGATTCGTTAACTCAAATGGAAATCCCGGCAGTTTCATTTTAAAGGTTGTAATAAACGAAAAGACAACCAACGTAATTAGCTATTTTCGACAAAACCGACCAAAGCAAGACACTTCCTACAATACACGTCTTTTAGAAAAACTTCACTTTATTTTCATGTTTCCTTTCTAGGTTATGTTTCCTCGTCATAATATCTAAAGTAGTTCTTATACGTAGTACGTGGCCACTTTTGAAACCTTTAACAGCTAGAAAGAGAGACTAAAATAATAAAGCAAAAAGTTCCATTTCCGTTTCATTGGGTAAACTAAACTTAATGTAAATTAATATATAGGTAAATTCCTTACACTAATTGTAAACTTGTAAGCAGTATCGCAAATATGTTTCCGTCTTAATACTTAAAACACTAAATGCAGGGTTGTTCGTAATGAATGCACTGGAAAGAAATCTTTGATTAATCTCGTAGACAATGACGCCAAAAGAGGCAAATATGCCTTAGTAAATTATAGCCTTTTAATGAAATGAGATATACATCACTACAGTACTGAGTACTGGAACTTTTTTATAGCTCGAGCCGTTCTTGAGATATTAATTGAGATCAATATCTATATCAATGATAAAATGTCTCCCTCAACTATAAGTAACCTATTCTTTTTAACTTCACTTGCAACAAAATAGTTTTATGATGCAAATATCTCAAAAATGGTTTGTTTGTTTTTTTAATAGCGCTTTTATATATTCAATAGAATGTAATCGAGCTGTAGAGAAACTTTATTTAATATTTGGCGGATTCCTTGCCTACTACCCTGTATACCGCGGCGCATTCAAGAATTAAAATACATGTTAAATTATAGATGAACAGCACATATAATACAGACGCAAACACAAACAGCGAATTTAAAATTTCGCAAACCTGTACGATATTTATGTTGCTTTTTCAAATGCCAAGTAGTGAAATCAATTTTGGTTGAGGCTGAAGCAAGAAACGCCAGCGGTGGAAGGTAAAACAGAACTGTATCCAGGGTATTTTATACTATTGCAAGAATGATGAGATATTAACTTAAAAACGTCACATCAAAAGGTTGTTTCATTCAAAGAAGTGCGTGCCGGAAGGACTGAGCTTTTACAATTATTAAAAAAAATAACACTGCATTTTCCGCGGCGTTTTCAATTTCATTTACTTACTTCAATGGCAATCAAATCATCGTTTCTAATGTCTCTAATGTCTAAATCGAATTAAATATTTTCACCAATGCAGCAAAGCCTCTTTTTGAAATAGTACTTTTTGGGTATTTTAAATAAAATAATTTTTCCTTCTCAATATTGTTCTATAATATTTTTGTATACCGACAGCTGCGTTGGAGGAAACTCCCATTCATCTCATAGCCCAGTTATGCGCCCTCGTTTTAAATTAACGATTTTGCTACTAGTGGCAAAAATTAAGTTAATGGTATAGTATAACCATTGATCAATCAAACTGATTATAAATACAAATTCGTTAGGCTCGATTCGAGCTATTGTTCAAGGTGTGAAATTAGACTACCGCATGTCCAGGGTACGGATCGACAATAGTGGCTTAAATAGTCCATACGTTTAACGTAATAATCCGCTTTTGCCAAATTATTTTATAATAAATTATATGTCCGCGATTTCAGCAGCCACTAGTCCAGAAACTGAAGTTAAAATTATCAGAACGAAGAAACGACACGCATTTAGACGTAGAGCGAGCGGTGGCCACACTTTGATGAAAACAACTTTTACTCCGATGTGTTTCGAATAAACGAATTTGATGGAACGTCACTAAAAATTACCACCCCGCTAAATACTGTTCTATTGCATGCCACACTCTGTAATTATCACATTTCCCTTCGTATATTGCTTGTGCATGTTTATCAACTCTCCTCGTATAATGTAACTTAAAATAGGTTTTCTGCTTGGCATTGCACCCTCTCTGTGTAACTCATTTAGTTCGGTTAAATTTAACTTGTTTGGTTTTCTTTCTCTTATACATTTTTCAAGTCGTTCTTCCTCCTTTTTCTTTCACTCTCTCTCTCTCGGACGATAATGCCGGAGCAACGCTTTCCTCTACTACTACTTTGTGTTCTTGGCTTTTTTCTAGATCTTGCAGAATCTTCAAAAAAAGCGAACGGAAAGACGGGGGCGCCTTAGTTCCGACCTCAGCAAGTTTAATACTACCAAAAGCAATCTCATCTTTAAGGTAACCCGCTGCTTCGGACTCGCTTACTTAATACTAACACCGTTGTTGCTGATTATACTGACTGCGCATGATCGGATATGCCGCCGACGCCCGCCTACGCTTTCGCTATTTGAGTATTGTTGTTATCCTTGTGAAACGAGAAAAATGCGGCATTTAAATATTACATTTCCCCACAACTCTTTTAGTTAGAACGACGATAGGTGTCGGGTTAGTAGTTTTTGTGTTTAGGTTGAAGGTCTTTCGATGAACCGCGAACCCCGACTGCCTGGTTGCTACGCCGATGACGTCACCTATGGTTGTAACACGGCCCCAGGACTACATTCGAATAAGTGTATTTTCATTTACAACAGCGATGCTGGTTGGGTGTTTGTGTGCCACGACGCAGACCAAAAAAAAATCTCTTATTTTTCAAATGTATTAAGTTGGCAAATAGAACTTGATAAATTGCAATTTTTTATGTTACCGGCACAGTACGTCATGCAGTCGTACCTACTACATTAAGCAAGTCCGACATTATTGGGTATTTTGTACGTTGCATGTGATATGGTACAGTAATATTCGATTTGCCAAATACGTAGCAAACAAATTTCGAAATAACCTGCTGTACTGATAAAAGACATTACTATCATACTGTCAATATTCTATGAACTGTATACAGGGACTTTGTATTTGCGTGTACAAACAGCAACTTTCTTATTTTAAATGGACATCTTGTGTATTACTACATTTTTAAATACTTCGGAAAATTCTGGACATGTTTCATTAGTTCCAGCGATATTTTGAATTTTTTGTCAAAAGTGAGGTTTGCAGGTCTAAATATATCTATCAATTACTCCCTTGTTATATATTTCGAATTGATTTCCTTGTAGAAGATCTACTTTAGTGGTCTTTGTTAATATTTTCAAAAACGAACATGAAAATTTTTAAAAAATTTAGTCACCTTTTCCAAATAAGAATATTCCATTTTTATTTTTTATTTTTATTATTAATTATAAAAATGATTAATTAATCAAAAGAATGGCCACAGCGCTACAGTAAGGGCACTTACTATTTACCGGTGTTTGACTATTTTTCTTGTTAATCCTATAATTCATGCAAAGGTAATTAAGTTATTAACACAAAATATATTTAATTCTGAAGATTGGAACAAATTTTATGAAAAACATTTTGATATTTGCTGAATAATATTCAGTTATAGAAAAACCTGAAATAGTGTTAAACACATACATTAGTAAACCGCAATACAAAAAGCTAGTAACTTTAGCATTTTAATAAAAATAAACAGAAAAAGAAAATAGACTAACAAGAACAATAAAAAAATGGATAAGTTATGTGGCACAAGACTCTTGATTATTGATTTACAAACTCACAGGAAGTCAAAAATAGTGACATCCCTGTACCGGTCGATTGCCTTTTTTTGCCATGTTTCGCCGTCATCGTCGTAGCTAGCGAACTATAAAACATAAAGATGTATAAAATTTTCACAATGGAAAAAACGTTTTATTGAAAATATTTAGACATCTTTTTGATTTTTTTATTTTAATTTTTAATATGTTTTTGACCACTACCAAAATAGATTACCTTTTACAGGAAAATCAATTCATATATACCTACCTAGGTCTGAATGGACAACGGACTTTGCCGGTAACATTTATAAATCATCCCCAGCAGCAAATTCTGGATTAACTCAACTCTTTATATTGTATTCTAATAGATTTGCTTGATTAAGTTTATTGTCCTGAGACGCATAATTGGAAGGAAATATTTGTATATTTTGCTTAGCTGTTATGAGTCCCTGTTATTTTGTTTTTGTTTTAAAAAAAAAGTACTACCATTATTTCTATTGAGTATTTATTATAATTAACATAATTCTTTTTACAAAGATGGTGATGTAATATTTCTAGTAACGTACTCAATGTTCAAACGAGATTTGTGGTTCTCTCAGTTTTATGCGAAAAACTTATAAACAAGAGAGCACTAAATATTAGTTGATAAATGACGTCAGGAACCGTATCACACTAGGCAATCTGGTAACGCTAGCTCTGTTGGTCTTGGTGTATAGGCGTAGACATTAGTGAGTCTAATACAAACGTCACTCGTAGATCAGCCTTAGTACAAGCACGATTAGGTATACCGTCTTACGAAGTAATTTGTGATCATCGATGCGCAACAATGGACGTTGGAGAAGAAAAACATCGACATTGAAATTTTCGAGTTATTCCAAAACAACATATTCTTATAAATGCTCAAATCAGAAGATTATTATTTAATTAAAAAGCGGCATTTGTCTTCCGCTTCAATGGCCGATTAAGTTAGTTATTTTCATCACACATTATCATTATTCATCTTAATCAGTGCGTGATCTGGATTCAAACTCTTACAGTCGATGGGAAATCAGTTTTTATAGGAAAAAAGTGCATCAAAACACGTCACCTAAAGAGAGAGCTTTCTCACTCTCCGAAATCAATAAGAAATACATTCTTCAAAAATGACGACCATGAGACACCCTGTACATAATCTCTTTATATACATATTTTGTGAAACTAATCAAAACTAGACATCTCTTCCCAATTTAATTGGGTTACGTAAAATTTATGGGACTGGGTCGGTTCATCGGATAAATTAAGCCATTCTTAAACTGTGGCTGCTTGACCTTTTTCAAATGAAGGTTTTTTTTTAATAAACGTTCGGTCCCAGGAAACAAATGATTCACCGAAAATCGTTTCCCTCGATCAATCAGACTCCGGTGCAGAAAGCAAAAAATAAATTCATTTGTCGTAGAAGGTTAATCAAAATAGATGACTCGCATTAAACGTTTCATAATAAATAATTTTTTAGAAATTTTATGGGTTTTAATTTATTTATACATAAGTAACTTCGCTGTAGATCGCAGACACCTAGCAGCGGTTTAGTCTCAGCGTCCCGTAGAATCCCAACTAACATTTTTTGTTTTATGATGGTAGTAGTTTATGTGGGGGTAACGGTGATCAAATTTAAGTTCCATATAAAACATTGACTCCCCGTTTAATTTGTAACTGATCTCATATATATCATAAATTAGACACGTTTTTTTTCTCGTCTCTTTACTCTAAATATTGACAGCAACTTTTCTTCCTAAACTTAAAACGCGTTTCATTAGAGCACTTTAAAAGGTAATTTTGGTATGAACAGGAAAGTTAAAATTGCGCCTCATGATTTTTTTTGCCATTAAAATGCAGATCAATCGGAAATATGGCTTTCCAGGAATATTAAACACCTTGGACACTTTTATAAAACTTGTCTCTATGTTTCTACCTATAGTTATATAAGTCACCAAAAAAAGGTAATTCTAAAAACCCTCGTAGTCGAAAGCAACTGAAAAATTGTAAACTATTATAGCGCAAGTGTGAAATATCAATTATGTAATTATAACCTCACTTTTCAGTTGTTTATTTATTTGTTTTTCAAAGGAGTGTGTTTGATATTTTTAATATCTAGATAAAGTTTAGAACTAAACTAAACATGCCTTTAAGAACTGCGCAAACAAAAAAAGTTGGGAAAACAGAACTGTCTGTGACGGATGTTCCAAGCACATGTGAGTGCAGGTTTCATAGTAGCTGTAGAATATTTATTAGGTACTTTATGATTTGTACGGGTTTTACGGAGTAAGTTATAAAAGGTGAAGACTAAAAGTGTTATAAACTATAAAAACTGTTATAAAAATTAAGATTTCTTATAAACCCCTTACAAACATCCGCTACCTTATAAAAAAATGTTTGTTGGGCGCGGGAGGGGTGGGTGGGCAACGACTTCTATGATGTTGATAACTCAACAAAGACAAAATTGATGGTTAGGCTACATCGTTTCCTTCATGATCTGACGTTCGCCTCTTAAATTGCGTAAACCTATTAGTTTAAGGTAACTGTAGACTGGCACGTTTCCTACAGAGAACCGCATGCTCGTTGTAAATAAATTTGCCTGTGCGAGTGACAGCCTTCATTGTCACCGCGGGTCTCCTCAGTTCTTTTATCTTGCGCTGTAACTGACAGATCTGCGTTTCATTGCGCGAAAAAATCATTAGCATATGGGCGTCTTAGATATGTCAACTAAAGATACAATTTCCTTCGAAAGGGAATTGTGTCTTGCAGGCGTGTTGTTTACTCTGTTGATTAATACGTTTTGCCATTAAAAACTTGATTATGTTTAAGATAATTTAGTGACCAAAGCTTCTGCTTATCGCTTAAAGCTTAGCCTTCGATTCGTAATCGCTCTCTAGTTAAAGAGGGATTGCTTTTTTATGTTTATTTACACTCACACACAATTGAAATATGACATTATTTTTTTTATATTTACAGCGTTTTTTTTTGCGGTATGCAGTAATCGAGATACTTTTTTTCGATAGTAGTTTAGGTATTCAGTTGAAAGTTTGAAGACCTAGTAGCAGAATTTTTTATGAAGGGGACCGACCGTCCTGCCACACGATTCGTTTAACGTTGTTTCGTTTGAAATTTTTCAGTTTTTAAATATGGCGAGCGTGTTCATGCGGATATTCAACCTGATCTGCATGATGCTGCTTATCGGCCATTGGTCCGGGTGTCTGCAGTTTTTGGTTCCCATGCTGCAAGGCTTTCCGGCGAACTCGTGGGTGGCGATAAACGAATTACAAGTAAGTAATACTCCGTATGAAAACTGTTATTTACTTAGTTACTAAACAAATAGATACTCTAAAATTCCAAATTATGCACTGATCAGGCGTGTGGAAAGTGTTATTTTAAGACTTTCGGGTTGGGAGGGATCGGATGTTTTCGGTAGATTGTTAAAACACTGATTTTGGAGTTTGTCAATTCTAATGGTTCGGTATTCATCACGTAGCTGAGTGAAGGAATGTATTCATGCTGCTCAATCAGCACGAATATATTCACTGAGTAGCAGGCTTCGCGTCTTATAAAAGCGCTTGTGCAGTCAGTTGAAAGACAAATCTGAATGCGCAAATATAAATAATCGAATGATACAAATGGAGACGTTATATAAATTATTGACCCTGTGCATAGTGAATAGCAATGTGGAAATAGTGATTTTTGGTATTTTGGACGCAATAAATTTCAAGTTTCGTTAAGTTTTACGCGGAGTGATGTCGCTTTTTCCCGTTCGCAGGAGGCCTTTTGGTTGGAACAGTACTCGTGGGCATTATTCAAAGCGATGTCCCACATGCTGTGCATAGGCTACGGCCGTTTTCCACCCCAATCTTTGACGGACATGTGGTTGACGATGCTGTCGATGATATCTGGCGCAACGTGTTACGCATTGTTCCTCGGACACGCGACCAACCTCATCCAGAGTTTAGATTCATCTAGGCGACAGTATCGTGAAAAGGTAATTTGTCGCAGACCTCTAAATAATAGATTGTCCTGCGTGAAGTTTGAGTTTCCTTTATTTATTTGAAATCACTCTTATATTTGTGCGTATACAGGGTTATTTACAAAATACGCCACTTAATATTGTGACTAAAATACAATATTTTCAAAGAGATTTAATTTTCCTATTATGGCGACTTTTTAAAATTATTGTCATACTATACAATCTGTCCCAAAACTGCAGTCATGATTTTTGCTTTCTAAATGTCAACTACCCTAGCAACATTTAAGCCGGAAAATATAGAAATGAATTAATATCTACTTTGTTGTCGCTAGTTTTCAATAGAAGCGGCAACACTGCGATGTTGATCCATGGAGATCCAAGTGTCATAGTGCTCAAATTTTCAATTTCAAATTTTTCAATCGACTAATCATGCGTGACATACCCTGTATTTGTGGCATTGGTAAGAAATTGCTTTCAGTTTCTCAAAATCGTGTAGTAACTTGTGATTTTTTACGAAAATTACCATTTTACCTGACTCGTATGGTAACCAAACAAAACTAAGCAAGCCGGTTAAATAAAATTACATTTTTTTGTACATGGTACACAATGTAATTTTTTTTTGACATGTCTACCAACTTTGGTTGAGATTGACGATGACGTCTTGCCTAGTCTGACAGTTACTCTGTTTTCTTCTTCCGTAGGTAAAGCAAGTCGAAGAGTATATGGCGTACAGGAAACTGCCGCGCGAGATGCGCCAGCGCATCACCGAATACTTCGAGCACCGGTATCAGGGAAAGTTCTTCGACGAAGAGATCATCCTCGGCGAGCTCTCGGAGAAGCTCAGAGAGGACGTCATCAATTACAACTGCAGGTCGCTCGTCGCGTCGGTGCCTTTCTTCGCGAACGCCGACTCCAACTTCGTCTCGGACGTCGTTACTAAACTTAAATATGAAGTCTTCCAACCTGGTTAGTATTTTATAAATCAGGTTTGGCCTTTTGGACCTCAAAACTACTTCCAATTTACATAGCCGACTAACATTTTCTTTAGCTGAAGGTTTTATTTCTAGGTAACGGACTTTTCTTAGCGGCAGAAACCTCAGCTTTTATCGCCTTTCTTATAGTTTTATAGGACAACCATATTGTTACAAGTTTTGTAAATAAATACCAAAACTAAAATATACTCCTTTTTTTTATTACATTAAAAATGTTTCCGTTACTTTAACCAATAAAACCTTCGGTTACTTCAAGATTTTTTAAAAAGTTTTATAAAACTTAGGGTTTTATAACTTGTTCCGTAAAACTCTGATAAATCTATAAAACTAATAAATACACTCCGGGTATTATGAAACCTGCACTCCCATGCGCTTGGAACAACCGTCAAAGACGGTTTTGTTTTCCCAACTTCTTTAGTTTGCACCATTTTGAAAGGCATATACTATAATATAATATAATAATATTCTGTAACAAGACATATTCGTAAAATAAAAACAAAAATAAAACTATGTAGATAGGTTTTCTGGCGGTATTTAGAACGCGTGAATTAACTAACTAGACCGTGACTGCCGATTTTTTAAAAATAACTTTATAACATAAACATTTTCAACTGACTCCCCTCTGCGTATCTTTCTCATCGTTATATGTTGCGAGTCTCGCACACTCAGCAGGTTCTCAGAGTGTATGGTAACATAACTCGGGTATTCCTCAGAGCGGCAATGTCACTTTGGGCTCGAATTACACACAAGATTTTTTCCACCACAACTTGCATTTTTATAAACTACTAATCAAATTGAAAAACGTGAGCATCACTTTGAACTACACCTGTTTTTGGAAAAATATTTACATTATGCGAGAACGATATTAATATGACGCACTGGTCATAACATTATCGACATCTGTCAAATAACCCTCAATGCCTACAAGGGGACAAATGAACATGTGTCCTAAACGTCTTAACTTTTGAGATACTGTAATACCACTTTAGATATTTTAATGATATTTAATTTAATTAATTTAAAGAAGCATTATTTAGCGTACAATTATTTTTTTAAAATACACCAGTGGCGGACGTATGGAACTTCACCTGTCTATGTTGGCAGGCAATGATGATACGCCACTGATTTCTCTTAAAATAAAAATTATTCTTACAATCTCAATCGTTTCCAAAGAAATTTAATATCTTGATTTTTTTCAATCCCATGTACAGTTTTCGCTTAAAAAAATAAAAACCTCTTCTCTGCATGGTCATAACAATATTGTTAATATGACAGCATGTAGTACATGAACTATTAATTCTGTTGTCAAGGAGGTTGTTTGACAGTTACCTGACATTTTTTTAAATTCAGTTCTTCGCGTCTTATTAATTTGGTGTATAAAATATCCGAGCGATGTTATTGTAAAAAAGGAGTTGGCAGATGTGCATTTTATATTTGGCTGATGACAGTGGGCCGGAAGCTAGGTGATTTTCAAATGAATATAGATGGTTGACTGAAACAGGTACTTTGAAAACAAATAATCATTTAAAAGGGATCCATCCAACTGTAAGAACTCCAGAAATTGAACCAACAGTTTTAAATTCTATTGATGAAAATCCTGAACTTAGTACTAGAAAAATTGGAGGTAATCTGAATATCTCGCACGTTTTGACTAATTTTGGTTAGTTGTAAAATTTCATATTCTAGCGTTACTTCCCAGAGATTCTCCCTTGAGTGTTAATTTTTGTCAATGATTTTTGGACAAAATTGAGCATTATACCTCGTTTTCCCACAATAACCATATTTGGGCCGATGAAAACTCACATGTTTGGGCTGTAATTGTTGGAAATTACTTAATTGGGCCCTTTTTCCTGTCAGAAAGGTTAAATGGCAATAATTATCGCCGATTGTGCCAATATTGCTAGAAGAAGTACCATATTTTGCTAGGAACGGAATATGGTTCATGCATGATGGCGCGACTGCTCACTTTTGTGTTGCAGTAAGAGAATATTTAAATCACACATTTAATAACCGATGGGTATGTCACGATAGATCTCAATCATGGCCCCCTAAGTCACCAGATTTAAATAGTTTGGAATATTCTTAATCTTAAGAAATCTAGTTTATCGCATCCCAGTTAGGACTGTAGAAGAGCTGAAGAATCGTATATAAGCTTTCTTCAATTTAATAAGAAACACTGGAGGTATACTTCAAACCTCGATTGGAGCTCGGCAATATAAGTAAAAGAGATAAAAGCGGAGGACACCTTTAAAAACTTATTTAGTTTTTGTGTTCTATTGTTTTTCAAAAAGGTTGTTGTTTTTGTTATTTTATTAAAAATTATTAATAGTAGGTAGTGTTTTTTTTTTAATAAAAATCGTTTATTATTTATCTTGTTAGAATGTTGTGTTATTTCATGTGAAAGTGAAAATAACAGACTACAAATTTTTCTTTGAAGGACAATGGTTGCTAACTAAAAACTAGATATTTTGTTTTAGATAGATATTTTATCTTTCACAATAAAAGTTCTCGATTTAACCAGGGTAGCGGCGACCTAATAGACAGTCAGTAGCACGCCACTAATTTCCTAGAAAAAAATGACATTTGCATTAAAACAAAAAATAATTTCTCTGATTGCTCTCATATTAACGATGTTGTTATGACTATGCAGAGAAGAGGGTTTCATTTTTTAAAGCGAAAACCGTACATCGAATTTGAAAAAATCAAGAAATTAAATTTCTTTAGAAATGATGGGAGATTGTAAGTGGCGTACCATCAATGTCTGCAAAAATAGGTTAAAATTGTTGTAAACTAAATAATGCCTCTTCGTACATAGTACATGTGTGCCAAATTTCATTAGAATATTTAAAGGGGGATTACAGAATTAAAATAGTATATTATGCAACAAGTGCGGTAAACGGCATTTGACTCAGTAAGTGTTCAATGAACGAGTGACTTAAAAAGTTTACCGAAAGCGTTGCATACTATACTTTTTCTACGACCGTTAGTTTTTGGGTACATTTTCTCCCAAAACAACACGAATACATTCACTGACATGACAAAGATATGTACGGATTAACTCTGTCAAAATTATAGCAATAGTTATTTCCGCGAATGGTCTAATTGACACAAGCAACCCTCCTAACGATTTGATCAAAATTAAATATGATTTTGATTCATTGGTGCTTTTTAATAAATCCATAAGGCGCCATATGATTCTATAATGTCTTCTTGAAACAGATATATGCATTATAATTTATTACTTATTCTTATTAAAGCAAAAGTATTGTCTGCATTTGGATTGAAAAGAAAATCATTCAAATTATAATTACCATCATATCAGAATCTACACAAAATATTATTTTAAATGTTTAATATAAGAAATTAAACATGTTATAGATTTTAAATAAAGAGGATATAATTCTAAATTGCAAAGAAAATACTTTTTTTTTGTTAGCGCCATCCTTCGACTAGAAAGTCCTATTTCTTTTTATAACAAGTTTTGTTATATAATATAATATTTTTATTGGAATTTATTGGAATAATATCAGTCTTACTTTAAATAAAACGAACAGGTTTTTTTTCAATCATACCTAATTGCCTCTACTTAGGTTTTGGTAATAAAATGAAAGACAATTATTAAGAATATTTAGATTTGAAATTTGTTTTGTGTCAATTGATTGATCAATTGATCGAAATAATTTTTAAAATATAATGAAATTTATATTTATTATTGTGCGATACGTTGCCGTGGAGTCTGAGAACTAAATGGAGTGGATATTTTTATTGGGATTTCCAAATCGAAGTATTGTATGCGGGTATTCCTTGAAGAGGTAAATTGGACATAGCAAACGCATAATAATTTATTAGATAAACATATTCTTATTAAGTAATTATAGATAACACTCTTCAACTGCAAGATGTTATTTAAAACATTTTCATCGAATTTGACTAGTCTCAACACTAATTGTACGCAGCATAATATTGCACAAAAAAGAAAAAAAAAGAAAAACAATTTAAAGAATAAAGCTTCGGAAATTTGGGGCGATAATTTAACTAAAATTTAGTTATCGCATGATGCATTGTTTCGAAAAAAAAGTTAGACTAAATTCTAGCCTATTATAACAGCTAGTTCAAATCTGTAATGTTTAATAAACTGTTAAGGTAAAATGGAGAGGAACAAGAATGCCGCGCAAAAAATTTATTGAGAGCGTTTTAATTTTTTTTCTTGAATGTGAGACAAAAATAAAATATATATTTATTAATCAATAAAGGAAAATTCAAATTCCTTCTTAGGGGATTAACTTAATATTAATATATATAATAATATTATTATTAAGATACGTGCCGTACAAAAAACTTTACTTTTGCTATATAGTCGTACAGTTGCCCTCGTGGTTTTTTCAGCGAAACCCGCTGTATGCAACATGTAAGTTGAAACCATATGAGAAACTTTTTAATCGTCAAATAAGTCTAAAATCTAACATCCAATGAATTAGAATAATTTTTACTGATTTCACTAATCCTTCGACATATTCACAGTCTCTCGTTTATTAAGCACTCGCTCCGCTCGAGCCAAATAAACTTGTGACTTAAATTTCGTTTACCGCACTTTTGTTTTGTTTTGTTAAGAAATATGTATCCAGGATTTTGAACGTAGACTCCAAAAATCCGCTGATCTTTCAATGTTAAATCTAAAAATCCAATCTAATCTAATAAATAAATAATACCAACAGACTTAGACAGGCATCGCTCCCAACCCAGTTTTATGCAGTATGGTGGTGAAAATAGCCCAATATCAAGCAGGTGCGCGCACGAACGGGAAAATAGTCGGAAATAATTTACAAGATGGAGAAACGGATATCGTGACGTCAAGGGAACTCCCGGGAGGAATCCGCGCTTACGAAACGTTAAAAATATAAAGTAACGACTCTAGGGCCGGTGGTTCTTTTTTCCTTCGAAATCGTATAAATTGCCTCCAAATCGCCAAAGGTGATGAAATATTTGTTTTGGGAATTTCATCGGTTTTCGTTTCAGATAAATATACCAATCTCAATTTATACTTCTCGCTAAAACGTAGTGAAAATTAAGAGGTTCTGGTGAATAGGTAATGAAATCTCACTGTAAAAAGCGCGTTTATGCTTGCCGCTTTTGAATAAACTAGATTCTGTTATGTTAAATTAGTGCCCTAAAAATATTGCATGTGCCTCTGAAGCTATTAGGCTAAGAGGCGGTTCCAAAAATTAAAAAAAAAATCGGCGAAGAATAATATAATAATATATATCTATAGAATAATATAGAATAAAATATTTTCGAGCTTGAGAAATGGCTGCCAAAAGCGATACCTAATTGCTTGATTTAAATTAAAATCTTTTTTGTTTAATTCCGTTTGCTCTATCTCTACAAAGTGGGGAATGTTCGAACAAGTTCGGAAATAAATATCGATAACTCAAAAATGCGCAACACGTTTTAAAAGCGATTGTGATTACCTTGCCATAAGGTGGAGTTTTCCAACAGAATCGCGAGAAAAATAACTCTCTGACAAAAATAAATGGAACAACATGACCTTTTTTAGGCCATAGATGGTGAAATAACGGCCCATCAATCCAGTGAAAGCATCTCAGTATCTTTATCCCAACCAAAAATATTAACATAAGAACTTAAGCGAAAAAAAACTTGAATTTTGGGATGTTAGTAATATCTAGTTATTCCGAATTTACGAAATAAAACGATAATTTATTATTTAGGAAGCCAAAAGGTATTTAATTAAATCAAAATATAATTTTATTAAACTTTATTCGTTTTTTACAATACCCTCGAAGAGCACCAAATTACCCATTAAACGTTTTGACATTCTTACTCGTTTGACCCGTTTTAATCACTGACTGACTGACACTATAATATTTAAGTAGCGAAAAGTGGAAAACCATGTAAAAAATTAATAAAACATCTCCTTTGAGAGAAATAATTTATTTATAATTATCAAGGTTGCTACGAAAACAAATTTTGATATTATCTAACCAAACGCTACGCATCTTTCATGTCGTCATTTGATGCTAGCCAAAGTGACCACCATTTTGACCCGTTTCGCTTTTGAAAAAATTATGGTTTTATATTGGCTCTCAAATAATATTGGAAAGTCTTATAAAACTTATCTGTGTCCTGTAACAATATTGCTATGAAAGCCTAAGGTCATTGTGGAATTTATAGTTTTATAAGTTACGAACAAGGTATATATAAAAACCTGATAAAAAAAGAAGTAACGGGAAAAATATTACTGTTAAAGTTACCAACCCTTTTCCAACTATTTGCAGATCGCAAGCTAACGCTCTGCTTATCAGTAAAAAAAATGCGAATCTTTTTTTTTTCAAAGGAACATCCACAGACTACTGTAATACTTTTTATAAAACTTCTGGGTTCTTCCTGCTTCGGTTGTTGTTGAGTCAAACTTGCTAAAGTTGCGCCAATCATCCTGTTAGCTTCTTCGGAACTTAACTGAAATAGGAAACTCTGGAGAACTCAACAACCAAAACTAACTAAATAAATAAAGTGCGAATCCATTTATTTTCAACCATGAGTCGCTCAAACCGATGGCACCTGAGAAACTCTGGACCGGGTGCCTCCACTAGTCAGATTGGCTTCCCCAAGTACGATGAACTCGATTTTTTTTCTGACTTTGTAAGATCATCCTGAGCGGTTAATTCTTCGTTATTGATTTTGAATGCGTTGAAACGTTTCCTTTTTACACCGTTTTTTCGTTTCCCCGTTTTCCATGCCTTTTAAAATTTAAAGTCTGACGCGCGGTAGCAATTTTGAATACGTTGAGACGTTTTCTCGTTCCAGGTGATATTATAATAAAAGAGGGCACGATTGGGTCCAAGATGTACTTCATCCAGGAGGGCATCGTCGACATCGTGATGGCGAACGGCGAAGTAGCGACGAGTCTGAGCGACGGCTCATATTTCGGCGAGATTTGCCTGTTGACGAACGCGCGACGCGTCGCTTCTGTACGCGCCGAAACTTACTGCAACCTGTTCTCGCTGTCCGTCGACCATTTCAACGCCGTCCTCGATCAGTATCCTCTCATGCGACGCACGATGGAATCGGTCGCCGCGGAGAGGTCAGTGCGTTGGTTCGTATTTGAACAAACCCACGGGGTTTTATTAAATTATGATTGTGTATGGTGATGTAATCGCTTCTTTGTTGTGTGCCTCGCCGCCACCATCACCATCGCTCCCCCATAACGTCCCCCACCCCCATGGTTATCAAAACACCTCTTTTCGTGAGATACTACGCAGGGTACGTCGGAAACTTCGTCGCTCTGTTACGGGAAAACCGTAAAAGGCTACCCAAGCAGGCAAACTGTGCTCTTTTACACAACTTAACAAAAACAATTCTGAATTCTATGCAGAATAGATGTAAAAACAAAAAAAAAGAAAATTAACTATTTCTTAGTGTTAGCAAAACATAATTTTTAGATTTATTAAACAATATACCATTATCCGATGCGATCCTGAACCTTTTTTGGGATCAAGTGATTGAATTTGATCTTGAATTTTCTCAATTTGAACAATTTGTTGTGGTTCTGTGCTAACAACTCTGGTACTTGTGCTGGGTTTTTCATAAACACTTTCAAAATGGCCAACAAACATATCACAGATTTTTTTATAAACTTTTTTTTATTCAATTTCAAATATTAGGTTTAAATTTAAGTTGTAGGCATTTACAGAATATTGATGGAAAAATCTCAAAGCCCTTGTTTTTCCTTTTTTATTTACATCTTTATCTCGCTTATTAAATGAAATAAGAAATTTAATGTCAAACGAAACAATTACAGATTATTACAAAAGAAATTGAAACAAAATAACATTAAACGAATAAAAAGTGAATATCCAGTATTTATCCAAACATCCAAACAGATTGGTGATTGATGACGAAAACAGTGCAATGTTGAATCGCGTGCTCTGGATAAAACTTTCAATCGATTTTAATGATTTAAGGGGCAACATATTGTCCCACTTCTCTGTTTTATTGTCGCAAAATGTCGAAAATAAATTTCCCTTTTTTACAATTTTATTATAATTTTTATTTTATTTGTTGCTTATTCTTTTTTGTTCTGTCTGTGAATAATCCCAATTTTTTGCCAGTTACACTTTGCCCAGATTTTTTCCTATAAGAGATTGACGAAGTTTCCGATGGAACGCCCATTATATGTATACTCTTTAATTTTTCCTTTCTAGGCAATTCTTCGATTAAAACTGTCTTTCTACACTACACAAGGTTACACTTTACCGAAATTCTTCGATTTAATGTTCTTTAATTGTACATATATATGGAATTAGCAACATTTTCTATTATGTGCGGAATTATTTTTACAGTTTCATTGTATGTTTTATGTACTATTTAATTAATTGTTTGATAATCAAAATCAAAGACATTTTCAAAATGGCCAGCAAACATATCACAGATTTTTTTATATTTTTTTGAATTTTGATTCAATTTCAAGGTTGCACCATCCACTACGTGCCTTCAGTAAAGTGTACATTTCCAAACTTTTGGCAGACATGTAACCCCATACCGTGATGACCTGTGGAAACTTCGCTGTCCTTTTAAGACATCAAATCTGCTTTCGTCTCTATTGATAACTTTGTCCCAATTATGTTTGACCCCGAGAGTTTTCATTTCGCCCAAATGTAATGATTTCGTTCGTCCTATGACCTACTCCTTTGAGAAACAGCTTTTGGACTCGAACATCAGTACTGGCACTCTCGCCATATTTCTTAATTATATTAAACCTAGTAGTTGTTGCTATAATCAATTCAATGAAAATTTCACACATTGATGAATATTAATTTCTCGCATTTTTGGATCAGTGGGTTTTTCGACGTGCCATTATTGTATTTTACTCGTAAGAAAACTGACGGTTGTTGATTATTAATACTCAATATTTCATTTCAAAGCCTTCTTCACGTCAGATTGATAAAACTCCAGAAACTTGAGGAATACAAAAAAATGTTCCAGTATTGACTTGTCAGTATGTTTTTAATTATATTATTATGAAACTGAAAATTAAATAGTAATTAACATAAAATATATAATTAAATCGTAAAAATAATTCCATACATTATAAACAAATTGTTAATTTCATGTTTCCTATTAAAAGAAATGTTCCAACCATATGGCTATATATAATATATAATATAGTAGCCCTATTACGATAAAAATTGATGCACCGGAAGTGGCTATGATATTTTCCTAGAGAAGGTGCGCATGCGTCACCCCCAACTGACTGAGTTACTATTGTCGCAGAACAATCTGTGCTCTGTGCCATTGTTGTTTTCATTTTTAGTGTCAATATCTCCGTACCGTACTCACAAACTTGTATAATTTGTGTTTTCAATACTGTGTTCTTTCAAGAAATTACAACAGATGTGATGCGAATTGATTTAGCAGAATTCACTACATTTTTAGGTACACTTAAATAGCTAGGAACGATGTTTGGATAATATGTTTTAGTGTACGAGGAAATATTAGAAGGCCATTAAGCTACAAGTTTACTTGAACAAGCATAAGAAATATCACTTGTCAATTGCTGTATATAGCAGATGCTTTTTGAACATTTTTTCACTTAGATGTTTCATGTGCTATATCTAGCATCTCAAAGTTATTTAAATGGAGTGATGTCTTTATGAAAACTAACGCTTTACGCCTATTTACAAAAAAAAAATAGCTTACATAAAAAAATACATGTAGAAATTGCATCGTATCTACATGGCTTGAAGAACAAAAACGCTAAATTAATTACTGACACTTAATAGGATTTCGACATATGTTTACAAAATATTACCGTAAAAATACCGCGTCCAAACATTGACAATATGTCAGCGGCCATGTTGCTTGTTGAAACCCCCTAGCTCTTATGAGTCTACGTCAGAATTTGTCATTAGACCTGTCATTGGTTAAAAAGAAAATCTTAAATCTCGCGCATGCGCACGTTGAACGGACCTTCTCAAAAAAAAATTACATAGTTGCTTCATGAGTTCCTGTACCGTCAGCATAGCCATGGCCTCTATATGTCTAGTATGTCTAGTAGCTATATGGTTCCAACATATGGTACTTAGGGTTTGCATTTAAAGCATTGCCATGACTATATCAGGTTATATCCTAAATCCTATCCAGCTATTTGCAATTTTACTGTTTTATTCGCAAGACGGTCTAGATTGAAAAAATGCCGACGTGGAGTGTTTTGCTTCTTGTTTTTTGATAACTGTACCCCTATAACTTCTGCCTGTTTCGCGGGGTGTCCCATACTTTATTTTTCGAAACATAAATTTTTATTAGCATCTTGAAAATCAATTCATGTATATTTTTACTAAGTCTGCTATTATTACGTCAATAGCTGAATGTTTTCGTCGTTGTAATTGGGATATCCCGTAAATCTGCCCGGTGATTCGGATTCGACGGAAGTATTGTAGTCCGTTGGGTTTGGTTCATTCGAGATCAATAGACTCTCCGAAGCGATGCGTCTATTTTGTGGATTACTTTGTGGGTAAAACGAAAGACCACGTAACAAAACGGTATAAAGAAGTTTTATTTTCATCTGCTTTTTCGTTCATTAGTTCATTACTAATTATATACGAGGTGACCAATTATATACACAGAGATTCACCTGTTTTTTCTCCAGTGTGTCCCAATTTTAAAATTAGCAAATTCCGATTTTCTTTTTTTTTTCTCCAAAACAATAATAGAAGTGTAAAGATTTAAACACACTCCAAATCAGAATTGAAAGAATATAGTATAACGTAATATTTTTGTTTCTCGCGGATTCTTTCAAGATACTCTATTCATGTGTCAAGTTAAAACATAATTTTCATGCATATTTTATTCCACAATTTTCATTTGGAACAGATGGAAAACAAATAAATATTTTCCTAGTTTTTATTAAAGACTGAAATCTTCCTGGTTGTTTTAAGTAAACCTATACTAAATTAAATAAAGAAAATATACGTGTTAAAATTTTATCTGCAACTTCGATCCACAAAAAATCGCCCGCTTTTTGAACGTACTTTTTCAGTAGTTGGTTTGCGTATCAGACCTCCCTTACCATTTTTCTGAACTATGTAGATTTTTTATTTGCTTACCACGGCCATACTTTGTAATATACCGTGCGAGAAAATCGGTCTATATTTGGAAGTATGACCGATAAGAGGGTACACAACCACACACGTACACATGATAAAGGGCGATGTTTTTGGATCGTAATTTAATGAAACACAAAGCACACTATTTCACAGGTTGCCATTAGGCGCTCCTATAGTTTTCTCCTTCGATGCTTCTTCTTTTGAACGATTAGTTTGCTCGACACAGACTTCGTCGCCGTAATCTCAAAGTTAAATAATGAAAGAGGCGTGTATCCTGGTGGTGCAAAATAATTTTGATTCATAAACTTTCAAATTGTATTGTGATGGTTCACTTTCAAGAACATTAAAATTAAAATTAACGCACCACTAAAATGTGGATCAACTTCAAAGTTAATTTATTTGGAAACTGCAGACTCGATTTGGATGTTTTTTTTTTTTAATTGTAGCTTAAATATTTAGAAACGATGTCACAAAAAACATTTTAATGAAATTTAGGTCTTAGGCGTGTACTGAGTTTTTAAAATTTTTAAAATTTTAAAAGTTTTTAAAGAGTTTTTAAAAAAGTACTTGAGTTTTCTACTCGATGTTTGTAACATTTTGTGGGAATTTCTCAACCCATTTCCTTTATTGAAATATTGCTGACGCGACACGAAGGATTTTTGGAGTGCTTTTAATTTTGCTAGGCATACTATAAAAATATCCTTCAAGTTTAATAATGCTGGTTTCATCGTTCTGGTGTCATTTTTCACAAAACCATACACTACTGATAACAGAGCCACGAATAATGCTTTATTGTCTGATAAGCAGGTAGAATGAGCTGAGCAAGAGTTCCAATGGAACATGTAAACATTATGGAATATTTCCAAACGGCCACATTTGTTTGATCTCAGCAGCGGAGAATAAATTGGCAAATTTCGATGACATTCATCTCTTTTGTCAGTTAATTTTATATTATTATCATTTGCGAATGGCAAATAGATTATGGGACACAGCGTAAAAGTATATTTTCATTAAAATTTTCTGATCACAAAATCAAAATATAAATCACAGAAATTAAAACATTTTACAGAACATTGAATGTTTCTAGTAAACTATCTTGATATTTTGGGAACTTGCTAAAATGTTTGCATTTTGAAATTTTAACATTTAAAATTTTTATTAATTTCTTAAACTTTATGGAAATATTGTGCCAAATTGGCATACAGCATGCCGGTATAATTGACAGTTAAAGCCGATTCATAATAGAATCTTTAAATGCGATCTGCCATCGTTTGGTAAGAGAATAAGAGAGAAAGACAAATTAAAGGCGGAACTGAAAGTGATCTTCGTGTCCTACTACAGTGCTATTGGTTATACGCAGTATAAAGTAATAGAAAAGAGAGCTGTAAATTCCCTGTTAAATATCGCAACTATATTTGCCAGCGCCACCGCGAGCTACAGAGCGAACTTTTTTTTTAAGTATAGGGACAGCAAAATGCAATGCTTCCTAATTAATCAGTTTTATTTCCAAATTCGTAAAACTAAGTAAATGATAACACAGCTTAGATAATTACTAGCAGAAATAAAACCTATACCGATATAAAAATATTTTCTACAGGTTACAGGTTAAATATTGTTTCCTTTTTTTGATATGTATATTAGTTTATTTTTAAGATTGCTGGGAAAATATTTGTTTTCAAAATTACATAAATGCCTTTAATTCACAGATTCAACTAAAAGCATTATTTTAAACCAACGTTGCCTTTTAAGCTCTTTCTCGAGAAACCGAAAAAAGCTTACATTCCAAAAATTTTACATTCCAAAGCAGCAGAATTGTAAGTTCCTACGGACGTTGACACACAAAATTAACAATTTAACCTATTCCTAATATAACACCACCAAAATAAATTTGCACAAATACCATCACCAAATAGGAATTACATGCCTATATATATGTTCCATATACCTTTCATAAATTACAAAGCAGTCAAACTTCTATTACTGTTTTCCCTTCAGTGTATTCTTATGGCAAAGTAGCATACCATAACTGAAAAATAAATAATAGTTAGCAACAAACGATTCCAGCTTTTCCTTTCAAATGGATAGTACTAAAATAACCATATGTGTCTATGTACGACAATAATGAAGCTTAAAGCTAATGAAGCTATTTAGGATATTGAAAAAGAATGACAAAATAAATCCTAAAACAAAAAATTACACTTTGGGCATTTTATTTCACTAATAACATCATTTTTAATTTACTTTTGTTTTTTTTTTCCAAAATGCCACTCAAACTATACAGGCACAAGAAAAACGAAGAGTGGAAAACTAAATGAGCATTTTGTTTTAGGAAGCAAAGATAATATTATATAAATAAGTAATTTTCCAAAATGGAAGATATACCCATTGATCTATCAGTCGTAACTCGGTTTGGAACGTTCTCAGTGGTGGGCCGATTATTTCCGTTTAATTCGTCACTTTGTTTTTATTAGTTTTCTCTATGGTTATACGTATTATTGATCGCCACAACCAGAGTTCTCACGCCGCACGTCCGAATTTCATTATTTAACTGCACCAATTACGTTAATCTTTAGATAACTCGATTATCCGTTTAGGCTAAATAAAATAGGCAAAAATCCCAACTTGCTGGCCCACCGCGAGGAAGATCTGGGCAGCGAAAGTAAAACTATCAACGCGGTCGTAAACGCATTAGCGGCCGAAGCGGATAATGTCAACATGTCGGTCGAATCGATGCACCATCACCACCACCACCACCATCACCACACCGGCAGTGACGGTAGCTTGCACGAGCTAGGCAGAACGTTGCAGAAAGCGACGGCGTTGCCGCGGCCCAAGTCGGAAAACAACTTCGTCTCGCAGGAGATCCAGATGAGTGAGAGCGGCAGCAGACCGCTTTTCCACAAGTCCGACACGATTCACAAACAATCGAACATGTTTCAATGACGCCACTCCACGCACTAGTGCGCGGGTTTGGCGGGTCAATTGTGCCGAGTGCCTGTGCTGACCGTCGCGGCCACGGTAGCACTGGCACTGCGCACCGATAGAGGTCAGTAGGGGCTGCGCGACAGATAGGGTGCGCGGTTGTGTTCCGGGTTATTGAAAAAAACGAAGACACGTTTGATTCATACACTCACCCACACAAAAACGGAGCACTTGCCCATTTTATATATAAAGACATTTTTTTATGTTTTGTGATATTTTATTGTTCTAATAACTTACACACACAAACCAAATTTGTACCAACAACCAAACGTATATTTGAAAGGGAAAACTCTTTTGTTAGAACAGTATGATTCGCATCTTAACTTAATGCTGGCAACCGCGTGGTGTGACATTATCATGAATCGAAATAAAATTGTTTCCGATAAAACCAACATAAGAAATAACAAATTCTTTCCCAATTTCTTCAATGTGCTTGACAGCAGTTACAGATCCTCTTGAAACAATGTGCAAGTCTGTGTGTGCCTCCAGAGAAATTCAAGTTCACACCATAAGTGGCAGTCTACCTTAGGACTGAAGTTGCATTCTGCAAAACTTTTTTGTGGTTTCGGCCATACCCGCTCCCGGGCATCCAAATCTCGACTTCATTATTCTTTACTCCAGTGTACATGATGAAAATTAAAGTCCCACAACTCGATAACGTCTGTGAAGCTGCGGATCTATGACTAAATTGGATTCTCCAAGTACGATGAAGTCGATTTCTGATTCCTACAACTGTAGCATTATTCTCTCACAGACTTGGTATTGGTTGGTAATGGTATTAAATGGGGGCGGGCGTCCAACCACCAGATGGACCCGTTGTGCCCCCAGGCCGCTCTAGAGGGCGTCGAGAATGCGGCCCCTCCTATAGAAGGTCAGCAACTCCTTTAGCTCAATACCGTGCACTGAGTCCGGATCGATCGAAGACTCCCCATCTCCCCCCTTCCATGCACCACCTACACTCCGGGTCGTCTCCAATGCCTAGCAAGCAAAGATGCCTCCTAAACCTGCAATATCCTGTGTAGGCCCCTGTTAGTGCTTACACTCCCTTCTGGTCAGTCTAAGCAGCTCCCTGGTCCGAGGGAGGGCGGGCCCATTAATTATAAGCCTCGCCTGCCTTATTCTCGGAGCAACTGTCCAGCCCACCGCGGCCCGGTCTCTCGCCCAGGCTTCGAGAGCTCCCCGCCTCACACACGGGGCGATCTCCATCTCACAGACTTTTAAGATCATCATGACTGTTAGTTCTTCGTTGAAGACCAGTCCCATGTCGTTCAGTAGAAGAAGACTTGGACAAAAATCTGTCAATTTGCCAGTTTTAAGTGACAAATTTATACAATTTTTCATTTTACTAAATTTTTATTGAAACCTAATTTTTCTTCTCAAAGAAGCTACTGATTGTTAGAAATAACTTAAAATATGCTATGTTTGTGTACTTTATTAGAACCATAAAATATCACAAAATATTAAATTCCTTTTTTATGTGTAAAATGGGCAAATACTTCGTTTTTAACGCCAATGTCTTTAGTTGAGGTGTTGCACCAAACACGTCAACAGTCTCCCACTAACATACTACAACCGGAAATCCCACAAAGCTTTTGTCGTGCAAGAATACGAAATTAAAAGACACAAAAAAAAATGTATCGCTTCTGAAAGCGTGTCATTCGAAAAATAGCTTTTTCACCACTAGTCAAAAAAAAGGAGTATAAATTTTACTACATCATTTACATGCCTACAAAGGCACAAAGTTCACCGACCAACCCGCGACCCGATCGTAATGCAGTCATATAACCCCACGCGCATGGAACACCGTTGATCTGTCAAACGTAATACCGACCCCGACCCTTGATGTATGGACGGGGGGAGCACTAGTGCGTGCGCGCTTTGCCGTGTCTATTTTTTTTTATATAAAATAATAAGCAATACGTGCCGACGGACACTTGCTACAACATTGTGCAATATCTAGATTGTTAGACTAATTTAGCTTTAATTAGGTGCTCAAAGAAATATGTAAACAAAATCCAGCGGATTGGTTTCGTTCGCGGTTCTTGGATCACCTCGCGCCCACCCTACCGCCTAGAGAAAAAAACTAAACGGGACTAGTCGCTTTGTAGGCTATTTTTAGAAAACGGAAAAAGGAGCTTAGGGAATCGCGTCAAACTGTCAAGCTTTTAGGATGTTACCGACCGAATATTTTACACGCTGACGTTTATAAAATACTGCGTACTTAATACTCATAATAGAAGCCATTTTGTTTGCGAAGGTTGCGAAACCCAATACTTTAATAAGTCGTTTATTTTTTCCGTCCGCGCTTCAATTTGCATCGAGATCGAGTTATGATACAAAAAGCTAGAAAGCTACACGTAACAAGCATTAACAATTGTAGTGCTACTCTAACCAGGTGTACAGGTTTCCCAAGACTCGATAGCCAACTAGAAATACATGCCGAATATAAATTGATAGAAGCCATTTTGTTTGCGAAGGTTGCGAAACCCAATACTTTAATAAGTCGTTTATTTTTTCCGTCCGCGCTTCAATTTGCATCGAGATCGAGTTATGATACAAAAAGCTAGAAAGCTACACGTAACAAGCATTAACAATTGTAGTGCTACTCTAACCAGGTGTACAGGTTTCCCAAGACTCGATAGCCAACTAGAAATACATGCCGAATATAAATTGGGTGCGACCATAGCCAGGCTCTGCAGCGTTGCCACATCTGCTTGAATCAGAGACCACCTTTTTTTTAAGGAATGGTGTGTACATTACACTTTTGGAGATAGAATTTATATTTCAGTTATATTTCAGAGTTAAAAGCACAAAACAAATTTGCTTCCGATTAATGAAGTCAGAAAAATAACGATTGGCTTTAACAACTGTAATCTACTATAAATTTTGTACATATCCTTCTGCGTCAATAAATAGTGCTTTTAACAATATTGTACTTAATTACATATCAATAGATCGAATTTTAAAGGCAAATAAAATGGCAGATCTTACCTAACTTACAATAATAATAATAAAAATTATTATTATTTTTGTAAGTTAGATAAGGTCTCCAAACCTACTAACCAAAATAACACCCTCACATTTTAATAAAATGTTAAGAAGATCAAAACTTTTTAAAAAGGATTATTTGGATCGACTGACGTAAATTTTCAAAAAAAGAAATGCTCAACAGAAAAAACTCATACTTTTGGGTAACAAAAACCTTCATTTTGTTTGTTATATGAACAAATCGTTGTGTGAATTCGCCACATCAAAATAACATAAAATTGACAAAATATACTCCATGTCTTACTGCTACAAAAGTAATTTTTGCTAGTCATTCTTCTAGTTTTTTGCTCTATAATGGTTCATAGTACTTTTAGATTAAGACTAAATAGTTCTTTTTATTTCTGCAATTAAATACAGAGAGTTTCATTCAAAATTCAAACCTAATTTACATTTATATAGTTTGCAAAATGTGGATCAATTTGTAAGCAGCTCATCGCCAAGCAGTACACCAAATGTCAAGTTTTTATCTAAAAAGATTGAAAGATGGATAGTTATATTCTTGATACATGTTCGACTAGATTTGGAAACGATATTATGTCCCAAATATTTTAAGTTAAATATTATAATCTTAAAATAGAGATCATAGTCTCCTATGGCCGTAACCCAATTTTTAAATGCCTATCTCTTTCCACTCTACATGCCATCGAGTTTGGAGAACAGTGTATGTTGGTGTCACATTAAATATTAAATTAAATTAAATTAAAAATCCAAATAGCAGCGTATCTAATCGGTTCACTCATAGCGTGTCAAATACTGCCCCACGCATCCATATCTTACCATTATTGAGTATTTAGCGCCTCTCTTGCAACTTTGTTCCTAAAGTTCCGATGAGGACACAGGGATACTGTAAGGCCTCGTTATTTATTTCGCTCCTTAAAGGCACTAATAAAGAGGAGTTGATCTTAGTTCAAAATCTTTGGGCCGTTGTATATTTGCATATGTAATTTAGCGTGTTCGCGTATACCAAGCCGAATGCAAATCCTTGTATAGTTCCGCCATTTGGTAGTACCTTAATTTAAACATTAATTTGTTGATCGATTCACAAACGTTTAATGGAAAATCGGTGTTATTATCGTACGACTCCCAGTCAATTTATTATACTTTCACCTAGATGTGATATGAAGATGAATATCATTACGAGATAAATTAAAAGCGTTTAGTGTTAGACAGTGTTTCTTAGTGGCTAGGTGACGTCACGCGAAAACAAATTGTGCCAACAAATCAGCATATTTTTGGAAATCGCGAATTCAAGCAAAGTCGGCGGGTAGACTTTGCTTCGATTCGAAGTAACTGGCAGAATATTGTTGCTTCAAATTTTGACATAAGAAGCATACACGGATTGTACTAGTATTCCCAATTTCCAATATTTTGTTTCTGGGTTTCAGTCACCATATACGCGATGCTATTTAATAAGTGTCTAATATTTCATAGGATGATTTCTGGAGTATTTTTAAATGTAAAAAGTCACTGCAAACGTGTGGTCTAAAATACTTAGCTGGAGGGGACCCTGTTTTTATTTATTTCCTCATTTTCAACGGTTAATGACTTTTTGTATCACCCTGTATTATGTTTTTGGTAAAAAAATGAATTCTGCGATCACATTCACTCCAAGAAGCACCTCTTCTTATTGGAAGTCGCTAGGAGCAATCGTTATCGAAATATTTTGGTTTGAATTAATCGATGCATGTCTATTTTAAAAAGTAAAACAGTTTTACAATTTTTTTATTTTACAATGCGATTTGTTTTTGTTCCTATGCGAGAAATACAAAACTCTTGCTGCTATCTATCAAAAGTGGAAAAATGAGAAAAAGCGCGCCCTACAAATAAAAGCTATAATTTAAAAAATACTTTCGTACGAGAGAAAAGACTAAAATAAATAAAAAAAATTGACACCTTGTATCTCGAGATCGAAGCATTTTAAAAAATGAAAATTCGCACTTATTAAATAAGACCCGGTACATACAAGGACTGCTAACTCGGAAAATACGAAGCAGAAACCTTTTATTTATATAGGGGCATTTTATTTATATAGGGGCATTGTCTGTAAAATAGGCTAATTGCCTCATTTTTTATTTGGCAACAAATATTACTTGTTATTTATATAAATTGTCTCTGGATAACGACAAAGAAAAATTCTCTGAAGATCCTCAAACGAAAGGCTACGCAGAGCAGAGAGCATCTCTAGGATTGCAGTTTTTCCTTCGAGGATTTCCAGAATGTTTGCCATATGAGTGTGTCTGATTGCAACTTGACGGGGTTTATTATAAGTTATACAAAATATACTAAAGTTATAGGAATTGACCTGAATTCCTGAATACCAGATAATAAAAAAAGTCCAATAAGTGCCAAAATTAACACCCGTAATGAAAAGCGTTATCTAAATTAGTTATATGCAACTTCAACTACAAATATTTCTAAAACTTTTAAACCTAAACGCGTTTTTTCAAAAACCATAATTTTACGATTTTTACTCCAAAAAGTGTTTCATTAAAACAAAGCAAAAATAACATTTTTCTCTATTTCAGCATGTTAATTTGTTTACTTTAATAAAGATTTCTGACCGAACAATCCCTTCAACTTTTGCAAGTAATTGCCATTTTTGATATTAATCAAACTGTAGTAGATACAATCCGTGTAAATGCTTATTATAATTTGTCGTGCGTTATTGTGATCCAAGGACCGTTTCACTTAGTTCAACTGACGTGCTGTTAGCTTCTCCTGCAGACTAGTATATTAGAAATAATTTAAAAAAAAGTAGCGTACGTAAAAATAAAGTGCAAGTTAGGCCTAAAAAGTATACATTTAAGTGAACATACCGCGTACTAATCTATGAGTTTGCAGGACCATTTCGTGAACACTTATAACTGACTGGGTTGCTTCCTGAAATTTTTGGTTCTTCATGCCACCTCCACCCCGTTATTAAGCGAGAACGTTGATATTGCTTAGGTCTAAGGTAACGTATAAGTTTTAGTGAGCAATTCGGTACAGATTTTTGTAATATACTAAAAGAAAAACTTGATAAAACAAATCTTCACTTTTAGCTGTGATCTAAAAAAGAAAATGTTTATATCTTTATGTTGAGCGTTGATCTTTTTGTGTATAAATTTTATATGAATACGATCCTGGATTTTCGATCAGCTCATAAATGTTCCGCTCGGTTTTCATCCTGATATCCTTGTTGTGTATTATACGTATAGGTTTCGGAAAATCATTGATACTAGATGACTGATACGTAAACATGTTATTTTTAGTTTAATTTTTATTTAAATTGAACTAGTAATTTATTACTCATAGTTTAAACTTTGTACATATAATGTATCAAATAGAAGGGAATTTTAACTTTTGCAGCTCTATGTCCGCGAGGGTCTGAGCCCGCCCAGTACGTAACTCGTTTGAAATTATGCCCCACGACCACACAGATTGAAATGTGTCCCCAAACTGCGAACGTTTTTAGAGTAATAAAAGTGATATGCGCCGCTGGGGTGTTAGAATAGAACAGAATAAAAATTTTTTTTGAATATTTTTGTACAAGGTACATCATAGCAAGTCAAAAGAATATAAATGGAAAACCATTAAATACAAACATACAAACTGATCACCTTTCGATGATTAAAGAAGTTTAATACTGAAAAATTGAAATGCAAACTTTTACGAATGAATATTTGTTAACATAAAAATGACAGAATTTTACCAGATGTTTGATATCGGTTAGATACTTGATGGCAGTGAGTTCGTCATTCGAATGCATTGTGTTGTTTACTTTAACCTATTGTTATTCTATTAATTCTAGTTTGAGTTATTGTGGATATATTTATATATCTATAAGTTCTTGTATAATGGGACCTACTAAACTGTCCACCATGGCTTATTTAATGGATATCTGGAACCATATGAGAAACTTTTTTATTAATTTATTTAATTTTTTAAAATAATTATTAGATATCAATTTTTCCTAAAAAGCTTCACGTTTCCTAAAGATCTATAAAAAAAAGGTGGCTCTAATTAAATTTGTGTTTTAAATAAAATTAGTATTTTTCAATTTCTTATACCATAGCCAAAAGGTATTACGAACGTTACTTTTGCGAAAGTCTTTGGACTTGGAGTCAAAAATTAAAACTGTGGTGAGCTAGTAAGGCTAATAGCAAGGGATACTCTTTCTATCCATATTGATTGAAGTTAATTTGCACGTACGTCTTATCCAATACTTCTTACGAAGAAAATTTTGGATTATTAATTTTCAAGCCTAAATTATAAAAGCATCATATTTGCGTTACGAAATAAGTGGAAAAATAAAGTGTGACTCAACGATTCCGACTAAAATAGGATAATTTGGAGTATAACCGAAAAAGCAAGGTTGAATTTCCTGTTATTTTTGTGTAAGATCGAATGAACTGTTAGAAAAATGTCTTACTTCTGTCATTATTGTGAGCATAAATGTTGAACTTCTTAAATATTTTGGATTTTGCGGGGATTTCAACTGGGTAAGTGCTTTGTTTACTAACTGAATCAGATTTGAGCTAACTAGATTGTGTTTTAATATTCGGGGTACTTCTAAAACTTGCCGGTTATTTATGGAGATAAAAAAACCTTTACATAACTTTTTACGCCCTTAAACAAAACATTAAAAAAAAGAGTACGGGACACATGTCTCAGTTTTTTGTTATCCCTTACCATTTAGCCTATATCCTATGTCAAACGCTGTACACTGCGAGTTTGCAATAAGATGATAACAGATTGCATTAGTTGTTATGTTGGAAGTGGCGGAGACGCGAGTTATTTTTTCAAATACAATGCGCAGAAATAAGAGTCGCACTGGCAGGCTCGGCCGCAGCGAACCAAGCAGAGCATGTAAGGTCAATTTTTTTGTAGAGCGAAACAGCTTGCCTTTCTTTCTTTGTTTCGTTATCGTTATTATTACATATTAGGTGAAACGCAAAAGTATTGCCAAGTTAATGACTAGGTAGGTGCTTTTCGGTATATTATATATTAAAGTCAAGGTTTTATTTAGGAAAGTCGTGAGCGCATTTTTTGCGAGAATGGATTGTCTGCATTTTTTTTCCTTTTTGACTTTGTGTTTTAAAAAATTCGATCGAGTGGGTAAAAAAAGTCTTGGTAGTGCGTGATGATCTATTCTTTTATCCTTTGTTTCGCTTTCAAAAAACGTCTCAAATATAATCGATAATTTAGTTTGTTGAAATCAATTTTTTCGGCACGATCAAGTTCTTTACAATTTTTGCGGCAAATGTTTTAAGCACACAATATCCAATCTGAAACAAAATATTTCCGGAACAGTACCTATTAAAAATTAGCACGCCATAGACTGAAATTTAAATTCGTCGCTTGACGCGAAGATAAAATTAGTAAAGTTAAGTGCACACACAAGGAATATAAGCGCAATGTTGTTATATTTTGAATCACAAATTACCAATGCCGGACCTGTCGAAACGCGATCGCACAACGTGCCTGTACAATGGAAATTTCTTGGATTTATGTATTCGACGGTAGCTGGGTGCAATAGAGAAGAAAATAAATTAGTTTTGTGACTAAGATACCGGTTGTGTCGTCACGAAAAAGATAGATAGTCCGTAGTTACATTTTGTTGTAAATAAATTGATTCGCTACGAGTGGTCCCTTTACAGAATTGATATTAATAACAATAATAATAGTAATTTTTATTACCTAGTAGATTAACATCTATTCAACTATATTCTCTCGAGCGTCAATATCAAATCAAATAATTTCATCAACTGATAAGGAGAACCTTTGATCAAGGAGCATTAACATTTTGTTGGATGTGAACAGCTTTGTCTCAAACGTTACACCCAAGTCACAAAAGAGTCATTTCTTCTTAAGCCCCTTAGCCCCCAGGTGGTAATTAAAAGTGATAGGACTAGTTATAAAAGCATTTATCTGTTTTCAGTGGTAGGGTATTGGAAGCGCACCAAAAACCAAATTATATGACAGTTACACTAAAAATTATTTTATTTATTCTACTTAATCATATCATCAGCAAAGAGATATCAATATTAGCAACTATGTCATTAGTAAAAAGCATGAAAATGAATGGCTACTAGCCATGACCCTAGTAGATGAACGACTGTGGAGCTCTACATGCTGCATCATGCTTTATTTTGTCACAAACATGATTTTATGAATGCCACCAGGTCATCATATATTGATTTAATATTTGTCATTTTTTTGTTATAAGTTGTTAACAAAAAAAGGGACAGCCGCGAGTAGGACTTGCTTACTATGAGCGGTATCTTTCACGGGTCGGTAACAAGATGGTATCTTTGTCACAGAAAAAAGCTGCGAATTATCTTTTCAAAGAGTTAGCTTTGTCGAATCGCATTGAATGACCGGCTGTGAGTGGTTCCAATGTGTTTGGAGTCTCGTGGATTTGTCCCAATCTAGAAAGTCCATTGTCGGGGACATTCTACGAGGACATTTGTAAAATTTGGACGACACACGATTAACCCGATTGTATTTTTGCGTTAGTTTCTTGTTTACGTTCCTCCGTTTAAGCTCTCTTTCCGTTCGTATGTGTTTACCAAAAGTGCTCATTCTGCTCGTTGCCGTTATTGCCGCGATGCGCAGAATTATGTTGAGTTGATGTAGTATTTTTCGCTTGATGTGAATCCGCGTTTGACGAACTAGTGACGGAAAACAACACGCCTGAAGGGCGCTTCAATTCGATTCTTTCTTGAATAGGAAATCTAATGTTGATATCTGGAGCTTCATTTTCATGAAACACCTACATTATGGGTATAGTACCGTTTTACAAAACACTGTAAGTTTTTTGTTATGAAAAATGTTATGTTTCTCTGAAAACATTTCCAAAGCAACTTTTTACACAAAATTTTGGGATCCTGTATATTTTTCAATCGTTGAACAGTACTTGAAATTATATTCCGAAAAATATAGTACTTTTTAATATTTTGAACAAGTAAACGGCCATAAAACCGGAAACAAAACGTACTGGTAGTTGACAAACTGTGAAGTTTTGATTTAATCTTTAAAATAAATGAGATATCATAGATTGTTTTATGAAAGCCGAGAAGAGTGCAGAAACAATCTCTTAAACGTTTGACAATTTTCTTAAACGTTTGACAACAAACAGTCACAAAAGTGAACAAACTACATGTACTCTCTATGAGTTACAAGAAATAATGGTTTGTTCATAATAATTTTATACGACGTCAGCAGGAAAGACTTAGTGAACACTGTACTAGGGAACTGCATGGTACAGACAAATGTAACCGAGTACACATAATCTAAATTTATTTGAAAGATTAAACTGAAACCTAGTGTATTTAAAGTCTGAATCACAATCTGGCCATGCATTTGTCTTTTGTTCCAAAGTCTGCTTGTTTAAAGCTGAAAACTATTTTTTCAAAGAAGACTCGTGCAAAATGTCATATAAACTATATTTTTGGAAAAGAAATTTTAAATTCTTTTTGATTTTTTAGTTGAAAACTAATAAAGTGAGTCATTAAATTCCCCGTAAATCGTTACCCTGGAAATGTCTTCATAGAAACACAAAATTTTTCATAACAAGAAAGTTTTAAAAAAACACCCACTATTATATTTTTTATGGAAATCGAGCTTCAGGCACTTTCATTAGTTTTCGTATCTCCTTTAGCAAGAGAACTTTCCCTTTAAAAGTGTGGCCCAGCTTGTACAGGGCTTTCATTAATATTTTCATATAGTTTACTAACAGGGCTACCTTAAAGCTTTTTATATAATATATCTGAACATATCAATAAACACAAATGATCCTCGTAAAGATAAAAAAGAACTTCAAAACACCCTGTATATTTTATATAGTTTATCGGCATTTGGTTCGGACGTTTATGAAATTCATTCTACGTTTTAGGGGATGTTGGTGATATTCACGTCGAACTAAATTTTATGTTTTTGATCTTCCGAGTAACCCATATTATAAACAAATAGTGTTTCTAGAAATCATAATTAATCGGGTTGGTAAGTCGTTATTTCAAAAACGGCCAAACCAAATACCGATAAACTATATATTTGTGAAATCGGATTAAAAAGGACTTGCATCTTCAGTGTGTTTCATAAAAAAAGTATAATCGTTCAATTGAACAATACAGAAAAAAAAATGCAATTTTCATATTAACAATTTTTGGGTATTAACTTTAGTAAAACCTGTAGGTGGGTATCAAAATATAAATGAAAACCCTGTACAATTTTTTTTTTAACGAAATGTTATTAATTTGAGCCAGCCCGTATTTTTTGCGTACCCTGAGATTCATATGGTGGAAAGGAGTTGTCTTCATGCGACGAACGTCAAGACAAGGCATAGTTACTATGTATTATAATTTACACAGAGTTTTATATAGTTATGGTTTCAAAATACCTAAACCATTAAATGTAGGAAAGTGCCTCCTATCAATTGCGCGTTGCTAGTTTTTCGTGAACTGTTAGAATAATATTTATTTATTTTTAATGAAGTTGTTATCATAGAGTTTGATTTACAAGTAAAGCTGCATTTTTACAGAAAGTTTGTTTTATTTTGACATATGGAACAAACGACTGATGTAGGTTTCTGTTACATTTTCATTAATGACTTTTCAAATAAACTTCCACAGGCTACTTAATACTTTTTACGAAACTTCTGGATTCCTGCTGCGTCGGTTTTTGCTGAGTCGAACTTGCTGACGCTTTGCCAATCATCCTGTTGGCTTCTTCAAAGCTTGACTGAAACTGTCAGCAAGTTCGACTCAGCAAAAACCGACGCAGGAGGAATCCAGAAGTTTTGTAAAAACAAATTATTGACTCTTTATCTGAACTTTTGCAAGAACATTGCATTTGTGCTTAATCTCTATTTATTATTTCCTTAGAGTTCCTATTTTGTGATTACATACATTGGAGTCAATTATATTATTATTAAAAAAAAAACCTAAAATAAAATTTTATTCACTTATAAAATCAAGGAAATATTTTTTTTGAAGATGGAAATAGAGTAGATAAAAATTATTTTTCTTCTGCCTTCTGTAAAATACCTAATTATACATCGATCTAGCGTGCGGAAAGCTCACTTTACCACGTGAGTTTCTTGTCCCACGGGTCCGAGCCCCTTCGGACATTTCCGGAGTATTATCGCACGGGTTTAGAAGCAATCGGATGTTTTCGGAGATTTTACCACACGGGTTGAATTTTGACATTTGCCAATTCTGACGGTCATATCGGTGAATGTATTCGTGTTGTTTTGCAAAAAGGTAACCAAAAACTAAGGGTCGTAGAAAAAGTATAGTATGTACCGCGTTTGGTAAACTTTTTTAAGTCACTCGTTTATTAAACACTTCGAGTAACCCACCAGGTCATCGCATATTGATTTAATGGTTGTCGTTTTTTTGGTTTTAAATTGTATGTAGGACTTAGTAAAATATGACTACGAGCGGTATCTTTCACAGATCGGTAACAAGATGGTCTTTGGGTATCTTATCCTCGTAACCCAAACGCGGTTTACTTGTTGCATAATATACTATTAAAGTTTGTGATTCGCGGTTTACTTGTTGCATAATATACTATTAAAGTTTGTGATTCGGCCATTAGTCCTGCTTTGAACAAGCAGAAATTTCATGGAAGACACTAGTCGGAACCTAAACCGCAAATAATAAAAACCTACAGCGAACATTGTCTCTTTCAAAGAGTCTGATTGATAAGGAAATAAAAGGGAGAAGGTAGAAAGTAGTCAAATGATCTATTTGGCTCGTTTTCAGTATTTTATAGGGTTCATCTTATTTTATCATTTATTCCTGCCATTATCTTCATCTCTTCATTTGTCATACCCACTTAATCGAGTGAATTTCATTAAGTGTTTTTGTATCATTTTTGGGATTTTTTTTGTGTCAAATTTCACTTCACTTTAATTTCAGGCTTGAAAGCAGTGTCCAAATGAAAATGTTCAATCCAACTCGTGTAAATTACCCAAAGAGTAAAACAAACTTCACTTTCCCTAGTTGATTTCTATGAACTCGGGTTTATCACCAATTCATATAAAAACTAGAAGGTCAAACCTGTATTAACCAACCAAAAACGTCAGTGGGTAAAAAATATAACACCAAAAACATAACTAATAATTTATTTTCACAAAGCGGCAATGTACAGGGTGATCCATTATACATGTTACTTCCTCCCCCCTCTCGCTTTATTTTCCATTTTCGAAAAAAAGTTTAATGCGACGTTGTAGATTTTAATATATAGATTTAATGCTATATACTTATTTATATAGAAAAAAAACATAGCATAGGAACGTTATATTTATTTTAAATTGGAAATCCTCTATATTATTTCATAAAGAGAAACCTACATTTACCCCACGTCCTTTTTTAATTACGACAATTGTGGTATGTTTTGAATATTATAATTGTTTAAAAATCGTTAAAAGAATGATGTTTTCACTTGACGAAACATTCCGAAATATTATCACTGTATATAAAAAAATGTAAATAGGGTGACACGCAATTATATGGAAATACACAAGGAATTCCAAAATGACATTCAAGCGCACTTATACGACATTTCAAAGAAAGCAAACTATCAAGAGAAAATTTAGTCAGTGCGTTCTAAATCCTGATTAATAATTATATATCCTTAGGTAGGTTTGTTAAACAACTATCCACTATTTTTAATAAAATTTTATTTATTAACAAATCTACCTGCAACGCACCAGGGTTGCCCAAAACTTACACTACTTACACACTTAAACGTTTGGTGTGGCTTAATAATAACTATTTTTTATAAGTCGACGATGACTGGAGAGAAATCTATTTGCGGGGATGTTATAAAAAACATTTTATCAAACATCGGATCAATGAACTAGCGGAAATTATATACCAACAGGATGGCGCCCTTCTCAAAATGTTGCTCCGATGGCAGATTATTTAAATAATAGATTGGGCAATGCGGTACAATATTATGGCCAGCCAATAGCCCAGATCTTTCTCTTTCAGATACTTTTTGCGAGGGCTTATAACTTATTTTGGGCAACATAACAACATAGGTGACATTAAAGGAATAATTAGAAGTAAAATAAAGAATATTAATTAGTTATATCCTGACTAGATATTTGATTAAAGCTTTAGATAAGTTAAAAAGAGGGTATCAACGACTTTATTTCTGGCAAATTCCCGCCTTATGGCAAAAAAAATCAGGATAAAAGGATCTTCCTTTTTATGATATAATATCGGGCTTCCAAGTAAAAAAAAAAACACTTTGACATATTATGCTTGGCACACCTTGTATATAAATAAGTATATTACATTAATGTACATATTAAACTTTTTTGTGAAATACAAAATAAAAAAGTTAGAGGGGGGTAACATTCATACAGGCCCCACACGCCTTTGTCACTCTCCTCGCCCCTCAGAAGAAATCCTTAAAATTCAACACCCCCTCCGGGAGATACCTAAAACCGTAATGCTAATCCTCTTTTCTCTTCTTATTCTTCATGTTCTCTTCGGTGGGCCTCTTCCTCTTCGTTCCCGATTCGCTGGTACGCGTCTCCCGCCTTAAAGGCACGTTCACTTCGCCCTGCGCCTGCAGCAAAATTTCAATTGGATGTATGGACTCCTGCTGCATTTGCGTAGCCATATTGTAAATAGTATCATTGGTCTTATTGTACATGATGGCGTTTGTGAACATTAGCATCACGTCCCTCTTGAATTCCAACGAGGTCCGTATCACTCCGCTGTCAATATTTTTCTTAATCGTCTGCAGGTCCATCGGTCGATATACGACGCTGCTATAGCCAGGCGCCTGATCTTCCGTAATCGGCTTCAAGAACAACGACGCGTACTTGTTGGACGCCAAACGGTTGTAGACGAGCATTACCGATTTCTTCCAATTGCGATGCTCGCGATCGTCTTCGTAAAAAGCGCCGCTGGACGCCGGCGAGTTGGGAAACGAGTCGACCGGCGTCCCTGGAGTGGAGACGCGCCTTTTGCTCCCTTTCACCTGCACGTCTTCCTCTTCTGTCCACGGGCTGCTCGATCGATCATTTTCCGGCCTTAGCCGCGCCTTGAGGTGCTTCTTTTCCTCGTCTGCGACGTCCCCTTCTTCTAACTGGGCTTTTTCTATGGCCAGTAACATGTCGAAACCTTTCTCCTCCTTCTTTTTCGTCCTTGAATAATCTCTCTTCGTCTTTCCCGTTTTGTCTATCTTAACTTCCATATTCATCGAGTCGTACAGATCCTCGTTGAACTCCTGGATTGGCGGCGCGCTTACTTCTTCTTCTTCTTCTTCGGGCTCCTCCTTGGTGGTGATTTCGGGCTCGGGCTTGGGCGGTTCGTTCTCAACCACATTCACTTCTAATGAAATTTTATCGTCCATGATCAAAGCGACTTTCTCCTCGGTCTCTTCCTGAAATTCGGCAACGTTCTCTACGACAGCACCCTCCTCTTCCTCCTCCGCCTTCGTTTCCTCCTTGACTTCGGGCGGAGCTTCATCGTTCGTTAACTCCTCCGGCATTTGCTCCACGTTGGTCTCCTTGGAAGAGTGCACTATGTCCTCGATTTGAGCTTTGTTTAACTCCTTCTCGCTACCGATTTCCTCAGTGATCACCTCCACGATCTCCACGGAGCCAGGCAGGTTGTTTTCTGCGCTCTCCTCGATTTGTTCCTCGATTTTCTCCTCAGCGGGAGCATCTTCGACTGACTTCTCCGCTTCCTTCTTTTCTTCGATCTTCTTGAACGACTGCTGTTGGTACAACGGTGTGTAACTTGCGCTGTCCTGCTTCGCCGACGGCTTGACGCCGCTATCGAAGATAACGGGGTCTTCTTGAAACTCGAACGGGTCTACGGGGGCGGTGGCCGGCGGTAGAATCGGCGCGGCCGCTTGTAATTCGGTGCTTTCAAGCAGCTCGGTTTCTTCTTTCGGAATCGATTCTGCAATTTCCGGTACTTCTTCTTCGTCTTCCAGGTCCTCTAGTTCCAAGTTGATGTCGCCGTTACCTGTACCGAACCGTTACGATAAAAAAGTGAAGGGTTTACTTCTTTTTTTTCTAAACCCCCACTTAATCAATAAAAATAAAAATCGACATGTTCCATCTACCTACTTAAACAACAAACAACAAATAATAGAATAGAAATTTTCCTAAAAATCCAACATAAAGTTGAAAAACATAGTCTTAGAGTTCTCCAAACGATGTACCGTTTTTACGACATAATCCGGTATTTCACTTTGGTAATTTTTTATGAAGGTCTAACCGCAGGCCTACCTCGCTTGGGTTTCTCTTTGTAACCCTGAATAGATTCGCAATTCCACAATAACATTCCAGAACCGTACTTCGATACGCATACAAATGTTGAAAGCTGACTGACGGATTGGTGTAGAGTTTCATTGGTGAGATTCCTCGATTATTTATATAAAATAATGTTAGATTATTTATATAAAAAAAGTTATTCTACATCAAAATAATTAATATCGCCACTGAATTCATTCCCCACATTAATAATTAATTCTGGCACTAGTCGACTTCTGTAAACATTTTCTTCTTCGATGACATGTTCTACACATTTTTCCAACTAGAAGTAGCTATTTTTTCTAATTAATTCTATTGCCAGAACTAAATTTCGGCGAGGTGTTGTTTCTTCTTAAACTGGGTTTCAGTTGTCCCCATATCAGTCCTATTGGATTAAAATTGCAGTGATATGGTGGAACACGGACAACTTAGAATCCCCGCTCCATGGCCAACTTGTCCACATCATACTTCTTATGAAACGTTCCCGTCCTAAGAACTTCCAATAACTGCCTCTTTGTGTAGGAATTCTCAAAATACATTTTCAAGCAAAAAATTTTGAATGACTTGTTTTGTCGATGATAAATTCGGTATTTTTTCCGCTTGCGTAGAATGGTAGCTGGCGTTGTCCATCACGACAACACTGTTTTGTGGAACATTAGTAAGCAATTTTTCAGAAAACCATTTTTCAAAGATGTATACTGTCATGTTTTCTTGGTAGTCAACCTTTGCTTCTTTGACATCTTTTGTAGAATGCAATAAAGCTTTATCTACAAAACCAGCTTCAGAGCCCGCATGTACCATAATAATTCGTTTTCCCCGTGAGACTGGCGCATCCAACGAACATTTCCTGTTGTTACCATCAAGTCCATCCTTTCTTGACGTTATCGAGGCTATCAAACCAGGTCTCATCTAAATATGTTATGGGAAAATTTTTAGCACGAATTTCGTGGATTTCTCTCAAATATCCTGTCCTGCACTCCGAAATTCTTCTTGAGAACAAAACTCTTATTGATGGTTTTGTAATAAAAACCAATTCTTCGTACCAACGCACTCTTGGCAACAATCGATATTCAAAATACCACGCAACTCTTCATGTAAAGTTTTAATTGTTAAAACAATACTCTTCTGATACGCATTATATATCAATCGTCTCACTATTCCGACATGCTGCGTGTCAGTCAAATAGACTTTGCGGTAACCCACGATCTTTCCGCGTTTTTCTACTGTGGCATACGGAGTTTTAGTCATCTCGGTCATTAACTTTTTGGCTCCACTTTCCCCAGATGTCGATTTCAGAAACAGAAACACATTTAAAATTATAATTATGCCATGGACCACAATCTCAACTTCTTCGTAGCTAGGCATCGCAAGTGACTAACAAAATTGAATAGTTGGTATGAAATAAATTGTAATAAAATGTATATGGTACCTCAATAAAAATGGCACACTGAGTCTTGAAAAAAAATTGAATAAGAGTAAGTTGGTAATTACTAATTACAAACACAAGACGGAATAGAAATAACTTCAAAGCTTCGACGGGTAAGAAAATACTGTTTCATAAAATTGACAGGGTAAACATCCATTATAACTCAATTATCTACATAACATTTTATGTTACTTTCCTACGAAAATATTTTAGAGTCATTATGTTAAGCTATTAAATTGTAAATCAGTTTAAGCTTTCAAATTTAACTTGAAATTAAGCTACCTCAATTGGGGTCTGTTTTAGGAAGATTTATAAAAAGCACTCTAATATGAATTAATACAACAATTTAACAACGAAAATTTCCCTACTCTTAAAATACAACAGCCTGCACGGCACAGTTCTTGTCGGCTAAGATCTGGCTAAGATCGGCTGAAAAGAATGGCCCTTTCCGCTTTACAATAGGCGACTCATTCCGAAGTCAAAATCATAAAAGGTTGTAAAAACGGTATATTGTTTGGAGAACTCTACCTTGAGGGTCGAGAGGTCACTAAAATTAATTAAACTGTTCAAATTATAAGCATATCCTTTTTTTGTCATGTCAAGATACGTCTTATTTGTCTCATGAGTTTTATTTGTATTAGAAACCAAGAAAGGAGTAGTTCTGGGCAAAAATAAACCTTGAAAGAAAGGAAGATTATTAAATAAAAATGAAAATGATCGTAAATCGGCCATATGCACCGCCATGTCAAATCTGACGAAAGAAATGACGTCACCGCGAAGCCACGCCCTGTTTTTACACGGCCCACGTACTTTAATTTATTTAAAAGCGTTAACGTTCCACAAAAAAAAATTGAAATTTTGTATCTGGTTATAGAATATGTTCTAGTTTCTTGGTTCACCTTTTATAAAAAATTATGTTCACATGTAAAAGACCATAGAAGGAAAATTCTCATGTAACATTTTGGACAAAAAAGTAATGTTTTTGTACATATTGTTAAAATTATAGGAAAATTATTAAAATTCCACTTTTGTCCAACTTTGGGCTCCGCCATCTCAATCTCGAAAACTGGCCATGAGATCGAATTAGACCTAGGAAGACATTTATTCAGAACGTCAAGGACTACAACATATTATTTTCATTTTGAATTATCTGAAAGTCAAGCACTAAGAAGCATGTCTTTACTAAACTGTTTTGCCATTTTTATAGTGGATGCAGTTTATATAATTTTCTAGCAGACTTCTTTGACCTAGGGCTTCAAAATTCTTTTTTTGTTTTTTAATTAATCGAATCTTACCGTCTAGTTGCAGATGCTGCTCAGGATCCGCTACTATATCTTGAGCATTCTCAATTATTTCTGAAATTATATCATCCACTTCTTCCTTTTTAATCTCGGGCAACGGCCCGTCCTGCACAAGTATGCTATTTGCCAAATCGTCAATTTTGAGATTTGGCAAGTGAGCATCGTCTAACAAGTCGGGCGTTACTGTATCTTCGGAGGTAACCGGTTCTTGACCGATAGCCGAACTAACTAAATGCTGAAGGCCGGGCGACACAGTCACGCCCGTCGAAGAGTTTAGTAAACTTGCAATCGTTGGATTTTGATTGGGCTTGGTTATGGCTGTGTGCAAAATGGACGACGACGCGTTCTGAACTTGTGACGGCGATTTCAACAAACTCGTAAGCAGAGGTGACAGCGCCGGCTTGTTAGGCTCCTGTGCCTGTTGGATTATGAATTGTTGCTGAATTTGTTGGTGCTGCACAGTGGGCGATTGCTGCTGATTAGCACCGTCGCGGATGTCTCCATCAGAAGGGTTTTCCGTGACGTCAGAGATTTTTCGTTTCTGACCCGCGACTTGGTACTGGGCTTTCGTCGGTCGCCAAGTCCTTTCGATTTCCTGTTTCCGTGCCTCCCTTTCTTTCAACCAGTGAGCGTGGGCCTGAGCCTCTTGCTCACCGCGTCGTTCTTCGTCGTCGATTTCTTTGCACCATTTGTCGAGCTGCTCTTCGGAAACTTTTCCTAGGAAACGTGTCTCTCTAAATACCGCGTGTCTCAGTACGAGCATTCCGTACCGCATTGCCCGTACTTAGGCAATGAGGTACAGGAGATGTTAGGGAAATGAATAGTCCTAGATATTTGAAAACAATATTATTAGGTGAATCGACCAAGCGAAATTATTTTCCAGTTTTTGAGACGGTTTTAACAAAAATTTCTAACATTAACCAAGATTAGTACTATTTTAATGCTGAGCAAATTTAAATTATTTTTTAATGCTGCTTGCTTTACCTCTGCAAGCAAGTAATGCTGGGTTTTCGAATAATTTTTTCTTTATCCTACCCTACAATATTAATAAAAGAACTTAATACTCAACAAAAAACTTGCAAATTTTGAAAATATTCCCCTAAATAAAATGCTAATTTATTATTAAGGATGCTAAACAGTATTAAAAATCAAAATAAAATGTTAAATAACAACATTTTTTATAATACTTTCTAAGGGCACCAAATTACCCCGTATATGACAGTACTACGTTTACCACTTATTTTTTCATTAAAACTTAATTTTAATCACTGACTGACTGAATGACACTATAATATTTAAGTAGTAAAATGTGGAAAACCATTTAAAAAATGAATGAAACATATCTTTTGACTGATATAATAAATTATAATTATCCACCTAGTGGCAATGTAAGCAATCGCAATCGCATCACATATCAAAAATGATAGCCTTGTAAAATCCCTTTCTAAGTAAACTTGGGGTTTACTAAAATGCGTTAAGTCTTTTTCGAGATATGAACATCCCCCTCCCACTTTTCTCGCAGAGATATAACAAACAGCGTTGAATAAAAAAGATTTGAATTTGTGACAGCTTTCAAACCGTACTCTCTACCTATGGTTAAAATAAGAAACCGTTGCAAAAAACGAATTTACAAATCATTAGCACCGACCGTTTTGCACAGGCTGTGTTTAGGAAAACTTATATTTTTGCTGTCTCCATCACTAAAGCAAAAACTAAAAAATAGGATTATTTATAATTTTTGTAAGATAATTATTTGTTTGATGTCATTTAAAACACAAACACCAAAAATATAAAAGTTACATTTAAAAACTTGTTTCATTGACACATAAAAAAATAAATATTAATTTATAACAATTAGAAAATAAATATATATAAAATTAAAAAATATTTAAATTATTACTATTATTAGATTAAATTAAAGGAGCATTCAAAACTTAAATCAGTATATCAAGTTTACAATGTTAATGTTAAACATGAAAAGAAGAAAAAAAATATAAAATATAAAAATAATAATATATATAAAAAAACATAATTATGATTTCCATCGCATGTAAATTTCTTGGAATGTACATAAAAACAGATTTGGCAAAATTAACTTTGAATTTTTATTATGAATGATTATTTTTTAATGAAATTATGGATTTTATAAATTTAGTAACACTAGTGTTGAAATCAACTTTTAGAAAAATTGGCAACTTTGATTTTATTAAAGCAAGCTATGAGATTTATAAACCATCACCCTTACACAGACCTGATTGCAACAAAACCATATCCTCTTGCAATTTTCGATACTCCGCCTTCTCTTCAACTAATAACATTTTTAATTCCGCTTGCCGTTCGGCTATCAGACGCCTCAATATATTTTCAGCCGGTGTTTCGGCTACGTTTTCGGGACCCGATGTTCTTTTCTTACGTTTGGGAGTATCAACTGTGCTTAACAGAGCCCCGTACTGGGCCGCACAATTTTTCTGATGAAACCAATCGGCGGGTCTATTTGGATCACCAAACGGTTTTAACGCCCGGCTGACGGACATCCAATTCTGGTCTCCGCTTCGAGCTACCGCTGATGCTAAGCAAAGCTGCTCCCTAATCGACCATTTATCCAGTGGTTCCCTTTTGAGTTGCAAGCGTTCTTGTATGGAAGACATGTTATGCGGTAAGTCAAGACAAGTATTACTTTGTTAGGTTTTTAATCTTGAAGTCATATAATTGGAAACAAAAATAATACAGCCTCTATAGGTTATGTTACTGTTTCTTCTTCCTCTTTTACTTCTGTTGGCCAAGACTGCTAGGATCATTCGGCCAAAGTTATTGTTTAGATCATAAAAAACTGCTTCTGACAAGGGCTTAGTAAAACTGGCCCTGATGATTTGCCCATTTACGTTGTTTTTTGACGTTAATAATAGTTCAGAGAATAAATACCTTGTTTAAACGTAATTTGATGCAATTAATTGGGCATAACAGAATTTCATTAAAACAGTTACCTGCTGTTGCAATTCAACCCAAAGTCCTGGAGATACGATGCAATTTCTACTTCCATTCCTGCATGTATAAATTACAATAAATTTGAGAAATAAAATTACCAATTACCAAATTCCAAAATTTCTGCGAGTAAATCAGCACAAAGCATTTGTTTTCATTAACTTATAGTTTTAACCACGATGATAAATGTAAATAATTCACGAAAAATTACTATTAAAAGTATAGATACTTTAATATAAAAAAAAACATTTAGTTCCACTTTTTTAAAGCTATGGGAGAATAAAACCTCTAGGCTATTGAATAACTCAACACACTCTGATTTCTTTGAAAATCCTTGTCGGTTATCGGTAATTGGCAAGTACCGTTAGCTATTTTGCCTTGCAAAAAAAGAAAAAAAATTAAGAAGAAGATTTTTGTTCAGATATTCAAAATTTTGTTTTGCTTTTCATAATTTGTAAACAATAAAAAATGGAAATTCTATCTAGGGACAAGTTTGGAAGGAGCCAAGTTCGCATTTAAAATATTCTTATATATTGGTATCCATTGTTCCCCTTTTAGGTTGCGATTATAGCGGCAAGTGGTAGAGAATTCCCCGTATACGAAGGCGTAAACCCCATTGGACGAAATAAAGAAGCCACTGTCAATATAAAAAATTTGGTTTGTTTTTAAATAATGGCTTTTTTAAAATAAATCAGCATAATTGTATCTTATAGAGTGTCAGTCAAAACCACGCTGTTGTGGTGATTTTGGATAACAAACATTTCGTTTGTGATTTAAATTCTAGCAATGGAACATTTCTTAAAGATGCTAAAATTCAACCCTTCTGCTTATACCAGATTAGTGGCAACTCAGAATTAAAATTTGGAAATGTGCTGGCCACATACTCTTCATCTACCGTAAGTTGTACAACTGTGATTTGAAAATATAGTATTGGCTCAAGATTGTAGAAACCACCTTCAAAATGTTGGGAGATGTCTCAAAATGTTACTCAAAATTTCTATGAGGCAAATACCCAAGTATTCCATGACATTACTAATTTAGAGTGTACCCAAGGGGAAGAAATTCACGAGGCACTAACTCAAAAGGTAAATTTAGTTGAATTTAAGATTCCAGAAAATCCCCGAGGGCCAGAGAGTACAACGACAAGCATGGCAGCCTGCACAATTTTAAACAAAAACTCAAATGGTGACATAGTTGAACCATCAACATCTGAAAATAGAAAAACTGAAAGGGACAGTGAATCTACCAAAGAACTGGCCCTTAATATTCAAAACAACCTGGAGGTTTTTTGTGCCGCAACTCAGGCAGTCAATTTGGGGACCGAGGGTAATTCAGTCTATAGTTGCCCTACACAGGATTTAGGCTCCTTCATGGAACCCGTGCCTGCGGTTGAGGATAATGAAAACTATATTGAAGTTATGCAAGTAAAGGATACAGAGCTAGATATCCATGATGTAGTTACTCAGGTGATAGATTTGCCAGCCCTATTGGAAAAGGTTGATGCAAGTGTTAAGGCTGTTTCACATGTAAGTGTTGAAACATTGAAAGAAAATGGGGACAAGATGAAATCAGTCAGTAGAAACAACGTTAAAATCAATGCTGATGACAGTAGTAATGACTCGGTAGATTTTCTTAACTTAGAAAAGTCTATTACTACACCCACCCTTCTTACCGAGGTAAATACCAAATATTTATGAGTTAAGGTGTTGTGATTTTTATACAATTTAATCTCTCTATTGGCAAAAATAAAACTACAAATTTTTTGGATTTTTTTTTGGTTAACTGGTTTCTAAATTGTTACTAATATCAAACACTACTCAGAAAGTTGCTATTTTTATCTTTTGTGGACTTTTTTGTTATTGATAATTTTAAAACCATATCACTCACGTCCCTTTTTTTTTTCTACACAGAGTTTTTGCGTTCCAATATTTATTTTTTGATATTCTTTTAAGTGAACTACAAAACTATAAAATTTCGAAAAAAATTAATAGGTCACTTGAATATATTGCCACAAAAATGGTGACTTAGAATTAACTAAATTTTGTTCGCGTTTATTGTCATGTTTACGGAATAAAATATCAGCGTCACTCTTGCTAAATTCTTCGTCCGCACCAATTATAAGCATGCTGCAAGTGTTTTTCTGGAGGCTAGTGGAAATGTTTAATATTATTAAATATCTGAAACAACTGGGTAGACATGGGCAACTGCATCAACAAATTGAAAAAATCCTTTAATACGCATTCATCGCTTTTGAGATCTTCTCTAAATGTAATTACGAATTTGAAACTTATTTGGATGTTTTGCTTATAGAGAGCGCTAGTTTTGCCACATTATTTAAATTTAAATTCAATCATAATTTTTTATCTGTCAAGTTAGGGCTAAAACATTCGTGATGGGGCTTCAAAGGCTAGGTGTGTATATTTAATTACCGTTAAAAAGTTAGGATTTATTTATTAATTTTTATAGTAGAGTTCTCAAATCAGAATTGCTTTTATATATGTATAAGAAAATATGTTTCAAAATAATTGTTAATCCTAGTGACAATTTTCTACTCACAGTGATAAAGTTAAAACTTTTAGAAAAATGTTAATTTTGCTCTTACGATCATTAATTACTTATCATTTTCTAACTTACCACGTAAAATGTTTGTATATATTATATGACAGTAAATGTAAAACAATGTAATATTGTGCTGTTGCGCATTTTGATCTTTTTAAATTGTTTTTAGTTGACCCGTCGACATTTTCAGTTTACAAATGTTAATTTGTAAACTGTTATACAGGGTGATACTCTTATAGTATTAGAACTCGTCAGAATTACAAATTACAATATTTGTAAACGCATGTGGAGAGAAAAGAAGAAAATATTGCGATTGATTAAGAGGGTTAGAAAAAATAACTTTGGGGTCTGATTCATCAGCAACTGCCTATATGAGTAACCAAGAGTGGCCGGCCGCGAACGGAATTTAGTGAATGCAGAACAAAGCAACGAAGGCTGATGATATAATTGCCTCGTGTAAATAAGATTCCGTTCGTAAAGCTTCCTGTTCTTCAGAAAATTTCATAATCGATTCAGAAAAGGTGTTTCAATTTTCGTCGAATCAAAATAAACTAAACATCAATATCTTCTTCTTGAAGACTAGAAATAACCTAGAACCAGTAAAAATGTTACCATCTTACAAGTAAATCTTTATTGCAAAGAAAAAATGTTACACAGAAGAAATTACTAATGCGGTACGTGAGAATTTGATCGGGGTGGCTTCGAGTATATATTTCGATGAAAACTTTTACCAAAAAGGATGTTATAATCGTTTCGAACCTCCATGACCCATATACCGAAACCTCTATGCGGAAGTGATATCAAGTTTACCATTAAAGAAGACCCTTTTTCCTTACGCATAAGTGGGTATTGGATACAATTCGCTTTTATAATTTTGGCAAGACATTTGAATTTCCTAGATATTTTAATTATTTACAAAGTCTCTGGAAACTTAAATGCTTAACTTTTTTTAAATTTAAAAATATATTTTGCTATTCAGAAGTGACGACTTAGATAATCTTGATGTTCGGTCTCCCACAAAGACCATTTTTGCAAGTTTTCCATTAACTTCCCTGAAAAATTGTTCATTGACTTAAGGTAGAAAATCTTTATGGACGATTCCATGCATGTTGAAAAAAACAAGTCAGCATACATTTGAACGTCGAGTTGGTTATTGTCTTTTTGAGCCTTGAAGAAGTTCACACACTTTACGAGTCTCTTCCTTGTGAAAATGCTTTAAGCGGCAGAAAAATTGGGGGCTCTTGATAAAACACCATCTAACCAGATCACTAATTCCCCTTCCTCTCCTCATAGCCTGCGCCTCCAGTGTTGCCAGATAGAACGCTACGTTGCCAGTCTCATGATTAAATTTACAGACCCCGTATGTGGTATTTTTTTTTTAATACTACGACCTATCTACTTTTGTTGCACATGCTAGACGAGAAATAAAAGCCACCAATTCCGTAATACAAATGCCAGTGGCGTGGGAAAAAGGTAGTGGTGATATTTTATTCTGTAAACTTTAGTATTTAGGATGATCTTAAACATTTCTTTATGTTTATTGCTTTTATCTGAAACTTAATAAGTATTAATGATCTTGAACTCCTAAAAAAGGACCAACCCCAACCCAGAGAAAAAGGATCGGCCAAACAGACATCCAATAGTTCAGACGATGAAACTGATATTGAAGATTTCTTAATCTCCAAACCACAGGATGCGCCAACTTCAGAGACGGACGCCGAATCCCAAATCGGTTTTAAAAAGAAAGCACCTCGGACTCTAATAGAATCGGATTCTGAGACTGAAGACGAGGACGTAATCGAACGAAAGCGCAGAAAAGTCGTAAGAATACCGCCAACGCAAGAAAGTGAGGACAGCGATATCTTGCCGACGAAAAGAAAACCCATCCCATTGCCGAGTACCCAGGAAGAAAGTTACGTTATCGAGACCGACTCTGACGCGGAAACGTCGACAAAACATTTGGAGACTAGTATTCCGGCCACACAGAATATGACTCTGAACGACAGTTGCTGCGTACTTGCTACTCAAGTCACCAAACCCACTGACCAGATTAATACTCACGCGGACTCGGAGGAAAACTTCAAACTGGGACTGACCCAACTGTTCTTTGACAACTCTCAAGGCGTCGGCGGTGACAAAACGGAGGAAATCGCCCAGGAAGGACGATCCAAAACGTTTTTGTCAGACATCGCCGCTCCGAAACTTGCTGAAGATCGGAAGGAAGCAACGAACGAGAATGAGGACGGTATCTATACTGCGCAGACACAGGCAATAAGTTCATACAGCGAAATATCTAAAACGCGCCATGCTTACCACTTGGATCAAGCTAACAAAACTAGTCATAACATCGAAAATAATATTACAGTTGTTCAGAACATAGAAGAAACTGCTGAAGGCGATTCATTTCTGGCTCCGACACAAAAAATTTCCAATTTAGAATCAAATAATACTGCGAACTCGGATTTGTATTCTGCTCAGACTCAGAAGGTTGATGAGATATCTGAAGCTATTAGAAACACTGTGGCAGAGAAAGTTTCGTGTCGCCAACATATCCAAGCGGCTGAAGAGGACGCTCCGGAAATTGACGAAAATGATTTATACCTAGCTCAGACTCAGAAAATCTGTATTTCCAAAATGTCTAATTTAGATGATACTGCAGACTCGAATTTGTATCTAGCTCCCACACAGAAGTTAAATATGACTGAAATTACCAGTCTAGTGCGCGAAACCGCAGAAACAATCGATGAAGACAATATTTATTTCGCACAGACCCAATTGAATGATGCCGACATGCAACAAAGACACGATACAGTTCCTCAGCAACACAAACCGGACCAAGACGAGAGTGTGTATTTTGCGCCTACTCAAAAATATCCCAGCTTTGCTGAAAACGCCTTGCCTAAAAAGCAGTTCACGTTCAAAAATTTTCCACGACCCCTGGACACTTCCCTATCTTCTATATTGAAGTGTGAAGCGAAGTCTAATAGTCTAGAAGTCGAGCTTTCTTCCGAGCAAGTGTTTTCTGCCGAGCCTTCAGATCGTCCGACAAATCCGTTGTCCTACTTCCTACAAGGAAGTGCCACTGATGATTTACAAAATGAACTTACTTTAAAGAAACATGACGTTCTTTGTAAAGAAATAAGAGGCAATCAGGAATTTCTCAACGAAAATCAAGCAAAGGACGCAAATGGACCCAATAATGAAGAATTGGGTGTTACTACAACCTCCATCAGGGCGGCGGAAAAAGACCTATTAAGCACGAAAAAAAATTCTAAACAAATTGAAAAGCTGGAAATGATGTGTAAAGGGCAAAACATGAAACATACGAAATTAGCATTGAAAAACATAAAAACAGCGAAAGACGATGACTTTAAAGCAGATAACCTTAATGACAAGCATATTAATAAGGAAGCTCAAGGCAGTGCACTGGAGATCACTACAAGAACAAGAACGAGGACAAAAAACAGCAAATCATGCGATAGCGGCGAAGTAAAACCCATTGGCAATAAAATTCTTGAAGAAAATGCGGATAATAAGCAAATTACAGCTAAACATGAACACTTTAAACCAGACAACCCTAATGAAGACCATATTAATAAGGAAGTTCAAGGCGCGGCACTGAAGATCACTGCAAGGGCGGGGACGAGGACAAAAACTAGCAAATCATGCGACAGCGGCGAAGTAGAACCCATTGATAAAGTAATTCTTGAAGAAAATGATGATAATAAAAAAGTTACGGTTGAGAAAGGGGAGTTTAAAGAATTTTCTATTGATAAAGCAGGAAGACTATCTACCATTAAGGAGAATATGGTTTTTCATTCCATAAATAAAGAAATAAATAAAGAAACAGCGAGGTCGGAGGAAAGAGGTCGTCCAAAGAGAAAACTCTCCACTGACTGTGCTACAAGTAAAGTTAATGAAATTAGCGACATCAGAGTTAACGAAGCTATTAAAAGAAAAGCTCTGCCTAGAAGAAGGAAAATATCGACTGACAGTAATAAAAATGACATTGAGTTTGGATCAGCGGATAACTCTTCAGCTCATAGCACATTAAAGGGAGAATGCTCATCTGTAAGAACTACAAGCCGAGGTAGTGAAGTTAGTGACCATGAAATACCAATGGATATTGTGAAGCCACCGTCATCCATGAGTGATTCTACAAGTAGAAAAAAAACGATCGAGATTGAAGATACGTCCGACAGCGATTCGAGAAATTTAAGAAAGAAAAAAGAATCGAAAAAAATTAAGGAAGTAGCTGTGGCGAGTTCTTTAAGAGATTGCCAAGGTGATAGCGATATGAGCAAGTTAGAAGTTTCTTGCGAGAGTGAGGTGAGCAGAGTTCAGGATGCGGCTGATGGAAGGAATCGCCACTATGCTACAGGTACCAAGAAAACCGCGCCGGTCAGTGAGACACCGAGGGGTAGAAAGGACTTCAGAAAGAGGAATACAACTGAAGAAGTCGGTTCAAACAACACTAGCGACACCAGTGATCGCTCCATTGAGTTGCATATGTCGACGCCAAAGAAGCAAAGACTACAGCCAAAGGACGAAATTGTGAATACCGTAGAGGTTAGAATTTTTATTTGATTTGGTTAATTACGCATGGTAATACGTTACGGTGTCCAGCCCGGATACCAGGGAAAACTAATTTTACTATTATACTATTTTTAGATCTTATCTCTCTCTCTCTTTCTCTTTATGTTGTTTGTTGTTTTATGTGACCGAATATTGTGCCAAATCATATTTCATTTGAATGCATACGGTCAGGAACCTCAACAAAAAAATGTCATTTTATATACAGGATGTTCCATTTTTTATGCTTATACGGTGTTCTACTCTTATTAATAAAGGTACCCAAATCTACTCTTTCATAAAATAAAAGATGACACTTATATATCAAACATACGTACATACAGATTGATTTTGGACATTTTGCATTTTCAGACATACTTTAATAGCTCGGTTATGTATAAACCGAAAAGATGCTAAAAGATTGCTAGGGATAAGGATTTTTGCGTAGGATGCAGTGCTGTAGCAGTTTTCTTTTCAAGCCAACAAATTTTGCTATATAAACTTAACTTTTTTATCGGAACACTCTGTATGTCGTCTAATAATTTTATTAGACTTGTTATTCGCTTTTTAAAAATATATAATTTTTTTTTTTAGGAGTAGGTCACATAGTATATTTTAAACATAAATTACGTAATACGCTTTGTATGTGAATTATTAAAGGGGCCCCATAAAAAAGCACAAGAAAATCGACCACACCTACGTAAAAAATCCCATCCTGAGTTTTCACCATTTCGACCAGCTAGCCATCCGACTAACCCAGACTATCTACCATTAAGGAGAAAACATGTCTAAAATTGCACAATGTATCTAAAAATCCAAGATAGCTAAGACACTTCTATTTGTACCACAGTTCGTTGAAAAGGGAGCTCCAAAAATGGGACACACTGTACAATGTATAATTTTTTTTTCTTCTAAAAATCGAAAAATCTTAGGTAACTTTTCGCATTTCCTTTCACTTATGTATTAAGCTTGAGTTTCGATAAAACCATTACAGAGAAATTTGCGGAAACAAAAACCAAAAGTCGTGTTCACCATGATGGATAGCCCGCAAATGGAAGCTATGATCCGACAGCTGGGTAAACTGAGTGAGAATCGTTCACGAATCCCTTTTAATATTTTTGTTTATTTCAGGTGGTAGCGTCGTGCAGTCGGTTAACTCTTGTACCGTGTTGGTCACAGAGCAAGTCAAAAGGTCGCAGAAGCTGCTGGTGGCCATCGGTCTGTCAAAGCCGATCTGCTCACCCAAATGGATCACCGATTCAAAGAGGAAGGGCAGTTTTCTGGGTATGGTTTGATGAAAATTATCGAAATAACCTGCCGAAAGCAATAAGGCACCTCGACAGTCGGTATTCTAGGACCGAGCATCAGAGACGAACTTTAAAGTTTTTTTTTTTTTAATATAAAAATTAAATAATATACTATGCTAATTATGTATTATAAAATCACGTTAGTACTAAGAGAAAATATGACCCTAATTATATACAAATTATCTGGTGGCCTAAGTGCTTGGACGCCCGCGAGGGCGCCCCCTTTAACACCAATACCAATATACAAATTATAAAATCAATTAATTATCAAAATCTAATTCTCAGAGTCGTCATTAAGATTAATTACTATGATATTATGTATGCAAATGTAAGAAACTTTAATTTTTAATATATGTGGCACTTCATTTTTCCAGCTCTCAACATGTGTATTATTACTTGGTGTCACAGATGTTCCATGGTGTATCATTTTGTAACAAATATTTCTGAATTTCAGTTTTTGTACTTGCTGAATGTGAGGCTTTTTGTAGCAGATGGCTGTGATAGTTTGCGTTCTCCACTACAATTACATTATATATTTTTTAAAAGATAATTTTGAAACCAGTTTTTAAAATGTTCTGCACAAACTGGAATCCTTAATAAGATATATTAATAATTAAATTTATTACACTCCAGCTTAAAGTAGGAGTTACATTTTCTGCTCTGACACTTGAACAAGCTGTTTTTAATAATTCACAGTGACAACAATGACCTATCTCGAGGATGTTGGTGTTTTTGTAAGTAGGCGAGTTTCGGTTAAGGCTTGTTGCTTATTCACACACATTTTTCATAATTTGTTTTCCATTTACTTAAAAGTGATTTCAACTCGACATAACGTAAAAAGTGGTGATACATTCGTAAGTTGTTTCGGAACTTGGGGTAAAACGGGTTATTCATCACTGCCACTGATATCAGCCGACCTGTGATCGACATCTACCTGACTCGTCCCTTATCTATGAATAAATTATTGGTCCTTGGACTGGGTTAACCATATCTGAAAGAATAGGTGCGACGCTCCTAATTAGATTTGTGGGAAAGTCCGACGATATACCTTGTGAAACTTACAAAATACTCCTTCTGGATTGGTTCTGAAATTGGGGTTTTTTCAAGCAAGGCCTATGGCCGTTTGCTTTTTTGGTTGGGATCTTTTATAACTGTCGTAAATATTTTAACAACCTTGCGGTGTTGTATGACCATTGGAATCTGAACAAGGGAGCTGTCTGTATCGTTGCTGTAGGTTGCTCTAGGTGGTTTTTGCGTAATTTGGATGATATTGTTGGTTTTGGTCTTTTGGGATGCAGTCTAGCGTTCTCCAATACCATTAGCGCATTCTAACGGTATTTCTTTTTATGATTTGCTCCGCACTTAACACATTTTGGTACTGCCGTACAACGTGCCTCATTTTATGGACGAAGTGATGTTTTTGTGATATTTTCTTTAGCATTCTATGGATTCTGACTGGATGATATGTTAGAAGTGTACCGTTTTGACTTGACTATATTCATAAGTAAGGGGCGGGTCAGGTAGTTGTATGACTACCTGTCGACACTATTGAATAACCCGTTTTACTCAATTTTTTCCGTTATGTGTCATCGAAATCACGCAAAACTAATTTTTGCGAAATGTGTAGGGACTTGCCTACTTATTATCATTATTAAATGAAAGAAAAAAAAAAGTACTGATTTTCAATCTCACCAAACCAGATTGTTCCTAATTTGGATAAACTGAAAAGGAATCTTGAAGAAGATAAAACCAATATAATTATTAGCCGTGCTACCTTAAATAGTTATATCTAAAATGGGACTTACTTACCGCAAAAAAAAAAAAATAAACAAATGGTAATGGAATCGCACAGATGGCGGGATGTAGTAAATTATCTTTAGGAAATTAAAAAATTAAACTTGGTTGACACCCATGATATAGTATTCAAAGGATAGGTTGATTCCATTGAAAACTGTCAGACAAAAGCACCTTCAACTGAAGGAAAACGCATCACCATAATTCACGCTGGATCAGAAGGTGGATTTATTCGAAACGTTTTTCTGTTGTCTGCGAAGACTATTGACGTATAAGAAGTGCAGCACTTTTTGAAAACTGGTTTCAAAATTAGCTTTTAGAAAGTATTTCCGAAAACAGTGGCAGTGTAATGAATAACACAAGCAAAAATGCAAACATGGGCATATTTAGTGCCATCATATTTTCTATTATATTATTATACCTAAATAAACATTTATTGTAATCGTTATAGTTTTAAAACAATATGCTCTGTCCTACAATACCCACTTGACATTGAACCAAAGTATACCCACATAGATTATATTACAGATCCGTGGGATTATATTTTAAGAGACCAGGAAGCTGAGAAAAAATGGAACTTTTCGTTAGAAGAATCGTTAAATAGGAGTATGAGAATGAAACTATTAGAGGATTACACGTTCCAATTGATGGTAACAACAGCCGCTGACGTTCTGAAAGGTAAAGCTGTGATTTTACATTTTTCATACTTTTTCATACATATCAGTTTTAGAAGACGAATTTAGGTATGCATCTTTTTCGTAAACAATGTTTTATTATTGCGGGGTGTCTCGGCTGTTTATTAGAAATAAAACGATGCGCAATACTGTGCTCGATTTTCGTGAATCAAAAGACTCAAATATAAAAGAGATACAGGGTGAAATAGAAAATTTGGGCATTTCAGTAACCCTTTATATTTTGAAAACCCTGTATCGTAATGACTTGATGAAGGCGGAATTTTAAAGATATTTTTAAATAGAATCTAGTGGCGCACTCAGATTTTTTTGCAGTTATAATTTCTAAGATGCGAGCAAGAGTTTTGTTTTTTAATGGTCTAAATATATTTTTTTAAATAAACATATATAGTTACATTTTAGAAAATATGATTCTGTCCTTTCATACATTTACTCCGCTTAAAAAAATGCCGAGGACGCCACTAAATTCTGAATTCTACGCTCTAGACCATTTATCGTAATATTCAAAAAAAAATTGTAATTTTTGTGGAAAATGTCTGGTAGCTATTTAAAATAGTTGTTTACTATTTTATGTATTGTGTTCGTTTAAATAAAAATAACAGTGATATGTTAACTGGAATAACATTAGGACCGATAGATTAAAATTTTTGAAAAGCCTATAAAAAGCGCTATCAAATTTTAAAATAATAGAGGGTGTTCCATTAAAAAGACATAACCTTACATGGAATCTTAAAAATTATATCTTTTAAACAAGTTCTGAGTACGCTGCTGGATTCTACGGAAAAAGATTTATTTATTTTCCGTTCTCATCATCTCATGGCTATACAGGGTGTTTGAAATGCAATAACCGAAAATGCCAAATTTTCTTGTTTTCCTCTGTGTCTGAAAAGCAAAGACAGCTAGCATTGTTTTGGAAACGGCATCTCTGATAATAACTGTTATTTTAGAGTCTTCTATTAACATAAATCACCGACTTAATGGGGAAACCATTAATGTTTAAAGTTTTACAGGCTGCTACTTTTTGACGGTGCAAGTCTGTTTTAGGAGCGATAGAGTCCTGTGGGGGTAGGAGCGTATCAAAATTGTCAGGAAGAAGTGGACCCAACACCTTCGTTATCTGCAGTCCAGAAAATCAAAATCGGTATCAGAAGATGTTGAAGCAGCATACAGATTTAAAAGCGATAGAGCCCGAGGCCATATTCGATGGCGTGTTGCGGCAAGAGTTGAGGTTTTCACGCCATTATTTGCCCTTTCCAAAATCCAAAATTTAATATTGTATATATCACATAAGGATTGTATTTTATTTGGCGAGTTTTACATTAACTATTTTTATGTAATTTTGAGTACTCAAATTCAAGAGAAATTGAGACAATATAGATATAAATTTTTAACAAATTATGAATGAAGGAATGGTATGAAAACAAACCAAATTTTGTACACATATATTACTTTTTACGTTTCATTTCTTGGAGCGAAAAATAAAAACATATATAAATAAAGATATTTTGGTTTTACTTTCCAACAGTTTATCAATATTTATATTAATTTACAAAACTATATTAAGAACCTCTGTCTTTTGACGACCAAAACCGGGAGATCTTTTGGTGCAGAAACGGAAAACTCTATGGTTTTCCTTAGCCAAATATCCAAGTTCTCCACATTGCTGTTTACGCAATAACTAAAAATTTTAAACCAACACTTAAGTACTTCCTGTACAGCGAATTATGTTGCAATCCGAATCGGGCGTTATCGTAAAACTGACCTACAAAAAAACAATAGTTAACCACAATTTTAGCAAGGAAAGGTAAACTACCGGTAAATAACGCTGTTAAGTTTTGGAATATTTTATAACCACATATAAACATTTTGGCGGGACAAATTAACTTGAGGTGTTTTATTTTGCCAAAAAAAAAACGCTTAGGGGTAGTATCACCGCCAATCTATCGATCTCATTAAAAATGCACATCCCTTCGGATACGGACAAAAACAGATTAATTAATCCCAGGTCAAATAAATAATCTGAATAATTAAACTACCTAAATTTGATAGATTATTGCAACAGTTACATCGCGGATGATTTGTTTTGGTTTAAAGTTTAGTTGGTCGTTTGTTTTATTCAAGAAGTGACGTGCTATTAATAAGATATCCATTCCAGTGAAGTTACGAAAACATTTGCTCTCTCTAAAGAACTCGTGTTCTCGGATGCATTCAAAATATCTCATGTGAAAGATCACTTTTTCACAACGTGTTGGATAAACCATTTTTCACTTTTTTAGTTTCTTTATAAATACAGACAGATAACTAGCAGCGCAACATTTCATTCCAACCGCTGCACACTGGTACGATATGCGAAATGATCAACGCGTCAAACGAGATAGAATCTGTTTTTTGCTAAGCCCGGGACTATACAACGCGTTTTTGTGGGACCCGTTTGCAAACTTGTGCAGTTGTGCAACGTTTTCAAAAATGAAAATTGTTTTGCCCCCTTGAAAGGGCGGATTTGCTTGAACAGCCAACGACTCAATTTTTGTTTAGCCGAAATCATTTACATAAATAAGAATTGTACTTTTGAACATACGACGTAGAATTACAAATATTTTTTGTGGAAATGCATCATCTTCATTTTTAGAGCTTTGGAATAGTTAACATCATCACATCATTAACCAAAACTGATGTTTGCTCTGAATTCGAAGTGTTTTTCTGAATATAACAACTATTGAAATTAGTATATTATACAACAAGTGCGGTAAACGGCATTTGATTCACGAGTTTATTTGACACAAACGGAGCGAGTGTTTAATAAACGTGTGACTCAAAAAGTGTACCGAACGTGTTGCATACTATACTTTTTCTACGACCGTCAGTATTTGATTATATTTTCGCAAAACAATACTGACATGACGTGGGAAAGAGTGGGAAATATCTCCGAAAATATCCGATTGCTCCCAAACCCGTGCGGTAAAATCCCGGAAATGTCCGAAGTGGGAAAGAAACGACGTGGTAAAGTGACGATTCCAGCACGCAAGATCGGTATGTAATTAGGTACTGTACAGACGGGAGTAGAAAAAAGTAATTTTCATTGTATGGAGAAATTTTAAATACTTTAGAATAACCGAAATCAGAAAAAAAACTATTAAAAAAATGAATATAATTATTTACATATAGATAAATGTTGCATTGGTAAAATTACACCTAAATAGCAAATACATAGACAGTTCTGGTGAGCAATATTTATGAACGCCTCTTCTGAATGAAACACATTTTCCGTCATATAATTTTTAACAAAATATTTAAATTTGCTTACATTCATATTCTTTATGTCGATTTTACTAAAGCGATTCGTATATATGAGATCTAGTTTGTTACTAGCACTCCGGCGAACCCGTGACGTTGGATTTGTAAATGCTTAGGGTTTTAACCCTTCTTTTATGTATTTCTACAAGAGTCTCAAACATGGAAAGAGTCATAATCTTGTGCTTCAAGGAAAATGGTCTACAAAATGCACCACGGAGAGCCCGTTCAAAATCCTAATAGCCGATTTCTGGAGGACAAAAACCATGCCTGCATAAGCCGCCCAGCTTAACAGCAATTGGCTGTGAATAAATGCAAAATTCTCAGAATAGCGGGGGATAATTTACTTTTAAGGTCTCTTAACACGAACACCTGGGATGATATCTGCGAGCATGTAACGCCCAACAGTGCATCAAGTTCAGACTTTTGGATTCTCTTGTCTGAACTGAAATGTATTCAGTGAGTTTTTCATTGATTTAATATAAATTTATTAACAGAGAACTACTTTGTCGGAATGTTCAATTTTCACTGATTTTCGTCGACTAGTTTAGCAGAGCTGTTCGAGTTTGATAGCACAGTTGTGTCAATATAAGTTCTAGTTTAAGCTGATCAGTCAAAAACGTTCAGTGTTCGAAAGATACATGTTAAATCGAGAAGTTATATATATAGTATGTAAACTAAAAAAATGTTTCTTGGGTTCGATTAACTAAAGACCCTTTTTTTATTTATTTTGTGTCACTATTTTCTGTGTCTGCTATGTTTTCGATAATTACACACAAAGCGGTCAAAGTTTTAATAAAAAATGTTAGGCACTTTTCAACCAAAAAAAGTAGAGTAAGAACTGGCGAAATAAAAAATATAAAAACCAAGTCGAAAACTATTTGTTAATTTGTTATTTGCCCATGAACTGATCAACTTAAGAATCACGTTTTATATCACTCTGAAATATATGTTACTTTGTCAAGCATTTTTTAATGCTTCGCAAGACATATTTCAGTCAAACTTTGGTAAATAGATATTTAGGGATATCCTTAATAGAAAAGGAGTTCAACTTTGATTTAAACAAACATTATATCAAGGTTTTTCTTTCCGCCTTTGAATTACTCTGAGCCGGGTTCTAACGGCAATGAATAATAATGAGTTCGATAGATGTCTGGTCCCACTATAAGCATTAAGAACAGCAACTTAACTGTTTTTCCATCAGTCGGAAATACCGGTTTGGAATTGAAATACCAGTAGTTTGCTTTTACACGTCATAAAAAAATCACTCCGTCAGCTATTTATAAAACTCACATTAGTCAACTTTTCAATCACAAAAATCGCTGTTTTAGTGTGAAGAGTAATGCTGCCGACCTTCACTACCGAAGGGCCGTTTGCCAGAGCCATAAAAATTATAATTTGATCTTGGCTGAAGGAATCAACACAGGCACCTCCTTCGATCGGCTGCAGCAGGCTTTCCCCCGCCATTCTGCCCGTAGCTTCATGGGACACGCCTCTTTTGCCTAAGGCGCTTGATCCCAGTATGCAACCCGTATCAGTTTCAGCGACTAAACTGAAACAGAATGATAAAAAGAAATTAAATTACACTACACACTATGTCCGCTAACTAAAGAACAAAAAAGATATTTTGAGAAAACTGAAACCGTTAAAAATTTTCTCAATACTAATAGTCCAAATATGCTGAAATCAAACAGTTCTCAGATTTGTAGTCCAAACCACTGAGTATGTTATGTATAGATCACATACGAGACAGTTTTTCTCTTTTTTTTAATTTTTGAAAATTGTGTCTAGGAGACTGTGACCATCATAAATACACACTTTTCTTTACTTGTCTAATGGCAAATAGCATGTAATGTAATGAACTATTAATTTTTTAGGATAACCTAGTTTTTTCAAATAGGACCCTAGTGGACACAAAAACTTTTTAAAACCGGTCCTTTTTTGCAACATTTATGGTAAAAAGTTGATATGATTTTGGAATACGGTGATACAGTCAAAAACTAACATAAGTATGATATGTATAACTACGTCATAAGCTCCAAGCATTTTTTACCGGAAACTCAGAAGAACAAAAAAATAGATTTTTTTTTCTTCAAATCTGTCACTTTTTTGGACAATTCAACATAATATTTTGAAAATATATTAGAAAATAAGACCTCAACAATGCCAGAAGAATCGTTTTGAAAGTGGTGTTACTGTAAGACAAGTTTTCCATTGACACAAAACATCGCAATCATTTATTTTTTAACTGCGATAGATATTTACTTAATAACCAATTTATTTTAAGATGGAACATTTGCTGTAACTCTTGTAGGTCGAACACTGGAGTTACATAAACACAGTCTTTCATATACCCCCAAACAAAAAAACCTAACTGTTTCAAGTCCGGTGACCATGGGGGCTTATTGACTTTGTTGAGATTAGTCTATCCCCATAAACATCAACTTAGATGTTCAGTGACATTTCTAAAATTATGAGGAGGCGCGCCATCCTGCTGAAAATACATACTAAATGTCACGGCAAGAGGTAAATCATCTAACGAGTCTTCAATTTCATTTCTTAGTAATTGTAAATTTTGTCCACCAGTTAAGACACCATTACTCCTGTCCAAACATTGATTCCGAACCTTCTTGAAACTTTCCGGAACGAATAATTCTTTGATTATTTGAAGACCAATACCTGTTGTTCTGCCGGTCAAACATAGCATTATTTGAGAATCGTCACTCATCAGTGAACAAAATTAAGTTAACTAAATTATTATTCTGTCACGTTTATTTAACTCCCAATTAGTACTCTTACAAAGTCAGCTTCATAAAGATGTTGATGAAGGTTATACTTAAAAGAATGATGTGTTTTTTTTTTTAATTCTTCTTACAAATTCTCTTAAGATTTAATGCCACTTCTCTTACGCAGCTGGATTTACGTTGACGTATCCCACAACATTGATTTCCATTTCTTCACTTATAATAAAATTATCATGTCAATTATTTTGTGGATTTCTGATTTTGAATAACAGCTTTCTAAAGAAAGAATGTGCAGGAAGGCGATGTCCCGTATAGCGGGCTGCATACAATGTACGGGCCTGTTGGGAGTTTTATATATAGGTATCAGAAAGATATCAACTTTTTCTCCATTTGTAAATTGATTATTTTCCATGACAATCCAAATCGATAACACTACAAAATTCATAATTAGATAAAAATGTATGAATAGAAGCAAAGCTACATAAGTAATATTTTGTTTTTAAAAAATAGTATATTATGCAACAAGTGCGGTAAACGGCATTTGACTCACGAATTTATTTGACACGAGCGGAGCGAGTTAAAAAGTTTACCGAACGTGTTGTATACTATACTTTTTCTACGACCGTCAGTTTTTGGGTACATTTTCGCAAAACTCGAATACATTCACTGACATGACTGTCAGAATTGGGAAACCTCAAAATTCAAAGCGTGGGAAATATCTCCGTAAAATCCCGGAAATATCCGAAGTGGCTCGGATTCGTGGGAAACGAAACTGACGTGGTAAAGCGACGCTTCCCGCACGCTAGATCGGTGCGTAATTAGGTATTTTACAGACGGGAGTAGAAAAATGTATTTACTTATCTAGTTTTTTCCTTCCTGTGTTTATTGTTTAACAGATTGTTGAGGTTTTATTTTCTAATACATTTTCAAAATAGTGTGTTGAATTATCGCAAAAAGTGTCAGATTTGAAAAGAAAAAAAATTCTATTCTCTTATTCTTCCGAGTTTCCGCTAAAAAGTGCTCGTAGCTTATGTCGTACATATACATACAATACTTACGTTAGTTTTTGACTGTATCCACATATTCCAAAAGCATTTCAACTTTTTTACCATAATAAAACACTTTCAACAAAAAATTCTAATCCTTGTATCTCAGAAGAAACTCTCTCTTGAATTTTATTTTTTTTAAATACTAATCTATTTTTTTCTTTCCGCTGCATTAGCTTGCCGGGAGTTTCTTCTGCATTTTTAATCTTACCGACATGACAATTAATAATTAATAAATAGAAGCAAAGCCACCTAAGTAATATTTTGTTTTTATAAATATATATTTACTTATCTGGTTTTTTTCCTTCCTGTGAGCTTCTTTTTAAAGGTTTTTCAAAATTTTGGTGTCAAAATGTTACAAAAAAAGTACCGGTTTTAAAAAGTTTTTGTTTCCAATGAGAAGAAGTAAAATGATCTGAATCCGTTTAAAGTTCGAAAGTTACTGTCGTTTCCGTTCAAACCGGAATTGCAACCATTGTATATTCGGCCTGTATTAACCCTTCCAAATTTCAAATGGCTATCTTTCTTGTGTCACCCGGTTATATTCCAAAAGATTAGTTAACGTCTGCGTTCTTCCCTATATCTAAAATGAGAAATCCAAAAGGATGCAATGATTTCGAACTTATCTGTCTAATGCCTTACTGACTTTAAATATTCTGTCTAATGCCTTACTGACTTTAAGTATTTCTAAAAATAATTCAGTTTTGGACCAGGATGTAGAAGTTCAATCACAGAGTTTCAACACTAAATGGCCAATATTATATGGTTAAATACTACATTTATTATGTATACTTGGAATGGAATCCATAACTCTGAAAGAGAAGATAATGAAGAAAAGTGATATGGATAAGTATGCTGAGAATATCATGGAGAAAGCATATGACGAATGAATCTGTATTATTGCGCACAAACTAGTTATTTCAAAAGCATTTTTAATCATTCTTTTTTGAAAGCTATTTGCTATATCATTTGATCAAATTTTGTATTTACAATAGATTGTTTTTTTTTTACTTTATCCGGTCCAATAGGCCCGCTGTTGTGCCAAATAAGTTATGTTAACTTGCCCCAACATAAATATTTGTGACTAAATTTGTTTTGGAAAACACAAGCAAATAAATGTGGTAATATAATGCAAGTACGCCCTGATGCTCTAGATTCTAGATTAAACTGAAAATATATGCAATTTTTTGATACTTTAAAGGCTATAGAAAATTCAATCTCGCGCAATGACATGTGGCATTCGGTTTAACATCTGTTCTATATATTTCTAATCTTTAGGGACAAGTTTACTATATTGTTGCTCCATCATCACTAGGCCGTTCAAGCCGAGTGGCCTTTATGTCGCTTTCCACATATGCTCTTGATGTTACATAAAAGGGAGAAGTGTCTCTCTCGGTTTCGGGGCCAGGTGATGTCGGCCCCACAAAAGCATACAGATAAACGTCAAATTAAAGAAAAAAAAAATTTGAGTACCCAAGGATTATTTGTTATTGATCAGGATTTTTTTCAGTTTAAAAACAAAATGTTCTAAATTGTTTAAGAAATATTGAAAATGTTATTTATAAATTATTGCTTACATTATACCACATGCTGTATCAGGCGCTATAGTTCTGTCTTCCTTGTATTTTACAATATCCACATTCCTACATACTTTTCGTAAAACACTGGCAGCTCCATTTGCCATTAGATGGCAGGGTTCCTCAGGCAAAACACCAGCAACAAAACTCCAACCATAAATTGAAGTTACATTCCCTAGTTCAGTCATAATTACCGGCTTTAATGCTTGAATAGGTTTGATTGTAACTATAACTTCACCACCACCTTTGGGAAAATAGCCCCTCCTAATCAACTCAAAGTCAAATGTTGCACCAAATTTTTCCATTACTGGTCTGAACACTTCAGTTGTATAGTCAATTTGGGGCGCCATTTCGGTATTGGTACCGCCGAACAATCTTAATGTCACTGGTTCTTTAGCAAATATTGCACACGGAATTGCGAGCTGCATCAGTAGCGTTATGCTGCCAGCAGTTTTCACAAAAGCTGTAAAGAAGCCCCCTCGTAGGTCACCGGGGCAAAACTTCACCTCATTGGAGCCGATTTGGGCGCCTTGAACTTTAGCTGAACACATTTGTTGAAGTAACTCCACTCCTACATTTTTATACACCTACTTGTAATTAGTTAAAGATAGTTGCAGATCCATACCTTTCAAGTGCTGTTCCAGAAGGCCAGTTTTGTTTTTCCTCCCAGCTCTGATTTTAAATATTCTTATTGGAATTTTTTTGAGACAGCTTAATGTAAGAGCCACTCTCAAAATTTGACCTCCCTGGAATAAATGCGAATTACTTGTAAAGATATTAGTTATTGCCTAGTTTTATGTACCCCTTCTAAAGTAGACCCGTCAATTTCCACTAGGGACTGCATTTTTAAATTAATTTAATAATTTCCAAAATGAAAGAGGTTATTATCATAGAATATAAAAATAGGAAACTTCTTCTTATTTTTTGCAACATTGTCCTTCAGTGTTCCATGAAACATAAATATAGACACAGTGTATAAGTTTGTAGTTGCCAAATAAATTATTACGAATATATACAAAGTTTTAATTATATTAATTATTAATTAATAAATAATTAATTTATCATAAATGTATTACTTCTACTTGAACGCTCCCGAAAATAAGGAATAATATGACTAAAGCCGATCTAAAACTTTTCTATTGAGATTTGGGTAACCTCCTGGTTTAAGGCAGTAGATAAAATCGCAACCATGATTTCTACTGGACTTTCTTTATTTCCTTTCGACGCTCTTCAAAAGAGGACGCCACAAAACGATTTAGAGGTTCTCAATATTCCAAGAACTTTTGCACATTGTCCTATAGTATTTTAAGCTTTCACTTATCAAGATTTTCTAAAATATAAATAAATTTAAATCAATAACCGACAAACCTTAAATGCTTAACATCTGCAATAAAAAAATAGGTTTCACAGTGTTCAAAATTTGTGTATTTGATTTATCTGCGGGTTAAAAGCTTAGGATCATATTTATAAGGTTATTACATGTATCTTATAACTATATCGATAATGCAGTTGCCAGACTGCAGTGAAAATTGACGTGCCCCAGGCGACATTGATATTTTCCTAGAGCCTCTACAATTCACCCAGTAAACTATACTTCTTCTAAATGAGGTCCACACACTTAAATTTAAATTTTCCTAAGCAAGAAAGTGTTGAAAGGACATTAACGAAAAAACACGAAATAGAAAAAACAAAAACAAAAAGGTCCTACGCATTGGACAACTGACAACATCTGAGATAAAAAACGCACAACAAATACTTGAAAACACGAAAACCAGCACATCTTCAATACTATAAGCAACTTAGAAACTATACAGAACACGCAATAATACGAGGAAAAATAGCGTATTTTATAGTCACTTTTCCAGTAAAAAAGGCAAAGATTTTTCAAAAAGACCAGTTAAACGCGCAGTTAATAAATACTTTAAAACACTGTGCAACAGTTACTGACGGTCTCGAAAGAGACTATCCAGTATTACAATTTAAACAGTTTGGAGCATGGAATGCCGCGGTTTAACTTTCGCCTCTGGAACAAAAGTGATGTAACAAACGAAATTAAAACTAATGGTATGAATGGAATTTTTATACAAGATTTGAAATTATACTTGCCATTCTGTATAAATCATTTGGTATCAGCCCAATAAGAATACTCCCTGCGCTTTCCAAAGCTTTTGAAAAACACATGTTTAATCAAAGTTATCATGTTGTAACTTTAAACAGCATAATTCCCAATAATTAATCTGGCTAGTCAAGCTCCGCTATTTTGAAGTTTCTAGTGTAATCAAACTTTTTGAGAGTTATTTCAAAAATGGAACGCATTGCGTCGCGGTTATCACGGATAATTAAATTGAAAAGTCAAATTACGGCAGACTGTCCGCTGATGCACCTCAAGGCTCTATTCCAGGTCCCATATTATTCAATTTACATCCCAGATATGGGTAAATGCAGCTCAATTGCAGCAATACGCCAATGATTCTCAACTGTTAATGTCATTCAATATTGACAAATTTATGCCTTCGACCACAATTTAAAACCGAATCCTGGAAAATCATAAGTTTTGCTATTTGCTGGCAACAAAAATAATGAGGAGTTCATCAAGACCAATTTAAACATAATAATTCAAAATCTTCCTGTTCCACTGATTTATGAAGCAAAAAATTTGGGCGTAATCTTTGAGACCGGATTATTGTTTGAAACGCACGTGGAAAAAAGCTTCAAATTGCCTATATGCGTTAATAGTATATTATGCAACATGTGTGGCAAACTGCGTTCGAGTCACGAGTTTATTTGGCACGAGCGGAGCGAGTGTGCAATAAACGAGTCAGTTTTTGGGTATATTTTTGCAAAACAACACGAATACATTCACTGACACGACTGTCAGAATTGCCAAAAGTCCAAAATCTCTGAAAACCCGTGCGGTAATATCCCGGAAATGACCGAACTCGCTCGGGACAAGAAAATCACGTATATAATTAGGTATTTTACAGAAGAGTGTGGAAAAAAAATCTATTAAGCGACATTTGCCATCTACGCTAAAGATTCAGCTTTGTAATACTGATATTATTGCTGCTTGATTACAGCCACGTGGTCTATGGGGACTCTTTGACCTTGCGGAGGATACAAAAAATCGAGATGCTACAAAAGCCGCGCATAAGGTGTGCTTACAATATAATGTACCCTTTCGACATCACATAACACCCTATTTAAATTCTAAGAAATTATTAAATATGGTATCACAGAAAATATCACATGCTTTGTTTTGTAATTGGAATTGTACTTGGTGGCAGGCCGCCCTATCTCGCAGGGCTGTTTCATGCCTTCGAGCATTATCCTAACACCAGATATAACTGATTTTAAATTGTCGCAACATAAAACTGCGATTTTTCAAGTCAATCATCTATGTCGCTGCTAGTGATTGGAATGCCACACCTAATCATCAAATTACAAAATAGAATTTCTGCAAGAAAATTAAAAAAATAGATTTTACTGGAACAAAATGATATACCGTATATATAGTGTATAATATGCTAAGATTTTCTGTGGCTTCAGTTGTCGCTATAGAGGTTTTGTCCCTATTTCCTTTCTGAACGACGTTATATTTAGTTATATCTATATTTTTGTTAGTCTTAGTTTAAAACAATATTTTTTTATAGTTACAATATATCATTTTTGATTTAATACATGTCTGCACAACGCAGGTATGTTCCGTTTCTGTGTAATAGTTTTTTTTTATAATCACTGTGTTTGTATGTAGCTTGGCAAATAAAACGGTCTGGTTTATTGATTAACATATGTAATCTGTAATATGTAATCTGTAAATCGATTATATACATTTGACACCAATATTTCTTCTTACTTGAAAACAACAATTTATAAAATTAAATTAACAAATAATTTTCGTTATTACATGAAAATGCTTTATACGATTATATATGAATTTTTTCTCATTTATCATTAACAGTTACTCTATCAAAATATTTAAAGTCTCACTGACCATTTTCCCCTATCTTGCCCATTAATTGTTCTTTTGTGATGGCCGAAGCGTTATACATTATTTTTTACATTACCGTAAAATCTGATTACTTTCCAAATGTTTTGAAGACAAGTTTTGTTCGTGTGCCTATTTACAAGACCGGAAATAAAATTTAAACGAGGAATAACTACTCTTTTATCATCAGATATTACAATCCAAAACTTTGTATGTCGTCATGATACGAAACTGAGTTTCACATATTACTTCCCAGTGATCATATTCTCGCCTGGAAATCTTTACATACATAACCATATAACATAACACATAACCTTTTTTTACTAAGCTTGCAACTCTGGGCTTGAATAGTCCCATACTTAGCTCATCCCAGAAAGAACTGAGATTGTTACAGTGAAAAATTTTTTGTCTTATGAAATGCATGTTCCATCAGGATTTCACTGGTTACTTCATTCATGTTTCAGATTCTGGGAGTTCTTTCATTTGCTGATGACTTAAAACTCCAAAATTCAAAATGTTTAGTAGTTTAGAACGGACTCAGTAGTCGAGCAGTCGGTACCCGTTTAATAATACGTCCGCTTGTCGAAGTCTTGATTACTTTTTCGTTGTCAAAATAAGAGACTTAGATGTTAATTTAGTTTAATTAATTTAAACTGTCAATTGTCCTTTGTTGTACGTTTTACATCAATCGAACATTTTTTAATTTTATACTTTTTTACAATTGCGTTAGTATTAGTTTAACTTTACTTTTTATTGTAGATTATATAGTATACCTTAAGTATTTTGTAGTAATCCATTTGTATTTATTTTAGTAAGTATATTAATGAACAGTTTCGTCAGTCATTAAATAAATAAAATATCCGGTGTTGAATAAATTTTATATCAGCTACTAGATCACGTAGAACTTTTTTTTAAAATAATAAACTTTTTTCATAAAATTTAGAATAAAAAAGTTTCGCGTATGGCACTGACTTAGGTGGAGTCACTGTATTTCCCACCTGTTAAGAATTCGGGCGTTCGTTTTAATGGCTTCCCTTCCATTCACACGTTCAAACTAGCGCCTAACAATCGAACCAAACGAGGTGCTGCATAACAAAAAATTTAACTAACCAAAACTCAGCGTAAAGCACATTGCTATTAGATATACAGGGTGTTCTCTAATTGAATGTCAATAATTAAAAGGGTGAGTTTTGGGTGATAAAGTTTTGAAAAATAAAATATATTTTTTTACCACTTTAGATACCTCAATTAAATTTGGAACACATGTACTATGTATTTCGGAATTTCACCTGTTGATTTTAGCAGATATTTACGGTACGCCACTGAGTTTTCTTAAAATAAAAATTATTCTCAAAATCTCAAATCATTTCTTAATTGTTTTATTTTTTTAATCTGATGTACTGTTTCCGCTTAAAAAAATAAAAACCTCTTCTCTGCATGGTCATAACATGTTCATAACAATATCGTTAGTATAACAGCATGCAGAGAATTATAATCATCATTATTTCTTACATAAGTAAGTCAGCTACTCAACATTAATCCAACACAATTAATCTATATATTATATACCTATACTTAATATATTTACTACAAAAATATTTTTGGTTAGTTAGTTAATTACAAGACGAAAAAACCCAATCAGCACTTAATTTATCTAATAACACGCCTTTAATATTCCTCCGAAATAGTTTTAAAGATGATAAGGCAAAGAAGTGTCTATGCCAATTAACACCCGCTCGTAAAGAGCAGATCTGTGTTGAGGCACAGATAGCGTATTCTTGTATATTAACACAGCGAATAGGTACTCAAATAAATTGTGTATTCTCAACCACTGCAACAACTTAATGTTAGGGGACACGTGGTCATATTTCTTTAAGCCATACACAAACCTAAAACAGTTGTTTTGTATTTTTTGAATGCGTCGACGATCAAAAAGTATTAAACATGGTTAAAACAGTACGAGGCAATATGACAATGCAGACATAATATATGACTCACACAGTTTTGGTATATAGAGCCTTAAGTAAAAGGTAAGTTCTTTTGATTAAATTTGAAATGTGCTCATTAAATCTTAATGATACGTGCACCGTTACTCCTAAATTTTTGGCCTTGGTAGCAAATGACAAGGGTTCCTCATTTATCTCAAGATGCAAATATCTTTTTAGGAAGTGCATTGCAGAGTCGCGAGCAAAGAGTAGCACCTGAGTTTTAGCCGCATTTAATCTGCTGCAGATCGAAATTAATATCTGCTTCGACCTCATCATAATGGAACGGGTCAAAAAAATAAACAAACTAGGTATCGTCAGCATATGATTGAGATTAGCGAAACTGCGGCGCGGTACCCAAATCAAATATAAATAAATAAAATAATAAAAATAATAGCGACCCCCTGATACCACTTCACCAACTTTCGAAACACCAGCTGTCGTCCTAACAACTTGTCTTCTATTTTCCAAGTAGTTGCAAAAGAATGCCAGTGGGCAGTCAGATACTCCAAAGTATTGCAATTTAGTGCATAAAAGTGAATGATCCACACAATCAAAAACTCGAGAAAAGTCGAGAAGAATTTGTATGGTGGCAAGTTTGTCATCTAAACTCTGAAAAATTCGATCCGTCACATCCCGGACGGAAATCCAATTGAAAAACAGTTAGGACGTCATTATTAACAAATTCATAAAGTTGTAAGTAGACTACCCTCTCCAGAACCTGGCTCAACACAGATAGTAAGGTTGTAAGGTAGTAGGCTAAACGGCCTTAGATCATTAAACGATGCAGGACAACTTACTTTAGGAATTGGACACACAACATCTGTCTCTACTATGTGGATTATATGATTAAGTAGTATGGGTAGACTCAGTTTTGACTATAGATAGCTGACTTTGTTTGGTCAGCTGTAGGGAAGCGACAGTGAATCTCAGACGCGTGATGTCGCGTAGTCTAAAAGCGATCGATCAATTCTGCATCTGCCTGTGTAGCCGAAAAAGCCGCAAGAAAATGTTGATTTAGCGCCTCGCAATCTGCCATGTTATCTGGTAACTCCGGTCCTGGTTGAGTGAGCATATGTACAGATTTCAAACGTTTCCACAGAGTCGACGCATCCTGAGTCCCGACAAACTTCAGATACGTCGCTTTTTCACGGCTCAAAACTGCCAAGGTGCTTATAGGTATTCCAATTGGAAACTGATTTGTTCAGTTTATACTTTTGAAGAGCTCTATCCCGCTCTAGAAATATTTTAACCAAATTCATAGTAAGAAACTCAATTTTGCTATCAATATCATTTATATAATAGAGTTCGTCCGATTTAATTTTGTTCATATCATAGTAGAAAGCTGGCCTGTCGAAATGCTTGCAGCATCTGTAAGTATACATTCTTTGTTTTCGGCTTTTAACTGTAAGTGAGAGCTCATAAAACAAACAATAAATTCAGTATATTACTTATGAAAATAGGATCCAGAAGATTCGCTGTGGTTGCAGTAACCCTTGTGGGTTCATCTACGACATATTATAACAGTCAAAACAGCTTCTGATAGGATTTGAAGGATCCAATAAGTTCACATTTACATCACCGACAATAACTGTGCAATCAAATATAGGTATAACTTCAGATAATATTGTATGATACGAATTTACGGATTCCCCTAGAGAACACCCTGTGAGTGAACGATATACAACTCCTACCATTACAGTACAATTTTTTAATACTAAAATTGATCAGCAGATTCTCTAATAGGTTATTATTACCAGCGTGAACAGAATATTTTGATGCTTTTATATCACTACGAACATAAATAGCTAGGCCGCCTCTAGCTCGACCTTCTTCGGTTTTTCCTAATTAAATTATAACCCTTAATTTCGACTAACGACGAATGAATTTGTCGCCTTAGACAAGTTTCCGTCATGCAGACTATATAAAAATCGTTAGCGATAATTAAATCTCTGATATCCAAAAAGTGAACAGTTAAAGAACCAACATTAAAGTTAGCGATTCTGAGGTTACGACACACCGCCATCGCAATAGAAGAGCGTGAGGATTAACAATTAGAAGATTAACAATTAACACTTCTTTGCGAATAGTAGCGTAAAGAAGAGTTTACTCATCCTGCACTCCCAAATCCGAAATCCTTTATGCTTTATGCGCTGACAAAAACAAGTCCATTGTTGCTCCACACGTATTTGTAGCCTTTGGTCTTCAATTTCATAGCATTTTTTAATAGCTCATACGTTGTTTTACATAACTCTTCGTTAATAAAAATTTTATGTTTTAGGTTGTTAATGCCACACGGTGTTGTATACAAAGGACCCTTTTATTTTCTGAGGCGCAACAGTTCTGTAGCCATGTTCTTCTCTTTGAAGCTAATAGAAGTCGATGGTCCTATAGTCCTAGGCCTGATAATTTTTGGATGTTTAATACTATTTTCGGTTATGCGACTATTTACTTGCTTTATTACTTTTAACGTTTTCTCCTTAATCGTCGTGTTGTCATCTTGATGGTGATATGCTCCATTTACAAGTAGCTTCTTTCCCATTCTCTCAACTTCCATATCATGCAATTTGGACTGCAACATTTGGACATCAATCTTCAACCTGCGATTTTCGTTTTTCACCTCATCTATCATCTCGCCCATAACTTCATTTGTCTGTTTTTGAGATTTCGTACATGGAGTTAAAGAAAACTAGAGATTTTTTTATAGATAAGAATTCCTGTATAAGGCTTAAAATTGCATTCTTAAGATCAAGTATTAATAGACGAAGTGTCTCATCATTATCATCACTGACAACACTGTGCACCCTGGTATGACTTGCATTTAAATTTGAGGAACACAGCGCTTCTCCAAACGATGATGGAGTCTTCCTCCTACATACGCCACATACCCAAATTGTATCTCCTTCAGCTATCACTCGCAACACCAATTCGCTTAATTTTGCACAAATTGCCACAAATAGAACACTGTATCTTGCTACATGTCTTGGATACATACGCACCACACAAACCAATAGGTACCGCCGGCGGAAAACGAACGCTCCACGCTCACACACTACAAAAACGCACTGCAGTTCCGGCAAAAAATTACTGCCTAGCCGTAACATTTTCGGAGCAAAATACGACTACAAGTTATCGCCAATGTATAACAATACCTTTACATATCTTTTTAGAAATTAATTACAAGTAAATTTCCCAAAAAAACAGCACTTGAGCGCAGCAAACAACTCTCATTACAACTATATTAAGTTCAAGAGATTATAATAGACATGTGAAATTTCGTACACCCAATGCTGTATTTAAAAAAAATTGTGGTTCACTAAATAATGCCTTCATTAAAATACCTGAAGTGGTATCACAGATATAAATATATTTTAATTTTGAAAACTTTACCACCTCTCAAAAGTTAAGACTTTTAGGACATATGTGCATATGAAGGGTTCTTTTTAAAATGGACTCAAAAATCGCCCTCTTAATCATTGACATTCCATTAGAAAACACCACGTATAGAGGTTCTGCCTATGCTGATAGTGCAGGAGTGTTTGAAGTGATGATGAAAAAAAATATTGAGACAGAATATTAATTTGAGCATGCACGGTCATTTGACATTTTGTTTTCAACCAATAAGACCTAGCGGCATTCAATAACCAACATGGCCGCTTACAGTTCGTCATTTCGACAGGTTTCAGTTTAGATGTTTATGCCAATATTTTTTCAAAATATGCCCAGATCCAATATTTTTTTCGCGAACGAAAAAACTACTTTGCATTATGACTAATTATTTTTATATTTACCCCTTTAAATAATAACTGAAACACCGCAATGACTTTTTCTTCTACCACTTGCTCAATATGCAATATAAATACCCAGTTGTGCACTGATCAATAGTGCGGAAAGTGTCACTTCGTCAGCAGCGTTCGACACCATCGCGAGCCTCTTTGGGCGTTTCCGGTACTTTAGTCACGGATTTGGAAGGAATTTTGACGTTTGCTAGTTCTAACACATCACTCAGTGAATGTATTCGTGGTGTTGCAAAAATGTAGTTAAATAATTTTCCCGATTTGACTGATTTAAAAAAATAATTTTTAGGTTATGTGAAACTAAAAAAACTATTAACAAATAGACAAACAACGGGCATATATATATATATATATATATATATATATATATATATATATATATATATATATATATATATATATATATATATATATATATATATATATATATATATATATATATATATATATATATATATATATATATATATATATATATATATATATATATATATATATATATATATATATATATATATATATATATATATATATATATATATATATATATATATATATATATATATATATATATATATAATATATATAATTCTTTTCTCTTTTTTTTCAGATTTAGAAAATGACTTACTTTAAAAATTACCAAAAGCGTAAATCAATAAAACTGAAACTCCGCTTTCTATTGGAGATAGACGAACACTAATGCTCTGGAGCTCAATTTTGATAAAAAAATCAAACGGTGTTTTTAAAAAAAGTGCATTTTGAAAAAATGATTGTATAATTTTATGTTATGGAAAATTTGGCGTTTTAATATTGGACATCCTGAATGTTTAACATATTTATAATAAATTTATAGATATTTTGCCCGAAAGTTTTGAACAAGTAGGACTTGCACGGATCAATGTGAGTTTTGATTAGTTGACAAATAAATGGAACTGTATAGTGTGTTTAATGAAAGCGAAGAATACAATCAACGCAAACAATATGCATAACGACCAATATCCTGAAAGAAAACAACCTCCTTAAAGACAATTTCCCAAGATCCCGATACAACCTAATTGACAGTAACCAGTTTGAGAGAAGTGGTTGTGGTTTGGGGAGACGTTAAAAATAATTTTACAACGTGAACATGAAACACCAACAAGGCTTGCAAGAACAAAGATCAGAAAAACTAAAAAAAGAAACATACATTCCACACATTACCAGAAAAATGCAATAGTGCAAGTGGTTCCCAGCAAAATTGTAAGCACAATATCTAGTATGCTATGTTTCTCGAAAAGCAATTTTAAGGTTCTTTTCAAGGATCCAAAAACATATAACGTCCCATATAAAAAAAACGATTTTCGGTTGATAAATAACAAGATATTAATATAAAAGGTACTTAAGTGACTTTATTCTGCGTAAAAAATTCTGTGTTAATGTTTTCAGAGAAATACAAAACTTTCTATAACAAAATTGCAGTTTTCACCATTATGAAATGAAAGTAGAAAATACTCCAGAAAATGCGAACTAAAAGTTTCACCAATAAAATTCGCAAAAATTTTACAATGGTATTTGTAAAAATCGGTTACTGTGCAACCAAATGTTACACACTAGACGTAACCTGCAAATAACTTAAAAATAGTTCAGTGATAATTTGGCATTTGTTTATTATTTAAATGTGACTTACCCTTCGATAAAGTCATTCGGATCGAAGATTTTATTTTTTAATCTGTGTATGTCGAACCAACTCTGTAATACACAAAATGTTATTGTAATGAAATTAAGTGCAAAATGTCAAGCTATATGCATAGAATGTTTTCTGGTATAAATATGCGGTATCAATTTATGATAATACCTTCGAAAAGTAACAAAAATAGTTTTGGTCGCTTTACATGGAAGTCTTAATTAGAATTTTCCAGAAGTTTTCTTTTTTTACTTGATGCAGTCCTACAAAAAGTGCGGTAAACGGCATTTGACTCACGAGTTTATTTGGCACGAGCGGGAGTAGAAAAAAATGTTACCGAACGTGTTGCCTACTATATTTTTTCTACGACCGTTAGTTTTTGGGTACATTTTCGCAAAACTCGAATACATTCACTGACATGACTGTCAGAATTGGGAAACCTCAAAATTCAAAGCGTGGGAAATATTTCCGTAAAATCCCGGAAATATCCGAAGTGGTTCGAATCCGTAAGAAGCAAAACTGACGTCGTAAAGTGACGCTTTCCGCACGCTAGATCGGTGTGTAATCAGGTATTTTACAGACAGGAGTAGATGTAAATATGATCAATAACTAGGCATACTTAAATACTTGTGAAAAGAAATCAATCAATCAATAGAACAACACAAATTAGTCGCACATTTTTTATTCTACATAAGATATGATTATTGTTATTTAAATTTAAAAAAAAACCGTTTTTTACAGTTTTCCCTTTTTTAGTTTTTTTCAGCGTTCTGAATTAGTAATAATTAAAATTTCTAACTAAATTTGTTTAACAGACCGTTCTCTACAGGATAAGTTAACAGAAATTTTAAAGGAGTTAGGAGTGTATGAAAATTTTCCAGCTATTTTTCGGTCTGCAAACGTCAACTTTGATACAAATTGTCAAATATCTTAGAAACGATGAAATTTAGATATGGTTATGGTTAAGGTATTATGGTTAATTTTTAAAATTACTTTCACACTATACAGGTTGTAACAAAACTGTTAGAATGTCAAAGTTGTTTAAATGCAACCCCCCTAGCTTTCCTGGATTCTGTAATCAAAATAAATATGCGTTTTAATTGGGTTTTGTTACCTAAATCTTAAGATTTTTCAAATAATTTGAGTTTTGTCAAAAAGTAATTTAATTTAAATTTGAATGTAATGTTAATTGCTTTCAAATAAACAAATAAAAGAAGTAAAAAGTAATTAAAAATATTCTTTTTATTATTTATTATTAAATTTTATTTGAAATTTTCATTGCTTGTATTATGGGCCAAGAGGCTTCCTCTGTTGGGGTATGAAACTCGTTCCATATGCTCTGCTCTTCTTTATTTGCAATTAAACAAATAGGTATTCTAGACCGTTTTTATGCCATCACTTTTTTGTTAATCAACCGATTCACTCAGTAAGATAAGCAGTTCCGTATTTTACAGATAAGAATATTATTTTCAAATATATTCCGTTGCTAAATTTCAAATATACTCCTACTCACCTTAGAATGAAGTGACTATCTAATATATTAGTTGTTAATAAACTATATTGTGTTTAATTAAATGTAAAAATATCCTAGCCGTGCGGTAAAATCTCCAAGCCCGGGCGGTAATATCCTGGAAATGTCCGAAGTGGCTCGGATCCGTGGGAAACAAAACTGACGTGGTAAAATGACACTTACCGCACGCTAGAAGGGAGTAAAAACAGTATATTATGCAACAAGTGCGGTAAACGGCATTTGACTCTCGAGTTTATTTGAAACGAGCGGAGGGCAGCGGAGCGAGTGTTTTTTAAACGAGTGACTTAAAAAGTTTACCGAACGTGTTGCGTACTATACTTTTTCTACGACTGTTAATTTTTGGGTACATTTTCGCAAAACAGCACGAATATAATTGACAATCGTTTAAAATTCAAGGAGTGGGAAATATCTCCGAAAACATCCGATCGTTCCCAAACCCGTGCGGTAAAATCCCGGAAGTGTCCGAAGTGGCTCGGATCCGTGGGAAACGAAACTGACGTGGTAAAGTGACGCTTCCCGCATGCTAGATCGGTATGCATTTACATACGGGAGTAGAAAAAATATTTTTGCTCTACATTGAACTGTTTAGTTTTTATAAACGTTTAAAGTAGACAAAATGCGCCAATATAAAACGTTTTAAGTGTCAATAACTCAAAAACAACTGAGGAATATAGCCAATACGACATTGAACAAAACTTATCGCAAATGTTTAGGAGTTTGATTAAATGTAATAATATTTGAAGTGTTCCATTAAAAAAACATTTTTGGAATTCATGTTTTTGAGGCCCCCTGTAACTTTATAACTTTTGTACTCAACGTTTTTTTTTTAAAACCTGTATTTAATGCGGGTAGGACAAAATTTAATGTAATGTAAATGTACTCCCTGCAAATAGAAGCACAAGAAATGTTTATTTTGGAATATATTTCATGTGTTTGAATAAGTTGATACAAAATATCTTTAAAATTTATATTACGTTTTATTTGCTAGAATTGACATTTAGGCCACTGAAACCTAAGAGCGAGTAAGATACCAGTTGGCAATTACAAGTGGCCCAAACACTAATTCGTTTGAATTATACGCTGACGTTACGTCGATCGATGAATTCGTCTCGATTAACGGTTCGAATTCATCGGTTAACACGCTCAACCCCTACGGGGTCGGAGATGGGAATTTGGCGAGCGATCGGCGGAGAAGGAATAGCCGCGACTCGGACCGTTAAACCCCTTGATGACCTTTGGTCAGCGAGACGCGGTCCGAGATGCGGGACGCTGCGCTTGCTGGACCAGTTCAACTGCCGAATTAATCTGGTCGGCGTAACGGTCATCCGTTTTCTTATTGCGTCCGTGGCGCGGTGGGAATCCGGAGGGATGAACACCGGGTCATCCATCCATAGTCAATCACCGCTTTCTCCCGTTAACAATTTTTATACAGAGAAAGAAAACGGTTGTGTATCGGCCGTCAAATTCAATAATAATTTATTTTTTTAATAATAATAAAAACACTCCCAATCTACAGCATCTACAGGTCCCTTAGCTGTTAATCTCTATTGCAGATTCAATTGTTTGTGCATTCATTTGTAATGTATTCTAAGCTTTTCTAGATCTTATTAAATATGTCAATGTTCTTTAAATATGCTAACGTATTTGTAATATGTTCTTTTTTCAAATTGTCTTCAAATGATAGAATTATTTTATGCTTGTCTCTGCGTGTTATATGTTGGACATTCATTGAGTTGTTAAGAGACAGTTGTTGAGACAGAAGAAGATGTTTATGTGTAAGGACCGTATGTCCTGCACGTAGTCTAAAGACTCGTACTGCTTCAGGGCTAGAAAGTTGTGTAGATTCATATTTTGTTTTTTCTTCTGGTCCTATTTTTCGAAGCAAAGTCACAGTTCTACTCCAAGTGTTTTGCCAGTCATCTCTAATTTTTTAGTTGACTAATTGTCTGAACTGTTTTCTTCTTATTACTGTTTGTAGACTGTTTCTTGCAGATGAGTATACAATACTGCTATAATCAACTTTTGACAGAATGATTGCTTTATATAATTGAAGCAAACTTTTTGTAACTACTCCCTGATTTGTGTGTGACAAGACTTTTAGAAGGTAATTGCTTACAATCTGTGGTTAGCTTCTCAATATGCTTTTGCCGGGTAAGTCTACTGTCAAAAAATAGAAATCTGATGGTGCTCACACACTCGATAGTATTCTCTCCCAAATAAAGGACTGAGTCATAAGGAGGTTTTCTGAGATGACAAAATTGCACGCATTTTGTTTTCTTTGGAAAATTAAAAGCCAATTTATTCCCCGTTTCCGATTATTACATTAATAGTTGCTTGTAACACTTTAGTTATATCTCCAACTTTTTTTCCACTACAGAACATTGCTACGTCATCAGCATAGATACATCTTTTTATTTCTGGACTTATGTTTCTACATATATCATTTATGGCAATTGCAAATAGCGTACAGCTAAGTGTTGACCACTGTGGGATGCCGTTCTCCAGTAGTCTAGGTGTAGAATGTCTCCAACTCTGACTCTGAAACTTCTATTTGAGATAAATGATTTAATAAATAGTGGAAGTGTACTTTAAATTCATTTTTCCTAGTTTATCTAATATTGCAAATCGCCACGTCATATCAATAGCTCCTTTAATATCAAAAAATACAGATACGAAATGTCCTCTCTTTCTAAAGGCCTCTTGTATGTGATGCTGAAGCAATACTAGATGATGATAGTTGATCGTTTTTTTTTTCTGTACCCTGCTTGGTAGGGAACTAATAAGTTGTTACTCTCTAAGTAGCTTTGAAGTCTGTTGGGGCCGGGCCGGCTTGAAAGTTCTAATTTTTTTTTATTTGGTATGGGGATGGGAACTACTACTGCCTCTTTCCAGGAATGGGAGTAGACCTTTTCTTTCCAAAGTTTATTGTATACCTCCAATAGTGCTTGTTTGGCCTGTTTTGTTAAATTTTGCAACATATCATTGGAAATAGTATTAGGGCCAGGAGCTCCTTGTTTGGATTGCTGAAGTGATTTATTTAGGTCATCTGTTTTCAAGGTTAAGTTATATTCACAGGAACCGTTTTCAGCAAAATTCAGATATGTTTTTTGTTCGGCTTTTATTTTCAAGAAATCAGGGTCATAATTTGTTTCAAAATGAGCGGCCATTGTCCCCACTATTTCAGTCTGATCTTGAGTTATGATTCCAGCTTCTGTTTGAATGGAGGTAATTGTGTTGTTTAAACTCAGTCCTGAAACTGCTTTCACTTTTTTCCATATTACCCTTACATCTTCACTTGGTGTTATGCTATGCAATTATCTCTTTTATTTTTAAGAATTGTTTTTCTTGGTAATGCTCTGGCTCTTGTAAAATGTATGAGATTGTCTGTTGTAGGATACTGTTTAAACCTGTTAAATGCTTGTTTCTTTAGTTTAATGACTTGTCTTATTTCAGAACTCCACCAAGGTGCTGTTTTTGGTATAGCAATATTCGCTGCTGCTACAATGCACTGTGTAAAGCTCTCTAGTAGGATTTGGTGGTACATTCAGAGCGTTGGAGTATTTATTCCAGTCTGCTTTTCTCTTTTTATCTTTTTCGGCTTTCCTATTTGTATTCTTTTTTTAAAGTGGTCACTATTGTGTAGTTCTACTGTCCAAGTAAGTGTTGTTGCTAATTCGCTCACCGCGCAGGGCGTCCGTAATGGATTTCACGTCCAACTTCCTAAAAAAAAAAAAATAATAATAATAAAACTAACCAAAACACTTTTGTCGATTAAAAAAACCTCATTATGATCCAGTACTCTACTTAGAAGAAAATATCATCGAGTGTGCAGATACAACAAAATTTTTAGGACTTGTTGTATATAGCAAACTTATTGGCGAAAGCAAATTAAGAAACTCAGCACAGAGTGTAAACAATCACTAAATATCCTGAAACTTTTATCACACACAAAATGGGGAGCCGATCCAAAAAGTTTACTTCAAATCTACAAAACCCTCATTCTATCAAAAATTGACTATGGCTGCATCGCTTAATCATGTGCGAGAAAAAACTTATTAGATCTGCTAGATCGTATTCAAAATTTGGGTGCTTTTCCAACAACACCTGTCCAGAGCCTCTACTATGGACCTGGATTGATGCCACTAAACCTACGAAGTGAAATAGAAATGACAACATATATAACAGCAAAAGCATATAAAAAAAAAAAACAAAAAATAAATTCTTATTCTCGGATATAAATGCTACTCCAGACGAAGAAGTACTACAAGAAAAAATTGAAGTTAATCTACCAAGAGAACTGATAGATGATAATGATAAGGTAACAATTGCAAACAACTTGTTATCAAGAAGAACTCGATTGGAGACAATTGGTTAATGAAAAAATTCCTCAGCACTGGCAAATCATCTGTATTGAATGTAACACATTGCATCGAAAAACAAAACCGGAAGTAACGGCATATGAGCACACAGATCTACCCAGACTTGAAGCAATGAGATCTTTTAGAATATCTACAGGACACACAACCCTTACCCAGAAACATCTCATTAACGGTTAACATCCTCCGAAGTGTAATATGTGTGAGGAATATATCACCGTCGTTCACATAATCAGTGAGTGTCTAATATATAGTTTACAAAGACAACAAACAATATAAAATAAAACCGATTATTGAAGACAACTTGAAGAAGGAATAGATTAAACATACATGGACATATTTAAAAGAGATTTACAATTAATACTATGATTAGACGAGGGACATACGTGTGAATGCAATAAAGACTGACTCACGAGAGAGTCCCGCACTCCCCTGCGCTTGCCACACAGTACGTCCGTTAAGGATTTCACCTCTAATTCCCTCAAAAATAAATAACAATAATAATAATAATAATTAGAAGTAGCAACAAAATGGCCTCCTCTATAACCCCCCCCCCCCTATTATCAATACTCACCAGAAACTGTACTAGAATCCAACACCCACCTACTCTATTGGGACCGGCCGATAACCACCGATAGAACTGTGGATTTCAACCGGCCTGACATAGTGGCCATTGACAAACAAAACGAACATTCATTTATTATAGATGTGGCGTGCCCACTTAGTGAGAATGTTTCTAAAACGGAGGTCGAAAAAATTACAAAGTATGAGAACCTGGCAAGAGAGATCAAAAATGTCAGGAAACTCAAAAAAGTATAGATAGTCCTCATAATAATTTCAGCAAACGGAGCCTTTACGATGCACCTAAAGAAAAATATCGATAAACTAAACTTACCAAGGCGATTGTACGAAATCATGCAAAAATGCGTAATTCTTCAGACGTCCCATATAACGCACAAGTTTCTGAATGGAACAGAACCATGAAAAGAAAAAAAAAGAGGATCTAGTGGAAAAGAATGAAATTTCTCTCCACCAGCCCGAGCCTAGCCCAAACATGAAGAAAACACCAAAGAAGTTATTCGGCAAGTGAAAGTTCCAGCTTCAGCTGAGGAAAAGAATATTAATAATAATAATAATAATAATAACTGCAAAGCAAACTAGCACCAGTTGCCAAATTCACAGAGGACATCCTAATGGAATTTGGAATAGAAAAGTGTGCATACATGCGACAGGTGAGGTTCAAGAATCTGATAACATTAGATTAATGGAGAAAATGGATTTTACAACACTACCCTGGCACGAAAAAAGTAAGAAGTAGAGGAGAATGAAAAGGGTGGGATCCGTCATGAAAACTTTCTTGTACGCAGGCGCACAAATTCAGGCTATCAACTCATGCGCTCTACCTCTCAGACAGATTTGCAGGCTTTAGAACGGAAAATAAGGACCAAGATGGTCAAACAACGCGTTCATCACCGGTCATCGTTAAACTTGCTGTCACAATGATTAGAATAGTTGGTATTTCGATCAAGATGATGCCTGTGGCGATAAATGATTTTTAAAGCACAATAAGGTCTTATAAGAATATATGATATGTGACTGAGAAACTTAGCACAACATATAGCAATAGATCATTAATAGTAATAAATCTTTGGGTATCTTGTACGATTAAGTTTTAATATATGCATAGATGGAACACTAATATAACTATTACACTACATTATTATTATATAATAATCTTTAAAATAAATTACATTGTTCAACGTCCATTTACAAGATAAATTTGCTCAAACATTTGTAAACTATAACTATTCACACATACGTTTTATGAAGGCAGAAAACGTCAATATTATTTACAGGAGTCATTAAATAATTTCATCAACACATAGTTTTGATCAAAAGATTTTTTGTGGCTAGGTGAAACACTGACGGTGATGCCCTTACGGTTCTTGAAGGTACTTGAAAATTAAGTTGACTCGGCAACTCAGGTCTACTCATTAGAGTTTCATAGTTTATGTAAAAACTGAAGTGAGACACACGTCCTGAGGATCAACTAAAATATACCGCATCAGTCATTCAAAAAATTGCTGTTGTGACGCAAATATACAAATACGAATGGTTGCTAGGGTAACTAGGAAAAGTGGGAAAAAATAATTCCCGAGGGTGACAATGAATCATTGCCGTGTGAGATTCTAATGGATCAATATTAAAATTTTCAAACTTACATAATAAATTGTGAACTTAAACACAATTGACACTTTTATAGAATATGCAAACTACATCGTATGCCTCTGAGCGTCCTTTGATATGATAACACTAGTTCACAGTTATGTAGCATTTTTGCTATTAGTCATTGTTTATATATATATATATATATATATATATATATATATATATATATATATATATATATATATATATATATATATATATATATATCCCAAAACACATTTGCGCCTTCAAAATTTACCTTTCTCACAAAACATAAGCACGGCGCAAATTGAGCTTAAAAACTCCCCTACATTGGCGTAAGCGTTTCTTCATCGTAACATTAAAACAGTCATTTCTTACAAATTATGTCGCTATTGTTAAAAAAAGAACTATTTATTATTTTATGGGAACGGTTATGGTATCCATATCCATATAGCTACCATATAGCCGTAGAGGCACAGCATATGCCAATAATACAGGAACTTATGTAACAACTATGAAAAAAATTTAGAACAATTTTTCAATGAAACTTCTACAGGCTACTGTAATACTATTTACGAAACTTGTTCATTCCTCCAGCGTCGGTTGTTGTTGAATCGAACTTGGTGACGTTTCGCCAATTATCCTGCTGGCTTCTTCAGAGCTTAACTAAAAGTGGTTTCCAGAAGCCAACAGGATGGTTGCAAATTTTAAAATTTCGTTTTTAACGAATGACCTTGCTTCATTCAATAACCAACATGGCCGCTGAGAGATCGTCAATAAGTTTGAATGTGACATTTTTGCGGTAGTTTTTACCCAAATTTCGTAGATGTCGTTACATGTTTTGGAAAAACGAGTTCAGTGTATTGAAATCGCTGTTTAGAAAGAAAATGGAGCAATGTGCAGGTTAATAGGTGTGTAGGCACGCCTTTGAATAATATAGTGTTGGTAAGCCCGTCAGGATATTTACATCATGTTAAAAAGTAAGCAATGCCATCTTGTTTGATTAGGTAGCTCCTACTTTGTGTGTTTTCAATTTAAGTGATTTACTTGTCAAATATTGGTTGCCATATTGTTGAACCCTGCTCTACTTTCGAAAATATAACAATTTTAAAACATGATCGCTTGCAAAAGCTCTAGAGTTTCGCAATGTCAAACCCAACATTTTCAGCGCATCTCCACAAACTTGAACAATGTGGTTTCTAAATGTCAGTTTTGTGTCAAACATCACACCAAAGTCTTCTTAATAATATCTAGGTCACGCCAAGTCCTAATTAAAAGTTGTAGTACCAGTTATATTACAAAAAGACATTACCAAGCGTTTATCTGTATTCAGGATTAGGTTATAGAAAGCACATCAAGAAGCAATAGCATCCAAATCGTTTTGCAGAGGTACACACTCAGGCACACTATAAATTATTCTAAACCATGTAAAACATTATCGGTAAAAAGCAAAGTTTGAGTATCAATGTTAGGAAATTGTTATTATTTTACTATGTTTATTACTATACTAATGCTTACTATTACTATTACTATTTTAGTATGGGGAACGCCACTATTAGTCATAAACCTAAATTGATAAATGACCGCGCATCTCCACTACTGCAGTCTGTTAAAAAAATATGATTTTATGAGCGCAACAAAGACAGTGATCTGTGCCTTCCGTCGTCTATAGTTTTAGTTATGAATTCGATAAAGCGAGCTAAGTTTCTAATGATGCTTCGACCATTAAAGAAACTATATTGTTTGTTTGTGGGCTGCTGGCTTCCTCCCAGACATTTGGAAAAGTGTTTGTTGTTAGGACCAAGTGAGAAATAAGAGATATCGAATTAACTAAAGCATGTGTGCAATCTCGCAAAACAAAACAATGAACTTTATCAGGATCTCAAGATACCATACCTTGTTCATAATCCGTGCAAATGACCTGTATATATTATCATCAAATGCTTTATAAAATTCATTGAACTTTCGTTGGAGAGTATAGTACACCAAAAAAGACCAGACTAACCACAAAAAATTAGCAAGAGATTATTCAAAATTCACTCCCGCAGTAGTGAAAATCCAAGGAGGTGATCTGGGTGTGAAAATTAATGTTACCTAAAAAGAATTTTAGGTTTTCAATTTTAATAAAAATATATGTGTAGAAATATCACTTGTCTTGATTGTTTTCTTGTTTGAGTCCGATTCAGCTTCCTTGCTTCGCTTTCCCTGGACCTCTTTATGAATTTCGTACTTTTCAAATTATTTGAAGCTGTATTATGGAATTATTTACAATATGTCGAAATTCCTAGTAGCTTTACGAAATTCTATAGGACATAACGGAATTCTAAAGTTGTTTTAAATAATTTTTCAAAACAACTCAGTATTCAACGTTGTTTTTGTAATGAATTATTTAAAATACGTTGAAATTCCGAGTTGTTTTAAGCAATTATGTAAGACATGTTGTAATTCCGAGCTGCATTAGGGAATTATTTACAATAAGTGGATATTCCTAATTGTTTTACGGAATTCTTTAAAATATGTCAGAATTCCGAATTTTCTTAAGGAACTTGATGTTTTTACAAGTATTCTGAATTCTTTTACGGAATTATTTAAAATAAATCTGAATTCTGAGTTGTTTTACTGAATTTCTTAAAACGAATTTCGAGTTGTTTTAAGGAATTATTTAAAATAAGCCAGAATTCGGCTCTTCAAAACAGAAATTTCAAGTATTGTTAAGGAATAATTTAAAATAAGTCGAAACACTGCGTCGTTTAAAGGAATTAACTACAACATTTTTTTTTTCAAAAAAACTTCTACAGGCTATTGTAATACTTTTTATAAAACTTCTGGATTCCTCCTTCGTCGGTTTTTGTTGAGTCGTACTAGCTCGTTTCGGCGTTCGGCAGCTTGACTGAAACTGACTAGCTAATTTGGTTCAACAAAAACCGACGCAGGAGGAATCCAGTAGTTTTATAAAAAGTTTAATTACAACATTTAGAAATTCCAAGTTGTTGTAGGCAACTATTGGCAATAAATCAATTCATAGTTTTTCGGAATTCTTTAAAACATGTCAGAATTCCGGATTGCATTAAGGAATTATTTAAAATAAGTGGAAAGTGGTTGGGCATTTGCTCGGTTGTAGACTCAACTCGATGTTTTTGAAAGTTTTCGGAAATTATTTAATACGTCCAGAATTCTTTAAAACATGGAGTAATATCGGAGATCCTTTACTTAAACTACGGAATTTTTAAAAAAGTAAGCACAAAGTGGCACAAAGTAAAAAAAAGAAAAGTCTGGTAAATCGTAATATAATGAAACTTTAAAGACGATTATCAAAATTGTCATCGAATCGTGTCGCTTGCAAATATAAAATCGGCTCGCTACTCGTGCCCGCTACGTTTTAAAAAAATAATATAATCGAGGCGTACGGCCGCCGTATTTTTCGACGACGACCTCGCCTGAAATCGCCCGTGATCGTCGGTCGTGTCGCGGTCACCGCTCGCCCATCGCCCCGACTTCCGCCTACCGTTATTACTTACGTCGGCCGGTCGGCTATTTATCGCGTCCGCGGCGGCGGCTTTCCGAAACAAAGCCTTTTTCCTCTCGCTATCTCCGCTTCTCCCGCCGCCCACCTCACCGCTCGCCACACAGCCGGCCATTTCACACTCAGTTCTGATCGAAATTAGCGGATTTAGTAACAATTTAATATTTTGAACGATGAACAAACATCTATATTAGACAGGGCTAGTCAAAAAGCTCGCAACAACCAAATATTTGGGACAGTATAGAGAGAATAAAACATAAGTTAATTTAAACTGTGAAACAAAAATATTATTATAACAAACATCAGAAATATCGTATACAATTTATCAACTATTTTAATTTCTGATCGAAATGTTTTTTTTAAAAAACCTCTTAAAAAGGTTAACTGATTATCCGCTTTGAGATGATCACTTCGGTAACCCTTTAATATTTTGAAGGATAAATGAACATTACACATTTAAATTTACAAAATTTTTCGTTACTGGACCAATTTTTTTCTATTTTTACGAAAAAGAAGCAGAAAAGGTCTCTACAGATGAATGTTGATGTCTGCGTTGATGAATGAACATTCAGAAAGGTACATACAAAAAGAATAATGTCCCATTTTTGAATACACCACAAGCGCCGGTTTTATAATTTGTTTTGGTTCTAGTTCATTTTGAGCAAACTGCGATTTTGTACGTGCTTCTGCGAGCAGAACTACTATATGTTTTTGCATGCCCGATTTTGAACGGGCATACATCAACGCGGACATCAATGTTCGGCTTCAGGGGCTTTATAGCTGACTAATTAATTAAGTATATAAACATATTTAACTAGACATCTCTATTAAGTTTTCTACATTATTTTTAGTCCGTCCAATAATTAAAACATACCTGTAGGTATCTTAAATCGCGATCTAGTTTATATGTAAAAGGAATCATATAAACAATGTATATACAAATACAAATTTCATATTTTGAAGGATATCTACATTACACAGGATTAGTCAAAAATCCCAAAGCAGCTAAATCTATATATATGGACAATAACGCCAAGTTTATAGTCTTTCTCTCATACGCCCGAAGCTTCTTATCTTGACTGAATGTTTTTTGAGGAGCAGCCGTCTGCGGGAGTTTTAACCTACATACAAAGTTCTCATTTTAAAAAACCAAAACCAAAAGATGAATAGTAAAGAGTACGCCATTTAAAATATTAGTAGACTAAATATCAGCAATAATAATCGATACAATTTAAAGTTTTATTTGAATGGAGACATTTACTTTGTTTCGTGAATTATAAGTTACTCTGTCTACCTCATTCTGAATTGCTAAATTTACAAAAACGATATAATTTTTGTGGTTGATCGGGTGTTGTAGTAAATTTTGAATTTATGTTGAAAGTTAAATATATTATTGATTGTATAATTCTGTGAAGCAGCCCAGAAGTAAAAAAAGAAAGACGGAAAGAGATAATATATGCAAAATTTACGCACACTGGACCAACTTTTTTCTATTTTTGCTAAAAAGGAGCAAATACTAGTAGTGACTTTTTTTCACCTTAAAAAAACTGAAAGTTTACCGAGTAACTTCTCTGATAAAGTCATACTACAGTATTTTTAATCCGTTCAATAATTAAATTAAAACGAACAGTACTTAAAAATGCCGCTTCTTGAAAAATAATATGTTTTAAAATCCCTGCAAGTTTCTCCAAAATGTTAAATCGAGACCCAGTTTGTAAGTAAAAGAATGGACGAATATAAATTAACCATTTACACACACCAATTGAAAATTGATTTCAAATTTGCACCAAATCGTATCTTTGACGCGGGGTAACAAGCAACTAATGTATCGAACACCTAATAGCGCAGAGTAAACAAAAAATATTGTCTGAACCTGAGTATTTTTAAAATCCAGGGCAAACTATTTTCATTTTCGATTACTTTTATATTGTTAATACCCCGGTGTGCGGCGGCGGCGGTGGCTTTCCGAAACAAAGCCTTTTTTCCTCTCGCTATCTCCGCTCCTCCCGCCGCCCACCACCCCGCTCGCCGTTCCCCTAAAAACGATACGAGACCCACACACACACACACACGCGGCGCAGACCGCCGCCGGTGCCGGTATATCCGTGCATGGGCCGCCACCGAGTGGTGGGGAGGAGAGGCCCGACACCGAAGGGTCCCGCAACGGCAGCGATCCGAAAACAGACGCACCGCAGTTCGGCCGCGGGACAATCCGCTCGCTCGCTCACTCGCCGGACGACGTTCGAGACGTCGCGACGCCTCCGCCGCGTAAATCCGCCGCTCCTTCGACTTTGAAACTAACGCAACAGGTGCGTCGTCGGGCCGAACTATCGTGTAGTAGGCCGACGCGCGATGAGTTCGGAATCGAGGCGGCCGTGCGGGCCCGTCAAAAGCGCGAAACGCAAAAAACAATCAAAGTGCGCCGCGCACGAACGTAACAACAACAATAAACGACCGCGACCGAATGGGACCACCAAAGACGACATATTCGACGCTTATCAACCGTGGGTGATCAGGACGTACGGAGATCAGGCCAAGACGAAAACGATCACGCTGAAAAAATACGCGCGGATACTGAGGACGCTGAGCGGCGACGAATTGGCAAACGCGGACAACAGCAAGTTCCGGTTTTGGGTGAAGGCCAAGGGATTTTGCGTGGGGAAACCGCCCGGTTACGAGGCGAAGCCCGCCGACGCCATAGTGGGCCGGTACAGCGTTTGCGACGAAGACGGGGGGATTCCCCCGCAGGACGACGAGCTCAAAGGGTCCGCCAAGGATCCCCCGCTGTACGTTCCGACCGTCACTTTGAAGGTAAGTCGAAGACGATTTTCGATCGAATTCCCCGAACAGCAGCCCACCGCACTTTTTACTTGCCTAGGGTTGTCAATTTTCGGAACGTTTATGAAAATTAATTTTCAACAGAAAATTATAAAGTGCCTACCTTAGTTTAGAAGTTTAATCGCGGAAATGAAATAAACCCAAGCAGTACTATTTGAAATTAGCTTTGGATCAAAATTCACTCACCACTAAAATTTGGGTCAACTTCAAAGTTTACTGCTGACTTGATTTCGATATAAAAAACAATTTTATTTTAATTTACTCTGTAAGCAAAGTGTTTTAACGGAAACCACGTTTAAACTTTTTTTATTGTTTAAATCTTTTTCTCACATGAAATATGGAATTTAATGTCAAAGAAAAAGTTTGCCAGATTACGAGAGCAGTTTTATAATGCCACACCACATACTGCAAAAATAGTACAAAATTAAGCTATATAGCTTTTAGTGCCCTGCATATGCTGATAACAGACGGGAAATTACGAAGCGACTAATAACCAAGAGCATTACGGCATTCAAGAACCAACATGACCGCTGACAGATTGTCAATAAATTTGGATGCGCCATTTTTTCGGATTTTTTTTTTCAAAATATGTCCAAATCCCATTAAATCTTCATGCAAACAGATTAGCAGAGGAGTTTTATATTTCCAGATCACATACGGCCCAAAACGAGGTGAATATTGAGATCTTAAGCCAAACAGTTACTAGATTTATAGAGACCCTGCTGATAATATATCACTCACTGGATGCAGTAGCGGCACATCCACAAATTAATAAATGCGAAAAAAATCCGTGATTTAGGAAAATAAAAACTGAAATATTGAGATAACACATATCAACTCTCCTACTTATAACAAAATTTATAGTGATATGATTTGTATTATTATTTATTAAAACAAGAATATTTAAATTAACTAAAAATAGCTATTTTCTGGTATCTGCCAATGTTGCACCCAGTGAGCGATATATGAACTATAAAAAAAATGAGAAGGTTCAATCAGTATGCGCAAGGCAATTACCAATATCCGTAGCGTTTAGCAACCAACATGGCTGCTGACAGATCGTCAGTAAGTTTGGAACGCGGTATTTTTACCGTTTTTTTTTCGAAATATGTCCGGAACGCATTAAATTCTCTCAACAAAAGTGCGTGGATATAGTTCTTTAGAAAGAGGTAAGAGCGCAAGTGAAGGTGAAGTGGCTGAAACATGGGCGGAAGATCATTCCCATTTCTACGAAGATGTCATAGCGACTTTAGGCGCAGTATACCATGCTGAGTTCTAAAAGTCCTTGGAGCAAGATTTCGCATTTTTGAATTGCAGTATTAGATGATCCCAATTGTGTCGTAGGGGATTCAAATTCGGACTTTGTACATCAAGTCAATCTATAAATTATAATTTCTTCAAGGTATTCAAATCCAATTATCTCTTATGTATCTGTCAGCAGTGATTGGTCCTGCATTCACTACAGCTAATTCTATGCGGCCATTTAAGGAAATGCCTTCTCACATCGTAATACAGCCTCCACAAAAATTTGAGTAAGTATCACATTCTGAATATCGTTCACCATCTCTGGCTGTAACATACTCATTCCTTTTAACTTTGTAACAGCAATTGAGCTAATATGGTCTTTTTTGAGGTTTTTACTCATTTAATCAACTTTACATACAATTTGGAAAGTTTATATGAACATAGATTTAAGCATTTCGTTATTCTGTCAATACCCTAACTGTATTTGACATCTTTAGATGACTGTTTTTGTACGTTTCTATAACCTCGACAAATATTAGGCAAATGCGGTCATCTTTTCAGTTTTTCGAGAAGACTGAATGGTCTTATTTTTAAATTGCCCATACATTCTGGGCATGAACGCGGTTACGCAATGGTTAGCATCTGTCACGCTACTTGAGTTAATGAATTTTGCCTTAAACCAAGTTGTTCAAATTTTTAGAAACCCTGATTGTAGCATAGGACGCCAATTTTAGGTTCTATTCAACGATTCTAAAATTTCCAAATAAAAATACGTTTTTTTAGTTGGAAATTTTATTGTATTATGTTTTTTTTACGTTTTTTTTATGAAAATAGAGCTGCAGGCACATATATCCATCTTCGTCTATCTCCTTTAACAGCGTCCGATTTGGTTCACTCTGTACAGTTAAAGTCTGTTCATAGATATAAGAAAGTGACTAACTGATACGAATTAAGGAAAGACCAGGGCAAGCTGTAAGAATGAAATATGGCCGAACAGGTCCGTCCGTCCGTTTTGTTAGGAAAGATACTAAACAGTATTTATTTATTTAAAATCTAAAATAAAATTACAAATTATTTTTATTACCTACTTAAATTACTTAAAATTATTCACATAATGTATCAGTATCACTATCGCTATCATCGCCTGTTCCTCGTATAACTGGTACACTCGAGAAAATTTCAGCATGGCTTCTTTTTTTTTCTCGCTGAAATGGGATTATTCAATGTGGCCGTTTCTTCTAAAGATGCTTGCTTGCTGGCACCACGTTCAATGAGAGTCAAATGAACATTGTTTATAACTTCCTTAGTCTAAATAGAATAGTGTTTTCTACATTTGGGCGGGAGCATCTCCTGAGATACACTAGACTCGCACATATTTTGCATAACTCGCACACGATTCAACACACGCTGTATTACACACGAAATAAGAATGATTATTAATAAGCTTAAACTAAGTAGTATACCAAACCAAAGAATATTAAACACAGGTAGGTATAAAATTATTTTCTATTACGGACCACAATTTTACCTGAATTTAAATTCCGAAACTTTAGATAATAATCTTGTTGCCTTGTATGTTAATGACCACCCTTGGATAATCCCATTTAAAAACAATTAGTCACTTTCTTATATCTATGAACAGACCATAACACTAAACCCTCGACCAAACGATGTTCCACGCTCCGAAGGTTCGGAGATCCTCGGTCTCTTCAAAAATAAAGGCCAGTTAATTAAAGTAAAACGTTAACGGCCGATATTAGATATTTGCCAATAAAAACGGAAGGTTGCCCATTTGCCTCGGATATTAAGTCGGGGGGTGGGGAAAGAGAGCCGGGGAAACGAGCGGCTGCGGCGGCGACGGCAAAAGTTCCGAGGGGTGCGACCCACCCCGCGTCGCCCGCCCGGATGATTCACTTCGATAATTAGAAGCGAAGCGTGGCGCGTATATACGGGAAGGCTTAAAATTTTTTAATCGATCGACTTCGCAGTCGATGGCGCGTGCTGAAGGAACAGTTACGTTGGGGCAATTAAACCGGCGGCCATTCGGGCGCCCCACGATAAACGCTCGTCGCGTTCGCTCGACGTCGCCGAAGTATGACCCACGTTTGAGTAAAGCATGTTCGTAAATTTAGGCGATTTTATAATTCAAGGTTTTCATATGAGTTTCATTTTTCCACTTGCTCTTCTTTACGTATAGGGTTATTCATTATATTTTGACACCCACCCACATGGTTAATTTTGGAAGATAGAAAAAAAGTGTAAATACAAAAGTTTGAAGATTTTTGCTCTATTATCTTATGCAAACGTCAGAAAAAACAAAGGACTATCGCAAGCTGTCAAATTTGTTTTCTGATTAAAAAAAAAACATATTGACATCTCATTGAGCCGTTTTAAATATGATTATCGTTCAATTTCTGGACAATAGCGATATTGTTTAAAAATGGCCAAGTTTGCCTTGATAGAGCAACCATTTTTTCTATGTTTGCAATTGTTTTAACAATATTCTACTTTTGACAACTAATCAAAGCGAAAGATCTGCAGCGTTAGTTAAATAACTTAAGATATTTCAAATGGGTTATACTGTGGAAGAAAGTTCTACTTTCCTAATTTTTATGTTTCATATTTTTTAGAAAATCCTGAATATTCTACACCTGGCCTTAAAATATTATCCGGAAAGCCCTATAGTAAAATTCAACGAACGCTAAAATATCATAAGTTTCACCCACATAAGTTGCTTCTAGTGCAAAATTTAACCGGTGAACATAAAACGCAGAGGATCGAATTTTGTACTGAAATGTATAAAAGATCTCTGATGAAGCTTCGTTCACAACAGCAGGTGTCTTTAATAGGATGAATAAACATTTTTCGTCCACCAATAATCCACACAAAATGCAGACAGTGAAAATGCAAGTACGCACGTCGGTTAATTTATGGTGTGGTATGTTGAACAATATGGTGGTCGGACCAATTATGTACGAAGGATCCTGGAATAGCCAGCGATATTTAAATTTCCTTGAAATAGAAATAGAACACTTAGAAAATGTGCCAGTTAGGAATTTTTTAAATAATTAAATAATTTGGCATCAAGATGGCGCACCTCCACATAATGACCAACCGGTTACCAATGATCTAAGTAATAAATATAGACAAATGTAGGCAAGAAACTATCAAATGACCTGCCAACAGCACCGACCTGAATCCTTGTGACATTTTTTTGTGGGGATAATTAAAAAATAAAATTTATTATAATAGGCCTGAAGGTTTGCAAATGATAAGAGAAAGACAATATCGTTTAATAAGATATAAACAGAGAAACCCTGATTTTATCACCTCGTGTATTAATAGGAAATTGAAAAGAAATATTGTCCGATGTATAGAAAATAATGGAGGTTATGTGTAAAATGTTTGTCTTGAATTATTGATATTTTTATTGTTTGAATAATATAATTTTATTGTTTGGCGTTTTTCTTCCTCAGTTATTTAACTTACGCTGCAAATCTTTAGTTTTGATTAGTTGTCAAAAGTCAATTGTTAAAACAATTGCAAACATAGATAATATGGTTGCTATCAAGGCAGACTTGACCATTTTTAAACAATATAGCTTTGTCCAGAAATTGAATGATAATTATATTTAAACCGAAATATCTCAAAAACGGCTTAATGAAATGCCAATAAACTATATGTTTTTGAAATTAGGAAAAAAAGATCTACCATTTAATAATATATAGGATATTCCATTAACAAAAAAAGATGTTGCTGTCATTTTAACAGCTTGCGATCGTCGTTTTTTTTTTTTAAATTTGCTTAAGATAACAGAGCAAAAATCTTGAAACTTTTGTGTTTACACTTTTTTTTCTATCTTTCAAAATTAACCCGATAGATGGGTATCAAAATATAATGAATAACTTCTTTTCTTGGAAGATTGAAACTACCTACACCGAATTCCTCTCTTCTTTCTGCTGTGTTGACGAGTTTTTAAACGGACTAGAATGAACGTAGATGCAATTTAGACTATTTGGCTCTGTCAAACTCTTTCTCATAAACGATGAGAAATAAATAAACGTCTCTCTGTTGGTCTCGATATGTCTGGAGGCTAAATAAAGCATTTCTGGCCTTTTCTAAAACCAAATTGTTCATCCTCCACATCCTATTAACATTTTTGGTACTGTCGAAGCTAAATTATTAAACAAGACATGATGAGCCTGAAGTCATTGCATTTTTTTTTATTTCGTATTAGCGAATGTTTTGCAATATTACTAGTTCTATATATGTAGGTAAAAAGTTTAGTGATAATTGCCAAGTTACTGTCACTTAAAAGTTTTACGATTTCCTGTTGTATACAATCCACAGAAGTTCTGGTATCGGAGAACAGTCTTTCAATGCAGTTTTCACTCGGCATGGAAGTTTCGTTTGAAATAAACCAGAATTTTCATTAACTTTTTTATTAATTGTAGACCTTCAATCTCTCTGCAGAGTTGACTGCTGCTTGACTTTTCTGATTTTAAGTTTGATTTGTGAATGAAGCTGCTCATACACGGTCTTATTTTGTTTCTATATATTCTCCTTTCGTGCATGAGACCCGTCTCGCTCTACCTTTATTGACTAAGAAAGTTTCTTGCATTTTGGTAATTGTTTCCTTGACACTTGCCGATGGGGGTTCTCGAAGGGATTCTATATCATTTTGTTCAGTGTTATTCCTTGCCTTTGACGGGCTTTAAGTGTCATTCATTGTTTCAAAAGTTAATTTTCCTTTGATTTCGTTGTTTTTAAGTAGTGCGGTATTTATTTTTGTCCCGTAGTCTTATTTTCTTAGGTCTTGTGGGTATTGTTGTAAGTACCAATCTACACTTTAGTGAGCGCAGTTTACTCCTAAATTCATAAAGATCAAGTTTTTTCTACATTGATTATTAACACAACGAGTAACCACTTTATACTAACAAAGTTCATATTTAAAGAGAACGAGTGTAATTTAAAATAATTTTCTTGTGTTTAAAACCTAGAATATACACCATTGAGTAAATATGTATAAATAAAAGCGCTTATCCGACTAGATTTGTTCAGGTAATTTCCAATTACGGTTGAGCGGGTATTGCTATATATAATATTTACTAATATTTAATATTATATTAATGTTGTTTATTGATGTCTTATTTTCCATTTATGTTAATAATAATAATAAACGAAGATATTAACAACTTCAGAACCTTCATCCAGAAGAAACTCTGATAGTATTTACCAATTGGGTAACTAAAAACCTAACCTGCGATATCTGGGGACCTAAACGTGTAAATAACGTAATTTTATTTATTTTCTTTACCTATATAACAGTAATTTGTTTTCTGAATAAAAGATATATGTATATAGTATTATTGTTACGTCAATTACTCAAATGGTATAGTTAGTTTGTTTTTGTCATTCACATATTCAGAGAAACGAGAGATAAAAACGTGTAGTTTTGAAAATCGGTTGGTTCCTTAAAGCATTCAAATTATTAATAAACCTAATTAACTTACATTTTTTCATAGGTTAGTTTCTTCATACAAAAAAGGGCTAAAAATATTGCATAAATGCAAACGGAAACATTTAGGATGAGCTGTTCGACTGTTAATACAAAAATGTACTTTTAACAAATGTGATATGTGATGTTAGGATTGAGGTGGTACCAAAAAAAGTTTGTTAATGAATATTTTGTTACTTAGTATCCTTGTTTTGTAGTTACACACTTGCACTTTAGCTGTTTAGGAGAGGCTAACAACCTACGGTTTTAAAGTCGCCTTACTAAGATTACTAAGATTTTGTTGTAAAACAAGTTATAGTAAATAAGAATTATTGTAAAATACTTTAACATAAATTGAGTGATATTGTCAAAGAATGTACGTATGTTGTTGGCAATCATTAAAAAGTAATGGATGGAGAAATACTAAATAATATAGAGAAGTATTAGGGTAATACGAGGAAAATGAGGGAAATATGAGTCCTAATAACTATATGGGAGAAGATGCAATTACTTTGCCAATAAAATGTTAATTTACCAAAATTATTTTATTTAATTTTAGTGAAAATTAAAATTGACTAGGGAAGGGTGGGACAAGGTGACCTTTTATTATTTTCTATTTTATTATTTTTTATTTCTTTTAACCATGGACTCTCACTAAATTTACCCAAATTGTGCCCCAGGGTGGGCGTCATACCTCGTTGACCCCTATTTATAATGTTCTATATGATAATTATAATTATTTATTAAAAAGTATTTAATAAAAAGAAGCGTTACTGATTAGCAACTATTTTTCTATCGATTGAAAAAATTGTTATTGGGCTTTATCCAAAAAATAACACAATAAATTTTAGGTTATAATATGAAATAGCTTTTTTTTATAATTTTTAAGCGGTTGATTTTACGGTATTGAGCAAAGGGCTAAAAATGTAAAAATAACCAGAATTTATAACTAGTAGAAAAAACGAAAAAAAATGTGGTTCATTTTTGTGGTGCCCCTCACCCTGCCCTGCATTCTAGACAATTTACTTGAAATTTCGCAATAGCAACAATTTTGCTATGTTTAATATAATTCAGTCAAAGCCAGTATTTTTGTGAAACCTCTCTTCGAGGAGCTGAGGAAGAATGTAAGACATTTAATTAGAATATGTAAGTCAGGAAAACGAAATACATTTCAAAAATTAACTGCATTGTGGAACAGAAAAACCGGGATGAATGTTTCGAACGAGTAGGTAAAAAAAAAGCATTGTCTACGGGAACTCAAAAAAGATCGTTATGTTTGAGCAATATCAAAACTTTCATGGCAAAGCGTGTGATTTGGGAAAAAGCTAGTTGTTCCAATATTTATTTGTCAGTATTTTTCGGTTATCATACAATTAATTAAATAATATTCAACAAAAAATATTTAATATTTTATTAAATTTTTTTAAATAAAATGATTTCGGTAACTTTTATTCGCAATTTCTTCCAACATTGAGTTTTTTGGGCTAATTTAAGGAAACTTTAGAAATATTTCTCTATGAGGAAATATTTATTCAGTTGTGTCCGCCTCGGTTTTTGCCTAATAAATTTTTTATTTTAAAATATTAATATTTATGGCGATATTAACAAATATGTTTTTGGAAAATTTCCTATTCGTCTCGAATCGAAATCGTAGCACGCGCGTTATTTACCCCATTTCTCCAGGTTGGTTCCCTCGAACTGCGGGAGGGGTTTAAGCATCGTCGTTGTCGGTTCAACGATTCGGGACCAGACAAGTTTTGGGGCACGATATTCCGCCGGCGACGCGACGCTTTAGGGGGATGGGGATTTGCGCTTCCCGCCGCCGTCGTCGCCGCTTTTCAGTTTCTCCCCATTAACCTTATTGACGTACGTATCCGTCGCTGCCACCGTTTTCCTCTGCCCCATCCGCCCGAACATTTCCCGAATTTAATTATTTCCACACGCGGAAACGGCGCTTTTTAAAGTAGACCCCGGAGTCGGGCGTTAAAATCCGGGTTTTTCGTACCGAGGCTTGCCGAGGTCGCTTTTCAGTGGTGGTTTTGGAGCAATCACGCAAAACTTTATTAAATTCGCTTAATATAATATTTTTCCTCTATTAACCTCTACCTAACTAAACCAAAATATGAGCAATATTATCGTCACAATGAGTTGTGAACCTGGTTTTCAAATCTAATCACTGCACTGTAGGTAAATCACTTAATTTAACAACCACAACCTTTCAGTTTTATTCATATATCAAGAAATAGGGGCACTATGAAAAATGATAAACTGAAAAATAATAAATGTGTTTTGATAAAATTAAGTGAGAGCTTATACAACATGCGGTATGATGGATGGGATATATCACATGAAAATAATTTAATATTCCCTGATTAAAACTAAACACTGCTGAATTTTAAAATTTTAAACTAATAGTAAAATGTGTGGCCCAAATTGTATTTACATATGCAAGCCCGAAATTTTGTTGTTTATAAATCATAATTTTCCAAAAAAAAAACTAAACTAAACTAACCTGAATAAAATAGTGGGATTTTGGGTTGTAACTAGCGCCTTCTTGATATTATGTGAAAAAATAGTGATTGTATTTCTCATCTCCCCAAATCCAGATTTTTAGGTCGACATCTCAATAAATGTTTGAACTTTAAAGAAAATTTCGAGAAGTAAACTTTAACACCTTGTATCCTTTCGACATTTTAGTAAGCAATATTTGGCTCAATATCACTTTTTCGTGAGTTTAATCTAGGGTTTCTTTTTCGCGCATTCGACACACGGTAAAAATTTTTGTCTACAAAGAAAACTCTTTCTTTTCTTGAACATTTTGTTTTACCTTAAAACAATTTGTCTTGAAGTGAAATATTTCTTTTTAGTTTAACGCAGTATTTCACCTTGTGATGAGACTTTATTTTTCTTCTTTAATTGTTTTGTTTCGAAACAATTCAGTTTTTAACAAAATGAAAGTGCTTCGTACAAGTCATTGAGAGTTCTTAATTATTTTATTTAGCGAATTCAACGAATGTAAAGAGTTGTTTTTTTTTAGATGTGACACTCGAAAATCTGATACAAGTTTACAATTTTAATGAATTCAATTAAAGTGGCAATATCGAAAACCATCGATTTTTTACTAAGGCCATTTTATGCGTTTTCAGTATTATCGTTGACTTTTGGGACACCCTGTACATATGTTTAAGAAAAAAAATATCTTCCGTTTATTTTGATTTAGGGGAGTATAATTTTTCATTTCAAGAATAGATTTGTCTTGAAACAAAATAATGCAGATATAGGTTTGTTTTATCTCGAAAAATACTTCCATTTGCTCTAAAATAGTATATGGTAATACTAATACTAATTTCCGCGTGAAGTATTACCAGGGGTTTAGAAAGAAATAAAGGCTGTCCTATTTTTTTTTTTTGCAAAAAATTTGCGTCAAAAAAGTGTCACGAAAATATTCAGAAAGTGCAAGTTTTAAGGATAAGTAGCAACTCAACACATTTTGAGTTACATGTGTATGTGGTAAATCTAAAGTAATATTGCGAATAATTACATCTCAATAATTGTCCCGCCTATAAAACACTTCTTCGATTTTTTTTGGTGCACATAAAGTGACACTTCGGAAATCAAACTGCCAAGTGTAGTAATAGTAGTAATACTTTTTCAAAAAATCACTTTTTTCACAAAAACTAAGCAAAAGCTCTTCTACAATGGCGTAAGCGTTTATTAGTTGTAAGGTTATCACATTAAAAAAACATTTCTTACAAACAATATTGCTATTATTAAAAAAGAGCTATCTATTTTTTTATCGGTAATTTTACTTAATGGGTAACGAAATATTAGCAAGAGATTTTGTTAAAGTATATTGAGCGAAATTTCTAATTTATCTATGCTCTCGATGAATATCTTAAAATATTATTCTGTGTATGTGCAGCACTGGCAACATTGTCTCTCTGTGATGTACTGGCATCCAAATTACTGTAAGTTTGTCTATCGATCCTGCTTGGGATGTTTTGACTAAACATAAATTACAAAAAATAGAGAACTCCTGTATTCCATTTATTTAAACCTTAAACGAGGAGAGTACGTAAGTCAAACTTTACTATTTAAAATGATTAAATTTATGGAGTCGAGAAGAATTACATTTTACTGGTTATATTCGCAAGCTACTTAAAGCTGGGTGATCCTCATACCTATTGGCAAAAATCATGTGTAGAAATTGCATTCTTTCCGAGGAACTCGTTTTAACTATCAATATGAAATGTCCAATTTTAAGAAGACCATGACTAACAGCTCCTCCTATACATCAATATCCTCGATTAAACAAAAACAGGATATCTTGCTTGGGCTTTTAAATGTTATTTAAAAAAATATATATCTTGGCAAAAAACCAAGGTAATTAAGAATTTTGATTTATATAATATTACGATTATGCGTCTTTTTCATTTTTGTTTTATGCTGCTTATGCATAGAGTTTTATAATATAAAAGTTGTTTTCGTAGTTAAGTTAACAACTCGGCTGATCTTTGCCGAGTTTAAAATAAAAACGGTTTTATTTTATTTATTAACTTTTTATATTTATCGTTAAACTAATAAAAATATCGATAAACTGTAGGTGTTATCGTTAAAAATTCGTTGCTTAGAAAATATTTCATTCCGGATCTGTGGCGGTCGTCGGACGGGCCTGCCTAAACGGCACATAAGAGCCGTAAAAAGCGTTGGCAACGGAGATAAGGCCGGGGCGAAGCGCCTCGATCGTCGGGTCCGCCGTGCCGCTATCCGCTTTGCCGGGCTTTCGAGGAATCTAATTATTTATCGTCGTTTTCGTTTTTTCCCCCCGTCCTCTCGATTCCTGCCTCCGCGTGCTCGCCAAACCGACCGAACGGAAAGGTGTTTCGCGAGATTTTAATTACGCCAATTCGCAGGATTCGCGCCGCTACCGACTAATTGCTTTTTTTTCTGCGGCGGGATAATGTCGACCTTGTGGGGGGTTGATTGGGGCGGACCAGTGGGGCAATTGTTGAAAGTGAGAAGGAAAGGTAAACCGACCTAAGAGTGTACATACATCGTAATTCCTTTTATGTTAATAATCCTTCGGAATGCCTTTTTGAAAAGATTTAAATATTTAATTAAACCAAATAATTATTATATTCTAATAATAAAAGGAACGAGAAACACGTTGACGAAATATTGCATTACATTAAACCACATAACTATTAGATAATATGTAATATGGCCCCAGTATAATCTGCCTCGGGTCGCTATGATATTTTCCTAGAGATGAGAGCGTCCACGCATACCTCTAAATTTTACCCACTAACTGTTGCACTTTGCGCCATTTTCTTTGTAAACAGCGATTTCCACACACTGAAATGTTTTCCCAGACCATTTAACTAGATCTGGGCATATTTTGAACTGAAACCTATCGAGCTGACTATCAGCGGCCATGTTGCTTGTCGAAAACCACTACATTTTATTGGTTGAAAACGAGGTTTTAAATGACCGCGCAGGTTAAATGGCCCGTTTTAATATTTTTCATCGCTTCAAAAATTTCGGTATTGTGATGAGCAGAGACACAGCCTCTATGTACTACGCACTATAGAAAATACAGAAAAAACGTTACTTACAAAGCAGTGCATAAATATTAAAATTTTTATATATTTATTACTATATGGTATTTTGTCAGATAGAAATTAGCTTCAATAAAAATAACTGAACCGCTCATTTCAAAAACCACATATAAATAAATATACTTTAAATAAAATTTGCACCAATATTACATACTAACTACAGGTAGTGATTTTGTGAATTACATGATTTACGTGATTAGTGAATTTATTTTGTTTGTGAAAAACACCTTGCGTATGTGTAATCAGTGCACAATTGGTTATTTACTGAGTGACATTTGACATAACCGTAAAACGACCGACAAACGCCAAAATGCTATGGTTAAAATCCTATGCGGGAACACCCGACCGCTCTCAAACTCGTGACTAAAATATGTCCGGAAGTGACTCGCGACCGTGAGTAACGAAGGGAATAACTTATGACTATAAGTGACATTTCTGGACGATTGATCAATTCATAATTGCATATATTGGAGTAGGGAAGAGTAGAACTAATTTTTTCCACTCCCGTCTTTAAAATGCCTAATTCACACTGATCTAGCTTGCGGGAAGCGTCACTTTACCACGTCAGTTTCGTTTCCCACGCATCCGATCGACTTCGGACATTTCCGTGATTTTATTGCACGGGTTTGGGGGCAATCGGATGTTTTCGGAGATATTTCCCATGCCTTCAATTTTGACGTTGAATGTAATGAATGCATTCGTGTTGTTTTGCGAAAATGTACTCAAAAATTAACGGTCGTAGAAAAAGTATAGTATGCAACACGTTCGGTAAACTTTTTTTTCTACTTCCGTCTGTAAAATATCTAATTACGCACCGATCTATGTGCGGAAAGTGTCGTTTCGTTTCCAACGAATCCGAGCCACTTCGTACATTTTCGGGATTTTACCGCACGGGTTTTTGAGAAATCGGATGTTTTCGGAGATATTTCCCACGCTTTCAATTTTGGCTTTTGTCAATTCTGACAGTCTTGTCAGTGAATGTATTCGTGTTTTGCCAAAATGTACCCAAAAACTAACGGTCGTAGAAAAAGTATAGTATGCAACACGTTCGGTAAACTTTTTAACTCACTCGTTTATTAAACACTCGCTCTGCTCGTGTCAAATAAACTCATGAATCAAATACCGTTTACGGCACTTGTTGCATAATATACTATAAGTCACTCGTTTATTAAACATTCACTCCGCTGGCGTCAAATAAATTCGTGAGTCAAATGCCTAATTTTTCAAAGAATATTCCATAGGTTACTGTAATACTTTTTATAAAACTTCTGGATTCTCCTGCGTCGGTTTTTGTTGAGTCGAACTAGCTAACTGGTTATCAGTTCCAGTCAAGCTCTGAAGAATCCAACAGGATTATTCGTGAAACGTTAGCTAGTTTGACTCAACAAAAACCGACGCAGGAGGAATCCAGAAGTTTTAGAAAAAGAGTCAAATGCCGTTTACCGCACTTGTTGCACAATATACTATTACCAACACGACATTATCATTTTTTGACTCGAAGTTGAGAAGTTGTATAAAAAAAAAGCTCGAACTAAATTTCCTTCGAATTAAATGAGAGTTTCGAAAATTTCTAAAAAAATCAGTGACTTCCAAAAATATTCACTCTAAAACCGATTTGTACAATATTTTCTCGAAACAAAAAATGTCCTTTAATGCTAAAATTCCTTGGAAATCCAACGCAATTAAAAAGAGAGCGATAATAAGTATTAATAAGAAGAGGAGATAAAGTGTAAGTTGTGCAGGAAAGGATAGGGAAAAAAGCATCAAACATATATTGAGAGAGGAGTGTGAATCTGTGGAGAGGTGGGTATTATGAAAAATGTGAAAGGCATGCTGATGTGCATTTTGTACTTACGACTTGGTTTACCTAAATTTTGAGTAGTAAATAAGAATTTCTGATTGATAAAGTTTTTATAATACAATAACATAAATTTACAGTTGTAGGTTTATTGACATGACAATTACGAATTTGACGTTGTACATTGCTCCTAGGGGGCGCTAGTTTCACCAGATTATTTAGATAAATCGAATCATCGAGTTCTGGTTGAAACATGATGAAATTCTGAAATAATTTTCAATTTTTCATTGAAAAAAAACCTCCAGTTTAGCGATTGCCTGTTCTTTACGAATTATCTTTTATTTAAAGTTGTGGAACTGACCGGTCAGATTTTTTTATTTCATTTGACCAGTCAATTAACTGAAATAATTGTAATAATACAATGAAATTTATATTTATTTATTTATATTGTCTGTTACATCTCCGTCGCGTCGTTCTGAGAACTAAGTGGAGTAAGTATTTTTATTGGGATTCCTCGAATCGCAAGTATTGTATTCGGGTGTTCCTTGAAGAGTGTTATAGGTAAGTTGGACATGACAAACGCATAATAATTTATTATAAATTGCATATTAATATTAAATCATGATAGATAACACTCTACAATTACAAGATGTGATTTAAAACATTTTGATTGAATTGGACTAGTCAATAAAGCAGTTGTCAATTCAGCAGCCCCAACACTACAGAAATTCTAACTTGTTTTTCAGAAGTGCTGACTTTATCCTCAAAAATTTGCCTGATTACACTAAAACATATATTTTATTTTTGATGGCCTTTCAGCGCTTTCGTTTGTACTAAGGTATTTGGCAATACTATTTATGGATTCCCTGTGCGTCGGCTGTTTATAGACCAAACTTGCTGGACTGAAAGAGTTTCAGTCAAGCTTCGAAGAAACCAACAGGATGATTGGCGAAACGTCAGCAAATTTGATCGTTAAACAACCCTACGCCCAAGGAATCCAGAAGGTTTATAAATATTATTACAGTACCCGCGGAAGTTTCCTTGATTTTAAATATATATATATATATATATATATATATATATATATATATATATATATATATATATATATATATATATATATATATATATATATATATATATTTTGTGCAAAACACAATTTTGCACCTCAGATTGGTATAAAAAAAGGGCAGCTGCCAGTGTAAATAATATAACGGTCCAAATGAACTCTGCCCGTCACCGAAAAAGCGCCTTTCGCGACACACTGTCCAACCTCGCACACTGCGATTATGATAGGCGGATTTCCCGTTAACGGTTTAAGGCCGTTAAACGCCGAAAACGTCGAAGCCCTCCGCCCCCCACCGCCCCAGCGGTCCCTCGGCCCCTCGCCGCAAATTCGTGAATGGGAAGGCGAGGCGGACGGAAAGTTTGGATCCCGCTGGCGCTCCCGCTTTCGCCTATTCTTTCGTAAGCCTCTCGACGCGGCGGCGTGGGTTAGAGCGCGAGGGGGCGGCGGTGACATCACCGCCGGCGTCGCGTTAAATTGGAAAAGCCTCGATCCGTATATTCTGTGACAAGTTATTCCATCGACCGGAACGCCCGTCGCTCGCTAGCTCGGCGCTCGGGCCCTTTATTATTTCGACACCGAGGTGTCTCGCGATTATTTTTTTTCTCTTCTCTTTCTCTTTCCCGCCCGTCCTCTTCTATTTTCGCCTTTTTCGGAAACGAAAAGTCGGTTGGGATTAATGGTATAATTTGGACTTCAAAATAACCGCCGCGCCTCGCCGTTTTTAAATATACCGGCTGTTTCAGAAACTGAGTAAATTCAGAAACCAATTAAATAAACCAAGGAAAACGTCTGGTGTGGTGGAGTTTCAAAACTTTGTTTCTGCAAAAATTTCTAATGTTAACCATAGCTTATGCAAGTATTGTTTTAAAGTTGAGTCCGATTCAAATCTTATTTGTTTGATGCTGTTTTCTGCATCTCTGCAAAATAAATGTTGTCTACAGAAAAATTTTGCGCATTTCAATAAACTTTGCCTCTTTGCCTATTCTATTATTCTTGCTATGTGTGACGCGATTTGGGATTTTTTACCTTGCCACCAGGTGGCATTAAACACTTTAGAATTCTTTGTAGAAACCTATTTTTAAAATTCAAGATAACAATTCGAGATCTGGTGGCAATTTCAACAAATCGAAAATAATTTCCGGCATTTACTTAATAATTTTTTTTTCAAATTTCTAGGCCGGTCTGTTTCCCTATTACCGTACCTCATTGCCCTTACTCATTACACATTTGCCTAATCTGGATGTAAATTCCTCTCAGGTATGGCCTTTCAATTCCTTGATTCCAGGAGGCTTGAAGTCGGCCCTGTCCCTAAATACCTACTGCATCATTTGCTTAGTTTTAAAAAATATCAAGGGATATAAAAAACAAATTGTCGGTTTAGCTGCCAAATTTTTGGTGCCAAAAAATGGTCTTACCCATTCGACACGTTATTTCTGGTTGCAATTATATAACACACTTTATATTTTAGCCCACATGTTTTTGGGATATTTGCAAAAATGGAAAATTGTAATTAAAGTCCATTATACTGATAAGTTACTGACATAATTATTATTATTAAAATGGTGTTTCTCCAATTTAGCATCGGCAAAAAAAGTGACATGCTTCAAGTATAACTATCTAAGATAATTTTGGATTACTTATAGTTTTATAAGTTGCCGAAAAAGAAAGAAATTTAACATGCCCTTTAAAAGTGTGCAAGCGAAAGAAGTTGGGAAAACAGCCACAGTTTTTGCCGTTCGTCCCAAGCGCATGGGCGTCCAGTTTCATGGTAACAGTGAAGTATTTATTAGGTCCTTTAAGATTTATAAAAAATTTATGGAATAAGAATGTAAAGTGACCAATACCGAAAAAGTTATAAATAAAGTAACTGAAACGTTTTGGATGCATTATTATAACACTTAAATTGGTTTTAACAGTTAGGTTTCTTATAAACCTTTTATGAATCCGTTGCCTAATAATACAATCTGAATGGATAAATTCGAACTATTTGAATTTAACACTCCCAGAGATAGCGTAAATAAATATTTTGCCAAAAGTGTCGGAAAAAAAAGCCTTGCCGAGAAGATATTAGGGGGTTAGCCGACTCTCGCTCTTCCCACCCTCTAAAAAAGCGACCCCTAACACTGTGGGCGATCTCGTGTCGAGTTGGGAGGGGGAGGACCGGGAGACGGGCACGGGCGTAATCACGCTAGGGCGGCGGCGGCGGTGGCGGCGACGGCCATTAAGGTGCTCGGGACGTGATTAATTTTCCACGCTGGAACGAAGCGATGACTGATTGATATAAACGGTACCGCGTTTCAACGTTAATGATCGCGGTGCGTCGCTGTTTCCGTTCGCCTCGTCTCTCGAGATTTTTCAAGCCGCCTCCACTTTCGGCCAAGAAAAAAAAAAACGATTTTTGAAAATCCTTAAAAAACACCAATACGACGTCCGTATCATAGACCTCCAATCTAACGAGAGGCAATAGTGAGCGTTGACACCTTTGGAAGTGGGCGGTCCATTTTATAGACTGAGAGAAATTTGTTTGCCAACCGATAAACGGGTTTATACACTAAGAAAATTTTTTTTTAAAGACAGTACCCACCTAAGCACTATGTTGCTATTTTTATTTTATATATTCATTTTTTAATAACGAAATTGATTTAGAAAAATAAATGGCGGTTTATTAAATAATACATAAAATAATAATAGTTTAGGTAAGTCCCTAAAGTACCGTTTTACTGGACGAGTAGGCAAAATTTTCTAATAACATTAATCGCAACATTTTCTAATAATCTGTAATTAGTGCTTATTAGAAAATATAAACATTATTAAACTGCTTAAATTGAGTTTGTCATACAATATCTGGGTTCGAACTTTCGTATTTTGTCAGCTATGTCAATATTATTTTGAACAGAATTCTCAATGTAGCCTTCAGCAACTTGAGATGAACTTCAACCACCATACCGTTTTAATTATATAATGTCAGCATCGCCAATTTGGCCGAACTGCGACGAAAACCCTTTACCTCCTGTAGGTATGCTAACGGCTTGTTGATTACATTTTCCTTTATTATAACGAATAAAGAGACGTTCGATGAGGAACGTTAGCTGGCAGCTGTACTATATAAATATATTTCATTTTCTCCATTAATTATGAAGGACATTGGATTATTTATTTTGGTGTTTTGAATGTTAGTCAAAAGCATAGTTCTTCTTTTATGCTATTTTTTTTCACCAACATGCTCAATCAACAAAACTTTCCTCATAAGAAAGTGGTGGTGCTTCTACTAAGAATTATCGATATCTATTTCGTCTATATAAGTACCAAAACATATTTCTATCTATAAAACCTTTTGTTTTGGTTACTTCAAGTTTTTTAAAAAGATTTTATGGCGTTAGACCTTATTATAATATTTTTACTTTCGGTGTTTGGTAGCTTACTACTACTACTTACTAAAAGCCTTATAATTGTTAAACCACCTAGTGAGTATGAAACCTGGACCCTCATGAGCTTGAAACGTCCGTCAACGACGGTCCCAATCCCTTTCGATAGTCGAATTTTGAAAGGCGTGTTTAGTTTAATTCTATATTTATGGAAAACTAAACACACTTCTGAGTGTGGTTATGATTGCATAATTGACATTTGACATTTGCCCACTGATAGTATTCAATTGGTTTCCGATTACTTTTAGTTTATAGTTTTGGTAACTTGCCAAACCTTAGAGTTTACTGCAAGAACAATATTACTATCTATAAAAAATCTAGATAAATTTTATAAAAGTTTTTAAGGTGTTTAATATTATTTCAAATATAAAACTATATCTAAGGAATATAGCATTCTTAGCAATATTTCTGATTTCTAATCTTGAAGACATTCTTTTAAATGGATTATTAAAAATGACTATAATTTTAATCGGAAAAAAATTTCATGAGACGTAATCTTAACTTTCAGGTGTTTACCAATATTACGATTTCCATTGCTCAAAACAAGAACGATTCAGTTTTGCGGTGGGTATAATATAAGGTTATTCCATAAATCTTTTGTGCCAAATAGAGTTAAGTCGTCGCTGGGCAATTTTTGAGTTGTTATAATATTTTTTTTTGTACTCCCGTCTGTAAAAATGTGTTCGGGAAGCGTCTCTTTACCACGTCAGTTTCGTTTCCCACGAATCCGAGGCACTTCGGACATTTCCGGGATTTTACCGCACGGATTTTGGAACAATCGGACGTTTTCGGAGATATTTCCCACGCTTTGAATTTTGACTTTTGTCCATTCTGACGGTCATGTCAGTGAATGTATTCGTGTTTTGCGAAAATGTACTCAAAAACTAACGGTCGTAGAAAAAGTATAGTATGCAACACGTTCGGTAAACTTTTTAACTCACTCGTTTATTAAACACTCGCTCCGCTCGTATCAAATAAACTCGTGAGTCAAATGATGTTTACCGCACTTGTGGCATAATATACTATTTTCCTATCCCTTCTCTAAAATACCCAATTATACACTGATCGAGCGTGCGGAAAGTGTAATTTTACTACTTCAGTTTCATTATCTGCGGTTGCGAGCCACGTCGGACGTTTTCGAGTTATTACCCACGGCTTGAATGTAGAAAATGTCTTAATGTAGAATATTATGCATAGCGTTATTTTTTTTTGTGTGTCAATTGACCAAAATATTTTTTCTACTCCCTTCTGTAAAACACGTAGTTATACAACACCTATCTAGCGTGCGGGAAGCATTCCTTTACCTCGTGAGTTTCTTGTCCCACGGATCCGAGTCACTTCGGACATTTCCGAATATTACTGCACGGGTTTGGAAGCAATTGGGTGTTTTCGGAGATTTTACCGCACGGCTTGAATTTTGACGTTTGTCAATTCTGATGGTCATGTGAGTGAATTTATTCGTGTTATTTTGCAAAAATGTATTCAAAAATTATCGGTCGTAGGTCTTGGGTCGTATACGTTTGGCAAACTTTTTAAGTCACTCTTTTATTAAACACTCGCTCCGCTCGTACCAAAATGAACTTGAGACTCAAATTCCGTTCTGCATACTTTACTTTTGTTACGACCATTAGAGCTTGGGTACATTTTTGCATAACAACACGAATACATTCTAAGTGATGTGTGACATGATCGTCCTCCCAGACCCGTGGGTAATATCCCGAAAATGTCCGCAGTAGTTCGCAGTCGTAGGTAATGAATCTGACGTCATAAAATGACATTTTACACACGTTAGATGGGTGTAAAATTGGGCCTTTCAGAGAAGGGAGTAGAAGAAGTATATTCTGTAAACAAATAATATAGAATATGGTCAAGCGAAAAGGGAGCGTTTTTTGTTCGGTGTTTATAATACTGTGGGTAGGTTTTACATCGGTAGCGAAAATGAATTCCTCGCCGTTATAAATTTTTTTATGAAGGTGACGACAACTTTTTAGTTACAAATAAATGAGGTGTAAGTTTTATGTTCCTTTATAAGATTCTCTATTTAAGTGCTAAAACGTTTCGCGAACAACATGTTACGATTATAAAATCAAAAATTTTAGCGGGTATCCTACCGAATTTGAAAAAGTTCCTTTTTTGTCTTTGGCTGTATTACACGCAACGCAAACCACCCCGTATATATCACATTGAAAGGTTCACGAAATCAGCTTCAATTGAAAATAATTTGAAGCTACCGCTTATTATTTTATAAACCAGCCACCCCCGTATCGGTGAAACCACCCTATAGAGCTCCCGTCGGGTCGAACCACCCCTCCCCCGCCGCCGGGTCTAGGTTGACGTGTCACGCGTATATAATCAACGTTTTGCCCGGATGGCGGCATATTGTGCACGCCCCAACGCCGCCCGGCGAGGGGTTGAAAGCCGCCGGCGATAATGCACGCCAAGCTAGACGGGACGGGACGGGACGGGGAGATCGATGGACGCGGACGTATTCGGTGCTGTGGACAGTAATCTGGCAACGGGACGCGGGACAATTACCGACACGGACAGTTTTGCGGGTTTGAGCGAAAAACCCAAAGCGACGAATATCGCGCGGCCCAGAGTGCGGTATTTGATATTAATTTCTGATCGAAATTGTTTTTAAATGTACAATATCGGGCAAAAACGAAGCAACTTTTACGATGAAGTCAATTATTTAAAAATTGGAAATTGAAAGATTGACCCTTTAAAACAATAATCATGTAGTTTAAAGTGCCTTAGTAATTTAGTATTATGTAATGACTTATTTCAATACACTTTATTGGCGCAAAAACCTAAAGCGACTTTCGAAAGAACAATTTGACGTTTCGCCAAGCGGCACATTCGTCCAAAACTTTCATATCATTTGTCATGTTTTGTGTTAAAGAATCTTGTAACTCGAATTGGACGTTGCACCTCTTCCCAAAAATTTTCAATGGGATTAAGGTCCGGTGATTGGGCTGTGTCATTGAAGAACTTGTAAATTATCTTCCTGGTGCCACTTCTGAATAAGACGAGACGAAATTTCGGATTATTCTCCTGCTCAAACACAAATCGTGATAGCGCCTCCCACTCAGCATATGGCAGCGTAACATTTTGATGTATGTTCTTGTATACCAGTCTGTCCGTCCGTCATATAAAGTTTAATAAACCCAGTCTACTCCACAAAAAACACTCCTCAACCCCCACAAAATATTGGAACTAGTTTCGTCGCCAAATAATATCTTTTTTCTACTCCCGTCTGTAAAATATCTAATTAATTACCCACCGATCTAGCGTGCGGGAAGCGTCTTTTTACCACACCATCTACGGGATTTTACCGCACGAGTGTGGGAGCAATCGCATATTTTCGGAGATATTTCCCACGCCTTAAATTTTGACGTTTGTCAATTCTGATGGTCATGTCAGTGTTGTTCTTCGAAAATGTACCCAAAAACTAACGGTCGTTCGGTAAACTTTTTAAGTCACTCGTTTATTAAATACTCGCACCTCTGCGCTCCGCTTGAGTCAAATGCCGTTTACCGCACTTGTTGCATAATATCATTTTCTACTGCCTTATGTAAAATACCTAATTATACACCGATCGAGCGTGCGGAAACCACGTGAGTTTCATGTCCCACTGATCCGAGCCACTTCGGATAATCGAATGTATTCGGAGATTTTACCGGATTGAATTTTGATGTTTGTCAATTTCATGTCGTTCAATGTCATTTCAGTGAATAAATTCGTATTGTTTTGCAAAAATGTACCCAAAGGCTGTCGTAGAAAAACTATAGTTTGCAACACGTTTGGTAAACTTTGTGAGTCACTCGTTCATTAAACACTCGCTCTGTTCGTGCCAAATAAACTCGTGACTCAAATGCCGTTTACCGCACTTATTGCATAATATACTATTTGCAGTCATGGACTGTCCAGTTCAAATGTCTTCGTGTCAATGCAAGCCTGGCAAAACGATTTCTCTCAAAAACCATTGGTTTCTTTACCGGACGTTTACTATAAAGTTCCGCTGCAGCTACCTAATTGTCGTTGAACAGTAGTAACTTGCAGTTCATCTTGTAACTCTTCGGGAAATTCTTGTGATTCTTCTCCCAATCCAAAATGTCGTTTTTCTGGGTCTTCCCCATTTTTTTATTTTCTCAACATGCTCTTTTTTTGCATCGGTTGCCTCGCTTATTAGTTTAATTTTATATACATCGGTATTTGACCTTATTATAAAGGTTGCTGTACTTTTGTTCGGTAGTGTATTTCTCTTAACAAATTATAAAATCAAAAGCTTAGTTTAGATACTTTCAGAAACAATTTAATTTTTTGTTATATCCCTGTATTCATAGGGAGAAAATGCTTAATTGATTGTGTTGCCTTTCTAAACTTTCGCATAAATATAATATTTTCAGTCATTCAGTCATATCATGCTCCATCAAAAGCTGCAAAATCTAACTAAGCATCTTATTCCTATGGGTATAGGGACGGCTCGTGACATAGCAATGCGTGACATAATTTGCTCACTACTACTAAAAATATTTATACAGTGTGATAATAAATAGATTCCCCAAAACCCTAAATTTAACTCATACTGAGTCAAATATACCTACATAAAAACTTGGATTCAAGATCTTTCGAGATGGCAATTGGGACTACATTCTATTTTTTTTTGCGTAATGTATAGAGGGCACTATAATCAGCCTAGTTCATGCCATAACATTTTTGTTAGTATCGTTCTTATCCATTTTTAAACCTACAATGCAGTGATTATTATTTGGAAGTATGAAAAGCATCCAACATTTATTTCCATAAAGCACGCCGTTTTCGAGCTATTTGAAGTCATGTTAAATCGCTTCATTAAGAATGCCTCGGTTATGGATTAGACATGCATACATTCACATTGACGTCAGTGGTGATACCCATTAATGTAAATAAAAAAACGGAAAAGAACGAAATAAAAAATAACTTCAACGCCTAGGCGTAAGGAATATGTGAATAATGAAATGTGAAATATGATTTTGAATTTATGCCCAAAAAATCTTTAACATTGTGGAGCAGCACTGGACGCTACCGACAACAATATTCAAATGCAATTGTTGTAAATTTTGCGCTCTGTATCTCATTAATGGGCGACGACTCAATATGAAATATGCGTTAATAAAATCTCGCCAATAGAGAAACCGGGTGATTTTTTGTTGCACCTAGTATACACCCAAATCGAATTCGAAATAAAAAGAATCAATCTATAATTTTTTCAAAGTGATACGTTGGCGCGGAAATCAATTTTAAAATTGGTACCCGTTTTCAGCGACGGAGCCGTGTATTAATATGTAAATAAATGTGGAATAAAATATAGTATACCTTTTTTACTTAGAAATCATCACTCTGTCATAATATTCAAAGAAAATAACTGAACGCTACTGCCAACAAGTTATGTAAAAAATTAAAATGTAATCGTATTCCCCATCTCTAAATACAACATCCGCGATTGTTCAAAAACAAAAAAGTTTTCGTAAGCATTTTATTTAACTTAACGTTATGCAGGAACCAGATTTCACTAATTGCATCGGAAAACTAAGAAGCCCTTTGTTCAAAACTTCGGAGAAAAACAACGAAACGAGTACTTGTAAGCAGGATAAGCCCCACTTCATTTCGTCGTTCATATCTCTTTTTCTGTAACATCTCAGAATTCTACCTGTCGGTTTGGTATCTGCAACACAGTTTGAGCTACAAATAATTAACCATTTCGAGAACTAAACTTTAGCACACTATAGCTCACTAATGAGCGACATTTTATGAAGGCATATTTGGCTCGATAACATTAGTTCCACGAGTTCAGTCAAGGATGGAAGGCATATAAGTATTACGAAAATCCAAATCATTACCGATCTTGAAATTATTTTTGAATGTTTCTTCATATACCTCGTGTATATATCGGCAAACTCCGTTATGCAGTCATGCCTAGGATTGCCTAGGCAAAGTCCGCATTGCCGGGCCACTTTAAGCAAAATTAGTTTTAGGTTTGAGAAAACGTGTAGCAGGCAAACTCCAAAATAAGCTGATATCCCGATTGCAGACGCTCGAAACTTGTCGCTAGGTGTTCACATATTCGCGGCAGGGTGCGACTTCACTGAATTCTCGTTCTGTATATCTTCTTAGTTGTAATTAGGCAGCTGTTCAGTTCAGTTAAGTTTAATCGTTACGTGATTTGTGACCAAGAAGACATATACAAGCGACGCGAGTGATAAAGGCGAGATTTTTGGAGAAATTAAAGAGTATGCCAAAATCAATCAATATACCGAACATTCCTTCTATAGAGAAGTACAAATCATTAATTAAAGAAGTTGAAGAAGCGAAGAAAGCTGCGGGAAAACAACTCTTCAATACCGACGTCTTAAACTTCACGATGTGTTAGTTGTTGGGGGCATTATAAAAGTTAACTTTGCCATTGTCTGAGCAAGTTACTTTGTGCTCAATGAAGAATTGGTTGAAGTGTTGTAATGGAAAAATCTGCAGATGGTTTTTGCAAAGTTGGTACTAAGGATGGTATAATTAGCTCTCTATATGCAAGGAACCAAATCCAAAGTTATAAGGAACAGTTTTTTAAAATCGAAGATGTCCCGAAAATAGAACCATCACTTTCACACAGTTCTTCATTTGGAGGGCAAGGGTTTCGAAGATATAACTGTACCAAAAAATGTACTACTAACCTTGTAAATGTAAAAGATTAAAATTATTATGCAATTCTAAGTGTCATCATTCGACATCTTGTATAAATGAATGACATAATTAACATTAAATATATTTTACACGGGTTTCTGTATAATATGTACTCTGTAAAAAGTGTATACTGCAGGAACTCTAATTCTACCCAAAGAGACTTCTCTTTTTTTTTGGCAAATACCTATTTTGTAAAAAGTGACATGCATAAACAATACAGGATGTATTTGTGATTGTTCTTTAAGATACAATAACTAATAATTACAAGTTGATTTCTTTTTCTTCGACCGCAGACTGTGAGTTATACTTGTGCAACAAAGAATATTGACAGTATGATAGTAATGCGGTAGGTTATTTCGGAGATTGCCCGGTACACATTTGGCAAACCTAAGATTGTCGTACCACAGTGTAGGCAATATCCGAAATATCTGATAATTTAGGACTTTGCCCAGGCAAACCTAGGTAACGAACTTTGCCGGTAACATATATATAGATTTCTCGGTTTCCATTAAAAAATCGTGTCGCTCTTTTTGCATACCGTCATTGGCTAATCGTAACCGACGGCGTGACATTGAAGTTTCAGTACTTTTATCGACCCCCTGTATAACTGGCACCCGTCCAAGACGTCTAAATTTTAACGCCGCTACGAAGATTCGCGCAAACAGCACCCGCCCCCAGTGTACTAAAAAAGTCGGCGTCGTAAACGCGGAGGCATATAATTGGGGGGGTAGGTTAAATTCGGGGCGATAAGTCGTCGAACCCTTGCGATGGCGGTGGCGGCGACGACGACGGACCCGTTCCCCTTCGTTTCCGAGTTAATCCGGGTCTGTCGGTGCCGCTGGGACGCTCAACAAGGCGTATATACGTGATCCGGGCCACTTATCGCTGCCGGTCTGTCAGCCGTGCCGCGCCGCTATTTCCACATCCGCCCCGCTCGACTCGCTCATTTCACTTCAGGACGTGCACACACGCGCTTTCACGCCCGATTCGGACTCGTCGACCCACACTCGTGCGAACGATGCCGCCGCGTTGCCGACTTAACCGTTTTTTTCTTTTTTTTTTCTATCTCTCTATCTGGATTTTCCCTCCATCCCATACGGGCGAATGCGGGTAGACTTGTTACTTTTGAAAATCGATGAAATCGAATTTTTCGAAAGTATCTGCGCTCGTATAAAAATTTTATATCTCGGTAACGGTAGGTCCTATGTCTATGTCTGTCCTTTCTCCGTTTTCGTCTTTTGGTTTTTCCTGAATAACTTTCGAACCGTTGGAGCTACAAAATTAACATCTGCTTATAAGAAATAGCCCTGATTCGACGCCGGTATCCATCTTTTTTTCGCGATTTTCGACTGTTTTTTGAACCTTGCTATGAAACACGATAAGTGTCTGAAATTTGAAGCAATCGACTTCATATTTGGCACATATATGCAGCATTGCCCCAGGACGGAACCTATTGAAATTGGAGAGGGCTGGGAGGTCGGGAAGTATTAAAAAAAAATAAAAAATCGCGTGTGCAAGAGTCTACAAAAAACATCATCTTTCAAAAACTATTTACGAGATCAAAAAAATTCTTAAACCAGAAGAAGCAGAAGATACGGCTCTATAAGCTTTTATTCTTGATAATTTTTCAAAAATAAACAGGGTGCGCCGCAAATTCAAAAGAACTGAAAAATAGATCCCCCTATTATTGAAAATTGAAAATTGAAAGACTATGATTCAGATCTCACTTTTATATACTTTTATATTGCAAGATAGCAGCCCACATGGACAGCAAAAATTTTTGTATTTAAGGTGTTTACCTATTGTACAGGGTGTTCCGGATATCCCGTGCTAAATGAGAAATGTGTTGTGTCCTAAATTTGCAGATATCAACTTCAAATTTAGCAGAGAAGTAAAAGTCCGTGTTCACATTTAAACGGTAGAAATTGGGCGCAATCAAATTTGACCAAGTTTTTTCTAAAAATGTTTGATTTTTTTTTTTGTAATTTTAGTTTTCAGAAAAATATGTTTTCCTCATAATCTTTCATCCGATCGGCAAAATTTTTTAAACCATCAGACGCAGAAGATACAGTGCAATAACATTTATTTCGGGCATTTTTTCGTTTATATACAGGGTTTTCAAATTATAGGCAAAAATCTAAAAAACCTAGAAATTTGTTCTTTTACAGAGTAAATTATTACCCGATAATCAAAAATCATAAAAAATATGGCTAATTGTTTCAAACGGTGTCATAGGTCGCATCAAGAGCTACAATTTTTGTATTTGCGGTTTTCGTCTATCACATACGCTGCTCGGGATATTTGAAAAAATCCACATATTCAAATCGTTATTTCGGGGGCTGTCAAGACAAGATGACGTCATTGATTATAACGGCGCACTGGATGATTTCAGGAAAAACTTATTTTCTCGAAAACAATGATCGAATCATATACAGGTGTGTCGTTTATGGGCAAAAAAACTAAAATATCCTAAAAATTTCCGTTTTTGTGGGTGAATTATTGGCTATAAACGAAAAACCGTTAAAGATGGGATAATTTTATTTGAGCAGCATCGTAAACCGTGTCGTGAGAGAGTTTCAGGTTTCGTCAATTATACGGGGCGCGAGATATTTGATGAAATATCATTCGACAACGCTATTATTCGTGCAAATTTTAATATTTACCGATGTTTGCTGTAACTTTGAAGTTCGACGAGATATGAAGGACATTTTATACAGGGTGCACGCGCAATTAATTTACATCGATTTTACGAAATTTCCATAGTGGCTCGCAGGAGCACGATTGAAAAACATTGCGTCCCTTTACCACACGAAACCGCAAAGTTCTTTCCTTATATAATAAAAAGCTGTTTCGCGCTAGCCGCTACGCCTTGCCCCCCCCCCCCCCCCAGCGACGATTTTTTCGAAAGCAATCTTGTTTGTTATGCCAAGATTGTTTTTAATGTTATGACCGTTGTTATGATTTGATATTTTTTGATACTTTTGACTGTAATTCCTTGTATTGTTGTGGTTTCTGGCGTTTTCGTTTTATTTGTGTTTGATTTATTGATGGATAGCGTTGAATGCTCTCCCTGTGAACAACCCTTCAGTGCTCGTTCCAATTTGAGAAAACATGCAAAAAAGTTTCATGTAGGTAAGAATAGCCAAAGCTAAAAGTATTGTCGCAGAAATCAATTTTTAGATTCAGTTGACATTATAGCACTAATAAAACAATATAAACATAAGTGTAAACGGTGTTGCAAGAATTTTAATATACTCAAAGACTTTGCATACCATCAAAAACATATCACCCATCTTCTGTCACTACTTTGCCAAGTAGTTTTTCCAAGGAAATAGTTACTTCTACTGCCGATCGTTGCTTTATTTGTCAGTTTCAAGCTCCAAAAGATAATAATATTGAAATTACAACAGATCACAAGAGTTTGATACTGAAGAATTTCTTGAACGAAAAAAAAAAAACAGTGAAGCCACTTCTCATTCACGGTTTATAAAGAACAGAGCAAATTCTTCTACAAAGAATAAAACTATTATAACCTATACATGTTCTGGCAACTTCTTTTCTACAGGAAAAAGTGTGCGTCATCTCTGTATAATAGGCGGCAACCAAATCTAACAAGAAATATATTTTTCATATTTCGCACCAATCCATTCGCCCATCGTATAATAATCATGTTTGGATGTTATATTTCATGGCCTTGACGGGAATGCATATATCGCCTTCTCCCCATCCGTTAGACTGACTACGTAAATTCACTGGTCAAATTCGATCAAAATGTTTTAAATAACATCGTGCAATGTGGGGTGTTATCTATCATTATTTAATAATAATACGTATTTTATATTAAATTGTTATGCGTTTGTGATGTTTTCAAAATTACATATTCCTCTTCAATTAATACGCGAATACGATACTTGACAATAAAAATATCGACTCCATTTAGTCCTCAGAACGGCCCGACAGCTACGTAACGTACAGTATAAATAAATAAATAAATATAAATTTCATTGTATATTTAAAATTATTTTGGCGAAATGAGTCAATTGACAGAAAAAAATTTAACCGGTCAATTCCACAACCCTAATTCCAAGTATATGATTCAACAAAATTTCTAGCTTTTCCAAGACATTTTTTTTTTAAGCTCTGTGTTTACATTTGGATAACCAGTGGATATTCCAAAAAATTGTGTAGCATCGTATTGCTATCGTTGGTGCTACCAAATCTAGGCTTTGGTATTTCGATCAGCAAACCTAAATCTTTTAAAAATAAATCATGGATGCTTTTCTTGTTTTGTTTTCTTTAATTTTATTGCTTAGCTAATTTAAGTAAATGATATTTGTATTTTTATCCGAATCATAGTCTATCATCGCTAATACAAATCGTTTGGAAAAAATGGCAAATTACTTATACTAACAAAATACGCAATTTTGATGTTTTCAAAAAAAAAAGTTTTATTGTCCAAAATTTCGGACGTTTTGTTTTCTGAAAATATTGATTATTGTTGAAAAGAAATTGAAGCACAAAAACATTGCAGAAAAAAAAAGGCCCGTTTGGTTTATCGTAATCCGATGTTTTTTTTTTATATTTCAGGCAAGTCCACAAATTACGGCATGATTTTTTTAATTCAACTTTTCTTGGTATTCTTTAAATAAAAGTATTAATATAGGTTTGAAATCAATACGCGTAAATATTAGTGTTTTCTCCAAAAAAAGTTAAAACCAACTTTTTCTGACAAGCTCTGTAACTATACTATAATAAAATTGCCTCTTTCTACATTACTATATTTATGGATATTCTATAGAGATTTTTAGAACTTACTTACCACTAGGGAGAGGCAGCATTCAAGATTTTTATATAACATATTTCATATTTCTGGAAATATTCAGAATAAACCGGTAACTAGAGTTGCGAAATCAAGAGGGTTTTAGTCTGGACCCCTGTGTGCCCACACAAATTCGCTTTCACTGCCATTCTACCGATGAGGACACTGCTCATGTAAATATTGGCGCACTGGATGGGTCCTGCTTTTACAGCAGAATCTCACAAATGATTGTTTTTCTAATTAAAGAATCCTCTTCATGTAAGGTCAGCACAACGCTGCTTAGGTACTTTCGTGACATATTGTTTTTAGAGAACATTTGGTTGTGATCGTTTAGTTTGATTATTTTTTATGAATAAACATTAATTAATTTAGTAATGTTTTTATTTGTTTTTTAATTGTTTATTAATCATTGTTAATAAAGAAATAAATATATAATTTAAATTATTAACATTAATTAATTTTGAATCCTACAAATACCGGAGTCAAAATAAATGTGACAATGTATTTATACTACTACTAATAAATAAAAATAATTTTTTTAATAATAATATACAGCTTATGATTTTTTAATTTTGTTTTGCATCCTGTTAGTAATATTTGGATAATAAGTTTAGTTCTTAATTTTTTTCTTTTAAAAATTAGTGTTTCGTTGTTCTGTGTCCATTTTAAACGTCCTAAAAAGATCTACATCGTACCAAATCACAAGCGAAGCTGTTCATTTTTTGCGAAATAATCTGTAACAAATACAAAATTCTAACACTGGCAGCATCACCTCTAATGCAATCCAATCATCTGTTTCTCTCCTATCAATTTTAAATTTTCTCTCTTTCTTTGGCCCTAAACTGCTGAAGTTAATTGCGGCGCAATTGCTTCCTTAGCTTTTGATAGTATATTGGACTTGGAGTTCATCAGTGTGCAAAGTAATGATTCCTAAAATGAATTAAACATTCTGTAATAACTGATAAAATATTTACCCTCGGATAAAAACAATAATTCTCGAAGGCACATATAAATATGAAAACTACATCCAATCAATCACACTTCGTTTTTTATCTTACAAATCAACAAAATTATAGTTACAAATAACTACACATGCAACCTTTGGAATCACTTTTCTTCATTGTATTTTCTGCCTAGAAGGCAAGCATGTTTGCAGGCGCGCAAAGCTCAAATTCTTCAAAATTTCTGAACTGGCCGTATTGGGCAGATGATGTGCCGATTTCTTTTGGATCCTTCAGAAACTATGCTTTGGTCGGAGTATTTTGTTTTTATATGTCACTTTTTAGTTGAGGTACTTGAAAATTCCACGTTACAAAATGTGCAAGTCACTTTATTCCTAAAAAAATAGACTAAAAATACCAAATAAAAGGAATAAACTTATGTGTAGTTCCATACTAAAGGCTTAACTGATTGAAATAAATAACAAAATGGTTTAACGACTAAGTAAGTCACCACTGAAACTCAATTTCGAATGATAATTTTAAAAAAAGCATAAGAGCTATGTCAACAAAAATCTAAAATCCAAAAAAGGTCCCGATTACATCCGATGTCAAACGAAGCGCCCTTCGATTCATCTGCTGATTGGCTAGGCACCGTGAGAAAATTAACGATGCCGCCGCATTGTCGTTTTCTTCCCCCTTTTTTTTCCGACTCTATCTCGAGCAGCTTCGTACTGTAGATCGAATCGAGCCCTAGTACAAATTTAGCTGTTTTCATTGTTTTTTCTTTTCTTTTAATCAGCATCAGACTTTTCTAACTGCCAAGGTGCATTTTTTTTTAAGAAACATTTTAATACGAAACTAGTAATAAGGAAAAGAACCCGATGTTGTCGCCCGGTTAGTGGTTCTGCCGAGCCTAGGCGAACATTCGTGGAAACCCGGCAACGCCGCGCGATTTCTAGAAAATCCGATAGCGAGTCGGGAGCGACAATGAACCGAGCGAACGATCCACGGCCAACCGCGTGTGTACTTCACAGACGCCGCCGCCAAAGCCGGCGACGACGCTCTGCCTTTATGTATACGTAATGAGTTTTTCGGTTGCATTCAAAGGAGCGGCCTCCATATTTAGTCGTAAAAGTAACACGGCCAAATGAACTTTTCGGCGCGGCAGCCGCGCGTTCGGCGATAAAAAGCGCGCCCGCCCGCCCGCCTGTTGGAAAGAGAACGATTCGGGTTCGGGCTGTTTGTTTTGTCGCGACCAATTTTATATCCCTGCCTCGTGCTTCGGACCCGTTTTAAATCCGGGTTAAGGGAATGGGATTTTTGTTCCCGATTTATCGCCCCTTTTTTTTTCGTATTTATCGTAAATTAAACAAAATGCAAAAAACTTACCATATGTATATCCAAAGGTGAAGGTAAAATTTCATTTGCCGATATCCATGTTTATAAGAAAACTTTTTTCTCTAAACTTGGCAAAGTGAAATCAAAACTAAACACGTAAAAAATACAAGGCGTTATTGAAATGACATCCTAATGTAATGTTTAATGAATGAATCTTCAGATCGAGGGGCAAATGACAAACATACCCTTTACAACGCTTGCAGCCTGATATTTCAATGCCATCGGATTTTTCTAATTTAATATATGAAAAAATGTTTAAGGGACTTATTTTGTCTACGACAATTACAAAAAGTTCTTAATTAATTTTTGGTTCGGACATCACCCATTTCAAATGCACATCCCAAAAATAAATTGTCTCATTATTAGTCTAAAAAATATTTCCGCACCGTTGGTCTAATACATCCAGAATGAAAAAAAGATCAAACGATCTCATTATTTTTCCCACTAAGGCTACAAAAAGGTTCCCGATTATTTTTTGGCAAAAATATTGCTTATCCCATAGATTAGTGTTAAGTATTGGTGTACCTTCAAATATGAAAAATTTTTATTATTTAACTGTCATCGCGATGCTTTTTTGTCTGCGTGTTTTTTTTCCGTTTAGTGATCTGTTTTAAATTGTACTGTTTTAGAGGAAACCACGATGTTGACTATTAATTTTATAGATAAAATACGTCCACTGTATATGCATTTTACCTTTCGTCAATCCAAACAAAGTTTCGACGCACTAATCCAGATTTTTAATTTGTGTCCCACTGCCGATCACTACTATTTTGCGTAATCAATATCGTTTAATCAACGTTCATAATTGAGAGCTTTATAATTAGATCGAAGGTGTATTTTATTTGTTTACTATTTCTTATTTTTGTAATTTAGTGTGTTCCGGGTCTTTGTGAGTTGTCAAACTTACAACTATAAACATTAATTTTTAACCAGCATATCTTGTTTACCGCCCAATCTAATATTCATCAAAGATTTTTGCTCCTTCCTATCAATTAATTGTGATGAGCACAGTTTGTAAACAAAACATAACCCCCCCAGTCGACGATTCTGTCGTAGGCATTGCACATTTTATATCCTCCGCTCGCTCCCGACAGAATCCCTTGTCTGCCGGGATAGCGGGGGAGGACGTTTTTTGCTATCGGTCAAAGTACTTTTTTTTTGTTGAGAACCCATTTTGTATATGTTAAATAACCTGAAGGATGATGGAATGATCGAAACTCTTCTCCTAGGAAGGCATCCTTTAGGATTTTTGAATTATGTTCACACTTGTCGTAAGTTGATCGTGACCATTAGAAGTAAATCCTTTCCATTCCAACCCCAGTCGAAACAACATCACACATAAATGTTATTTTTGGTTAGTATTTATCGAAATTTGGAACGGTGCGTTATTTGATAAGCTTCGTTATTGTCAATCTGTCAATATGTCATTAAAATAACACCTTGCATATAATTTCATTTAATGATAAAATATTGTAATATTGAAAAATTACTTTTTGCGGGATTGATGCACAGTTCTCAGTCAGAACCATGAAAGTGATGCATTGTACCAAATAGTGCCACGAAAGGCTTCCAAATATTAAATATACGAATATCTCTTACACGGCTACATTTCTACCTCAACAAAAGTTTTGAAGCAAAGGAGACCCGACAAGATTAATGTTTACGGAGCCAACAAATACATGACATTCTCATCGCACGTGCAGCGCTACATTTCAAACTTGTCCTTACTTCGCTCGAGTACTTATTAATTAAGGAACGTCAATCTGCTAAAGTTGCTTTTCATTTTACTATGACTATAGGTCTATATTTCAACCTATCACATGTTATAAAAAGTAGTGTTCCGGTACTAAATCTGAAACGGACGAAGGCATCAAACTGCAGTGTTACCATGCTTATTTCAAATTTAATCTACCTTCTAATTATGAAAAAAAAAACTACAAATTACGCAATTTTATTTCAATCTATCGAGTATCAATGATTTTTGAAGTCCCGTAGATGTGAAGATTTGAATGTGTCTGTACGGAAGAGTGTTTTCGAGTTGGTCTAAGGAATTGTTTTCATTAAAATAATAAAAAAATGTATTTAATATTCAGCTAAATGGCTTTCTACATTTCTTCAGTGTTAAAATCGAGAAATAACGGGTGATTCAATAAGAGTTTCCACATTACAATCTGAAATATTTTTGAAACGCCAATGTATTTGTCTATTATCATATGAGATTTCTAACCTCAAAACATAAAAAAAATTAGTCATGGAACAATATACGACTGAACAACGTGTAAAAATTGTGCAAGCCTATTATGAAAATCGTCGATCAAGAGAAAATGCAATTTGGAATGTGGTGGTTCAAAAATTTCAGCAAACTGGATTTGTAACTAACCTCAAAGTCCCTCAACGTGCTCGTGCAGGTCGGTCAGATCAAAATATTGTCATTGTTCACGAAAGTGTAGCCGAAGATCCAAACACCTCGATTCGTCATCGATCGCAGCAAGTGGACCTTACGTATTCAACCACACAGCGAATTTTAGCAAAAAAAGACTTGCATCTACACCCATATAAAGTCCAAATAACTCAGGAGTTGAAACCTCGAGATCATCAACAGCGCCGCGTATTTGCAGAATGGATACCAGAACAAGGGGTTCAACGAAAATCATCTTTAGCGATGAGGCTCATTTTCACATTGGTGGCTTTGTAAACAAACACAATGCTCGTATTTGGGGATTAGAAAATCCAAGAGAGATTGTTCAAAAAACAATGCATCCTCAAAAAGTGACTACTGTTTGGTGCGCATTTTGGTGCGGAGGAATAATTGCCCCTTTTTTTTTCGAGGATAATGCGGAGAACGCTGTTACGGTTAATGGTGTTCGTTATCGAAACATGATATCTATTTTTTTTCTGGGAGCAGTTGCATTGAAGATTTGTGGTTCCAACAGGGTGGAGCCACGTGTCACACATCCAGAGAAACGATGCAATTGCTGCGGGGCAAGTTTCCTGATCGGATTATCTCATGTAACGGCGATGTCAATTGGCCGCCGCGATCATGTGATCTTACTCCCCTAGATTTTTTTTTGGGGGGGGTATCTAAAAAGCAGAGTGTATAGAAATAAACCAAACACTATTTCAGAGCTAAAACAGGAGATTAGACGCGAAATAGTCGGCATAGAACCTAAATTGTGTCAAAAAGTGATAGGAAATTTCAATAAACGAATTACGTCATGCCACATGAGTTGCGCGAGTCATTTGAATGACATCATCTTTCATACCTAATTGTAATACACTAATCTAAAATGGCAAATAAAAATGTTTGTATATTTTATTGAATTACCCTTTATGTTAAGAAACTATTAGTTTTCGTTGCTATATGTGAAACCCCGCTATGTGTGAACACGCCAGAGTCACGTGACTATCATGCATCAATCACGATCCAAGTGCGTGCCAGACCGTTTGTGCAGCCGAAGGGATGCCGCCCAGCGCGCCAGTACCGAACTGACCACCACACAGGAAAGTGCGTTTGACGGTACGAGAGCAAGATACAGTCCACACACGAAGGTGTATAGAGGTTCTATACATTTTTTGGTCCATTCGATCGGATTTTTGGACAGAAACAAGAATTTCTTGGCTATTCATTCGGATTCACGGTTCATTGAACGGATTCGGTTAGTCAATTGGTTTTTTCAAGAGTCTTCACATCCAGCAGCGTATCCTGGACAAGCATTTGAAGTTGTATTCAGTCGGGTGAGAGATTGTTGTCGCAACGATAAAAACAAACTCGCCGTCGGACAGCAAAATCAAGGTAACCTCGTTGCATGCAGAAAACTGTCGCCGTCGGAACTGTTTCATCGCGTTGTGCGTTCGCGTTACGGACAATCGGAAAAAGTGCCAAAGTTTTCCGTTTTCTAAGACAAACTGACGATCGACTGCGTATAGTTATTTGCGTCCATTCATTCATTGTTCATCAACGTTTTCCAAACAAAATTGTACATTTCATCCAAAGATCGTTGAATTTTTTTGTAAAAAGGAGTTCCAATCGTAAAGAAATTTGCCAATTTACATTTGGAAAAACTGCAAATGCAATTTTGGTGTAAATTTAATTCAAAGAGTCATTTACGTTGCATTAGGATCGAGATTTCAGTGCATCTCAGTGATATCGAGTTCGCAAAATTCTGAAAATAATTCATTGTTGATTTGATTTTAAAAATTTCAAAAAATGCCAGCAAAAAGAAAATCAAAAAACCCAAATATGCAAAGCGACTTCCCAGATACCGAAGATGGTGAAGTAAATGCTCGAATTCAAATTTTGGTAAGAAAACGGGCTAGCATAAAAAACAGGTTAACGCGTTTTTCAAATTATTTTCATGCCGCGAAAACTGAAAATCCTAATCGAGCGACACTACTCGAAATTGAATTACGCTTGAAAGAAATTGAATCGAATTTACTTTCGGAATTTTCTGAAATTCAGTTTGAACTTGAGGGCTTAAATTCGAATGATTTCACGGAATCTGAGTTGGAAAAATTTGAGTTTTCGTATTTTGCTTTAATTTCGAAAGCAAAACAGTTCATTTCATCGCACAATGATTTCAACAGAAATTCAACGAAAGATGAAACTCATTCGAGCACATCCATCATTGCCAATGTTCCCCAAAATTCAAATTTTCACCGGAAACCACATGCGAAATTTCCTACCATTGAACTGCCAAAGTTTTCGGGTCAATATGAGCGATGGCAAGAATTTCGAGATACTTTCGTCTCACTTGTACACAAAAGTGAATATCTTGATTCTATCGAAAAATTCCATTACCTGAAAGCTTCACTAGAAGGGCCAGCAGTTCAGTGTATCCAATCCATTGATATTTCCTCCGAAAATTATGATGTAGCGTGGGACATTTTATGTCAGCGTTTCGAGAACAAGCCTTTGTTGGTTCACAATCACATTAAGGCTCTTTTCAACATTCATGATATTAAATCTGATTCGTCAAATTCTTTTAGAAATTTAGTCGATATCATTTCAAAAAACATGCGTTCACTTGAAAATTTAGGAATAAAAACTCAGTTTTGGGATCCTTTGATCATATTTTTGATAACAAGCAAATTAGATGTCGATACGATAAGAGAATGGGAACAGCTAGAGTTCAATGAGGAACTGCCCACCTTATCAGAATTAAAATCATTTCTTTCAAATCGCGCTGATTTTCTTGACAAAGTTTCAATGCACAAAGGAAAACCAAAGAAAGCATTTTATTCCTCTCATGAAAAGAAGACATTTGCATGTTATCATTGCAAAGAACAGCATTCCATTTTTCAATGTCCGAAGTTTCTAGCACTGTCCATTGACCAACGGTATAAAACAGTTCAATCTTTAAAATTGTGCCCCAATTGCTTACACAGTGGGCATCCTGTTGAAAAGTGTCGTTCAGGTCACTGCAGGCAGTGTAATCAAAAACACAACTCGCTATTGCATCAAGCTGAATCGGAAAAGGAATCGATTACTTCTTCTGATTCAAAACCCGAATCATCGAAAACTCCTATTCAAGGTAAAGTAACATTACACAATTCCTACCCCGAAAGCCAAGTTTTGCTTGCCACCGCGGTAGTTGAAGTATTTGATTCTGATGGTGAAAAACATTTATGCAGAGCACTTCTTGACAATGCTTCAATGTCCAACTTTATTACTTCAGAATTTGTTAACAAATTAGGTATCGAAAAACACAAATTCAATTCCTCAATTTTAGGCATTGGTCAAAGCAATTCCAGCATAAAACACTCATGCATTGTCAAATTCAAATCCTGTTATTCCAAGTTTTCAAGACAACTAACTTGTTTAGTTATCCCACAAATTACAGGTGAATTACCGAATTGCTATTTCGATCCCATCCAGTTAGAAATACCATCCCACTGTCAGTTAGCCGATCCTAAATTTCATGAACCAGGTCAAGTGGATCTTCTAATTGGCGCAGATACATTTTGGGATTTACTTGATAATGAAAAGATGTCTCTCGGGTCACACAAGCCTATTCTACATAACAGTAGATTAGGATGGTTCATTTCTGGTCCGTTAGGCATTTCCACCCCAAATCATTCTTTCTGTCATCTCTCCACTTTAGATGTTCAAAAGCAGTTAGCCAAGTTTTGGGAAATCGAAGAGTTGTCAAGTGAGCCGATCCTGTCGGATGAGGAATTTCAAGCCGAAAAACACTTCTCTGATAATTTTAAGCGCGGTTCAAATGGTAGATTCACTGTAGCCATTCCACTTAAGAAATCATCAGAAGTTTTAGGGGATTCCAAGTTACAGGCAACAAACCAATTCTTGCAGCTGGAACGCAAACTTTCGAAAAATCCCAAATTAAAGGCCATGTACACAGATTTTATGACCGAATACCACGATCTAGGCCACATGTCAATTTTTGCTTCATCCAATTCCAAACCTAGATACTATTCACCACACCATGGCGTTCTAAAGGAGGATAGCTTTACTACGAAACTTAGAGTAGTCTTTAACAGCTCAGCTCCCTCTTCATCAGGTGTATCCTACAATTCTATCCAGATGGTTGGGCCTGTGGTACAAGATGATCTGGTTTCCATCATGCTAAGATTTCGGCAACACCAGTATGTCATTTCTGCAGACATCTGTAAAATGTACCGACAAATATTAGTCCAAGAGGAGTATCATCCTTTGCAGCTTATTCTATGGAGAGCAGATCCCATGGATGAACTTCAAACTTTCTCTCTTAATACTGTGACTTATGGTACGGCAAGTGCTCCTTTTCTAGCCACACGCTGCTTAAAACAGTTAGCTATCGAATACGAATCATTGAATCCTCATGCATCTCGAGTCATCAGTAAGGATTTCTACGTCGATGATCTGCTATTTGGAGCTGACAGTTTCGAAGAGGCAGTACATTTGTGTCAGGATGTTTCATCAATCTTAAAATTATGCAAAATAAAGTCTTCCAAGGGACATCACAAACCTTTAACAATCTTCGAACTCCGTCATGCAAAGGAAGTTTTAACCAAGTTGTCTCAACGCGAAAGCTTTTCAAGGGAAATACATGAACTTTCAAAGTCAAATCAGGTTTCCTCAAAAAGCAGACTTCTTAGTTTGACCCCTTTTCTTGACGATGATCTAATTCGTGTAGGAGGTAGACTTAAACATTCATTATACCCATTTCATAAAAGGCACCCAGCACTTTTATGTTCAAAACATCATTTTACCTACTTGTTATTTAGGTACGAACACAAAGTCCTTCTGCATTGCGGCCCACAATTACTTCTCTCCCATATCAGGGAAACTTTCTGGCCAGTCGCAGGTAGAAATCTTGCCAAGCGCATTGTAAGAGAATGCATTGTGTGCTTTCGATTCAATCCCAGTATTCCGACTCCAATAATGGGTAATCTTCCAGAGGCGCGAATTTCACCAAGGCCACCTTTTTCAGACACAGGCATTGATTACGCCGGCCCTTTCCAAATAAAAGATCGCAAGGGACGCGGATGTAAAATACAAAAATGCTATCTCGCACTTTTTATTTGTTTGACTAGCAAGGCAGTTCATCTCGAACTTGTCACTGAATTGTCAACACAAGCCTTTCTAGAGACATTTCAACGGTTCATAGCTCGCAGGGGTAGACCAACCAACGTATATACTGACAATGGTACCAACTTTAAGGGGGCTAGTAATCAGTTGAAAGAATTGGGCGATTTTTTAAGAAACAACTCAGATTCTGTAAAAAATCAGTGCGGATTGGACTTAAATATACAGTGGCATTTTATAGCAGCCTACTCGCCTCACCACGGAGGTCTCTGGGAGGCAGGAGTGAAATCAGCGAAGCATCACATCAAAAGAATACTATCTAATGTCCTTTTAACATTTGAAAGTTTTTACACAGTTCTCACGCAGATAGAGGCCGTAATGAATTCTCGACCTCTAACGCCACTCTCTTCTGACCCAAACGACCTAGGGGTGTTAACTCCAGCTCATCTATTAATTGGTCGTTCACTTCAATCAATTTCCTATCCAAATGTACAGGATATTCCTTTGAATCGTCTTTCTCACTTTGAACAATTGGAAGTCCTTAAACAACACTTTTGGAAAAGATGGACGAAGGAATATATTGGTCAATTACAAGAAAGAGTTAAATGGAAAAAGAATCAGCATAATCTTGTAGTTGGTACAATGGTTTTAGTTCGCGATGACAATTTACCCCCGTTCAAATGGCGGCTAGGGCGTATAATTGAACTTCATCCAGGTAGTGACAATATTGTGCGCGTCGTTTCAGTCAAGACCACATCGGGAGTGATAAAACGCGCTGTCCTAAAGTTGTGTCCGCTTCCAATTACTAACCTTTAAATTACATTTTTCATTTTTCTACCTGTCACTTTGTCATCATGTTTAAGTTTCATTTGACCATTGTAATAAGTGTTTAGTTTGAACTTTCTCATTTTGAAACAACTTACATTCTTTCAAGGCGGGGGGCATGTTAAGAACCTATTAGTTTTCGTTGCTATATGTGAAACCCCGCTATGTGTGAACACGCCAGAGTCACGTGACTATCATGCATCAATCACGATCCAAGTGCGTGCCAGACCGTTTGTGCAGCCGAAGGGATGCCGCCCAGCGCGCCAGTACCGAACTGACCACCACACAGGAAAGTGCGTTTGACGGTACGAGAGCAAGATACAGTCCACACACGAAGGTGTATAGAGGTTCTATACACTTTATAAATATCGATCACATTCAGGGTTAAAACACTGCCTCTCAGATATGCCGCTATCTAGAGCGGGCGGTTGAGATTTCTTACATGATTTAAGCCATAGATATGATTTGACTTTGATTGATTCCACTTATCATATGCTTTGGATGTATTTGAAGCGGAATGCAGTTGTGCCAAGTTAGTGAATAAGATTTAACTTCAAATTAAAGGAACAAATTGTTGGTTCTAAGTTACTTGTTGGGAGTTTAGTTTAGTTTCTTATGAGCTTAACTGGTCCCGTATTGCGTTTACCGTTGTCAAGATAGCAAGATGTTTCATTATCTTGGACATACTGTATGTATCGTAGAGTACGAATCGCCGTAGGCGAAATTTACCGTAAAATCAGAGAGCTTCGATATAACGAGAGGCGAAGGTAAGCGTCGTAACCTTTAATAGGGGGGTTCAACTTGCTTTCGTTTGGATCGCCTCATTTGACGTTTATACCCGTTGTAGACTGAGAAATTTGTTTGCCAAGTAATAAACAGGTTTACAAACTAGGAGAAATTTCTTTTAACGAAACTACTTGCAGACACATTTTTTTGCCATTATTATTATATTAAAGTAAATTGCGGCACATTTTATATTCCGAATATTGGAGGGTTCGAAAATCTTTTTTAAAAAAGGAAACACAAAAAGGGCAAGGCACTATTTATTTTATTATCATTATATTAAAATAATATCATAGAATATTTTTTAAAACACTTTATGTAGGTATTATCACCATTTACATAAAAATGATAGTATAATTGTTACATGCGTATCGACTTAAAAATATTTACATAACTTATACTTGACGTTTTCTTATTTGTTTATTAGGACTTGTAGAAGCAATGAACGTTCTAAAGGATATTATAATTGATATATAAATCTGAAGGTTTTTTAAATCATTTGAGTTTTGTCAAAATGTAATATAATTTTATTTTCTCAAATACATAAGAAATATTTAAATTATATTACCGAAATTTGCAGTGGAGTGTAAAAGTATACTATATTTTACATGCAGTCTTGACTAAAACTTCATCCTTACCTAATAACAACTTGATTTCTAAGTTGATTTGATTTTGAAATTTAAGTGGAACATCATATTTTTTAATTTGTAAGGAAATGTACTTTTCAAATAGCTATCGATTGGTCTTGGGTGTCTAACTCTTTGCATTTTCGTAGAATAGGCGAAATTATGGTTCTTGATGCGATTTAGTCTTTTGTCAGATTATGTATTACCGCTGTCAATTTTGATTAGTTTTGCTTTTCGCTAGAGGGATGTAGGCATATAGGTTTTCAAATTTGGCGATCCAGATCTCCAGACTTAACATTACTAGACTTTTTTTATGGGAGTACATAAAATGATTTGTTGACAGCACGCTTTCAAACCCACCACATATGACTAAAATGAATCTTAGAGACGTTTTTAACACTGTATCTCTGCAAATATCGACCAGAGTTGGCAATAGTTCCAAGAAAACAATATGCCTATGCCTGGAAATGGACGACAAATGTTTCGCAAAATTTATTGCAAGGCATACTTTGTTATTTTACCAAGTTCCCTCTTTTCCTTTTACTTTTAAAAATTGAATTTTAATCAATGTCAACGGCACATTTATTTAGATAACACCAAAAACCATAATATTGCGTATTTTGAGAATCTAGAGATGCTATAATATGTATAGGGGGTTCCCATTGAAGAAAATATAACTTTGATACTTTTAAAACTTTTGGGACAATCCGGGGGGGATGAAAGTAACCATGATAGGATTTCGCATATCCCAGAAGCAAAACTTTTTGAAAATCTTCCATTTTAGCAATGATATTCAAACAAAGACAAGACAAGACAATTTTTTATTTGCATTGACTTTTAACAAAGTATGGGATAATTATGTTCATGTATAGCATTAAAAGCATTTTTGCTAAATTATTTTTAAATACACTTTTAAAGGCACTACTTTTTGAATTTTTTTAACCTCAGTGGGAAGTTTATTATAGACTTTAACTGGTAGAACTATCGGATTATTTTGCTACCTTAGTCAGCCTGTGGCTAGGCATCATCAAAAATCGAAGTTAAAATATATAGAGACGGCAACGTTAATATATTTAGTTTACGAAATGATGTTTTGCAAGAGTATGTATATGGCGAAATAAAATAATTCTCAGTATACTATTTTGTACTCTGAACACCTCACCGCCGCCCCTGATACAGTTACCTCAACACTGGCGTATGACAAGCAGGATTGTACGTAGCCATAATAGGAAAGTAACAAAAGCTGAACATCAACCTTATATCTCAATTTGCAAAGTACATAGGCATATGCCAGTTTCTTAAGTACCGCATCAACTTGTTCAGTCCACGTAAAGTGTTCGTCAATAAAAACTCCCAGATAATTCACATTCCTGGTTTGTTTAATCGTTTTATTATTTAATTTTTCTACTCCCTTCTGTAAAATACCTAATTATACACCGATCTAGCATGCGACAAGCGTCACTTAACCACGTGAGTTGCATAGTATACTATTAATAAGACTACTCTTATTTCAATTTTGTCTAGCTAAAAAGCATCATTTCTGTTTTCCATTTTATTTACCGCACAGGTTGATATTTTGGATAAAATATTTAAAGTAGCATTTGAGGTTGTGACGACTGCGTCGTCCGCGTATGCAGCAACATAATGACTATAAAATACTTGCATAATGTTACCAAAGAAAATAATGAATAAAAGAGGTCCCACCATGCTTATTTGAGGTTCTCCACTGATAAGTGGAGTATAAGATGAACTAACCGAGATATCATTTTTTAAATTGGTTTTTTGTTCCCTACCAGTGAGGTAAGGTTTTATCCAACAATAACTAATTTCCCGCTTTCCGCACTTACAGAATTTATGGAGCATTAATTCTATACCTGTCACATCAAAAGCCCTTCCAAATAAAAAAAGAGAGACAAATACTTACTATTCTCTTGAAAACGAGATAAAACAAATTTAATTTGAAATACCAAATAGCCAAGAAACTAATTTCAGCTTCTTTCAAAAATTGAACTGAGATGGCTTTTATATTTACTTTTACATTTGATAAAGACACGGTGTTGTCGAAACAATTGTCATGAGAATATATATCATTTCGTGAAAATCTGAACTGTTAGTTCTTATTTATTTTGTTAAAACAAATTTATATATAGACATTATAGCTTCCTCTGTCGAATAGTCTTTCTGAAATCCAAATTGGTAATCATTTAAAAAAAATTCTTTATTTAAAAATGAGAGTAATATTTTACAAATGCATTTTTCGAAGATTTTTGAGAAATCCGATAATACACATATTTTATATCAAATGCCTGTGTCCCCCCTTATGAATTCGGGCTATAACTGTCTTTTTTAATGCATTGGGGGATCTAACTTGTCTAAGAGATAAGTTAACCAGATACGTCAGGAACAAACTTGATAAGGGAGTACGGAATCCGATCCTCGCCAGGTGAATGCTTGTTATTAACAGACAAAATAATAATTTTATTTTTGGATATTTTTTTCTTTTTTATAGGTGATTTATTTTTATCTATTATTTTGTTTACAGATTCTATAAAAAAAATATTGCAATTCTCAACAGCTTCCTGATAAATAACGAATCGGTTCCCGTTCTTATCAATAAAATAATCTGGTTGTTTTTTGTGGCATTGTGAAGTACGAGAATGGCCTTTTATGAATTTCCATGCTATTTGTGAAACATTGTTTGATCTGGAGAACAAATTAGCGTAATAAGTTTGCTTAGAATTTTTAATTTTTTGAAGTTTTTAATGGTTTTTTTACCCCGTAAATGCATTCTGGTCTTTTGTATATTTATATCTTTTATTAAATACAAGATGACGTGAAATAAGTTCTCAGAGTAGTAAACAAACTGAGGTCCACCATGTTGGGCACTGTCGCCTCTCGTTAGATTGGAGCTCTCTGCCGTGAAACGATCCACGACGCCCAGCCCTAGTTTATCGGAAAGCGTACATCACCGCAGCCGCGGCCCTCGGCCTGGCGGTCGACCGGTCCCCGAAGGGGGGTGGTGGAGGGGGTCGGCTTTGGCGGGTCGGGCGCGCGGGCAGATGCGATCTCTAATTACGGTGTCAATTAGGGGAGCGGGCCCAGTCGCACGCGATAAAGCAAATTAAGCCACTTTCCCGATATCGATTTTATGGGGCCCGTTTCAGGATCCAAGCGTAATCGCCCGGCTCGTTGATTATCACGCCGCGACGCGGATTTTCGTACCGTCGCCGCCGCCAACGGCGCTTTGTTTGAGATATTTTCGAATATACGCGGCAACGAGTTTTCCGTCGCTTTTTGTTCTGTTCCGAGAGTGTGCGGATCCGGAAATTATGCCCGCCGTAATCAAATATTTTTGGGTTGCGGTGGTAGGGGGGCACACGGGTCGCTGCTTCAATTTGCGCAGGTGTTAACGAGGGCTCCGAAATATTTAATTAAATAAATAACTACTACATAATACTTTTGAAAAAGAGGGAATGTATAGTTTGTCCAAAATTATATCGTTTTGACTTTTGACGCCTCTAAAAAGTAACCCACCGAAACAATGATAAGACTTTATAATTTTATAGAGATTAACACCGTGAACAGTTTGCCCTTGTAGAAGAGATTGCTTTAATTTGCAGGTAAATGTTCTAGTGTTAGGTCTAAATTCGGCTAACAAAGGATTGAGCAAGTTAACTGAATTTTGGACAAATCATCTTTTAAACAGAACTGGTACATTTTATTTAACTTTTTACCGGATATTCACCGCATATGCTGAAAATTTTATTTTATTGTGTTTTAAGCAAATCACAAAACATCGATAAGGTGTTCTAAATGTCTATAAGTGACATTTCATTCTATTCATTTTAAGCCCTTTTATTCTGCCTCACCTGTGGAATATTTTTATGAATTTCGCCCAGAGAGGGTAATATGAAGTATTAATTTTCTATCCTTCAACCTTTTTAAATAAAATTTTGTTTACGGCTTGCCAATAGGCTGCTTTTTCATATTATGACATGAGATTTAAACCGTTGCATACAGGTTTTTACAAAATTATTAACATCTTGTATAATATGTATTTTAATGCCTCAAAAAAAAAATAACGATTGATCTGAAAGAACTATAACATGCTATAGCCATTTTAAATTGTATGGGACTTAAAAGCAAAAAACAATAGTTTATTAATATAAAAATCAAAATGGGAATTCCTGCAACACAAAAGTGTTGGACATCTATTTATTTGTTAATCCAATCTGTTGAACATTTTCTTTAAACAATTCCGTTTATAAAAGTTGATATTTTATAAAAATCTGAGAAGAGAGGAATTTGTAGTGTAATTAACCAATAATTAAGCATGTTATTTGTCTTTAAAGTTCGCATTATTGACGTGGATTTAAGTACTAGTAATATTGTTTCTCTCTACGAGATTTATTGTAGATTGTAGGTTTTCAAGCTTGTTTCTCTCTAATCTTCTAAACTACATTTTATTTATCGGGTCACTTTTGGATAGAGTTCACTGAATTTAGTACTGTTGTAATCTTATTGCATTTTTTTGACCACGAATATAATAGTTTATTATACAACAAGTGCGGTAAATGACATTTGAGTCATGAGTTTGTTTGGCACGAGCGGAGCGAGTGTTTAATAAACGAGTGACTTAAAAAGCTTATCAAACGTATTGCATACTATACTTTTTCTACGACCGTTAGTTTTTGGGCGAATGTTTGAAAAACAACAGGAATACATTCACTGACATGACCGTCAGAATTGACAAACGTCAAAGTTCAAGCCGTTCGGTAAAATCTGAGAAAACATCCGATCGGTAATATCCGGGAAATGTCCGAAGTGACTTGGATCCCTAGGACAAGAAACTGACGTGGTAAAGTGACGCTTCCCGCACACTAGATCTTTGTATAATTAGGTATTTTACAAAAGAGAGTAGAAAAATAAACTTAACAATTCGTTGTTTGAATATGAATGCACCAAATCAAATCATATAAATTAATAACTGTAAACTAATCGCCTATGACTTTTATTCTCGCAATAAAATCCAGGACCATGTATACGATAAACTGAATCTTTGTCAGAATATGATACAGCATTTAATTGGCAAGCCTTGCAAAATTTCTGTTTTTTACCTAAAAGGGTTGAAACATAGATAATAATTTCCAAAATTATTTAAAAAAAAATATTTCATAGAAATCCAATATACATTAGAAAAGTTGGAGTGTAGTTTGAGTAAATTTGCAAAGTTCCAAATATTTTAAAAATAGACTTCCTAGTTTCCTATGGCCGCAACCCAATTTTTTCCATTCTCAACCTAATTGTAATAGGCTATGTAAAAATGTACATTATATTGTCGCTGTTTTACAAAACCCGCGCCCGACGTTTCGAAAAAAAGTCCGGTTTTCATCCCTGTCAATCCCGGCAGTTTTCCCCATTTCGAACGCGAACTTTCCGACGTCAGTGACGGCGGGCCGTATACTCGCGGGCCGTTTAAACCGAGTTCGGAAATTTGATAAATTTTTTAGCAGTTTCCCGGCTCGGCTCGAGCCCCGACTCCCCCTCCGCCCGCCCGTTCCGGTCGTTCTCGCAACCCCTCTGCGGCGGTAGCGGCGACGGCAGCGGGAAGGGTCGTCACGGGGCAAATTACGGGGGATCGGAAGACCCTAGGAAGGGTTCCGATCCGCATTCCGCGCTCGCTTGGGGCGTCGGAGGCACGGAACGATATCGATGGCCGATCGCTCGGGGCTTAACCCCTTAAATTGAATATTATCTACGGGGTGGCTTCGGCGAATTCACCCCGCGTGACACCTAAGATCGCCGATTATCCAGTATTCTTTATTATTTTATTCTTTATTATATTATTAAAGTGTTTTGGGTATTTATTGGACGCCTCCAAAACCTTGTAACAGTATGAAAATTATTATAAAGTGTAAGGTTTCTTATAAACCCCTTAAAAATAACCGTTACATTGTAATACAACCTTAAACTGCGAAAAATGTTAGATGGGTTGCTTACTTACTGACGCAGCTTTCTGGCATTTTCTAGCCAGGATGGACAAAGCAATTGACGAAGGCAATCTCGCGAAGGCCATCGACTGTATGACGTTTTAGTTAATAAGTCAATGTCGTTCGAGTTCCGGGGCACTCCCTTTAAACTCGTGAATACTTACCTAGCTGACCGTTTTCAATGTATCGCCATGGGTTTCCACCGGGGTCCGTTCTTGGGCCCTCTCTTGCCCGTCATTTACATAAACGATCTTTTCACTTCTTTGCCGGATGCGCAAGTGACATTGTTTGCAAATGAGACGGGCCATACGAACCGCAAACTACAAAAACTAGTGGCTAAATTCGAAGTGACTACGAGTGCTGTACTGAAATAGGTTTTCTTCTATATAACAAAAAAATTAAAAAAAAAACTAGGTTTGCGAGATAACCGTTTGATTGATGAGCTTTGCGGATGTTAAGACGACTTAGTCAAATCCGTAACGCCACCAGTCCTGAGAACGACGTATTTTGGCCTATTCCATAGTGTGATGTCGAAGGCGATTCAGGTATTGAGTAATTTGCCGACCGCTGTTTGTTAACCTAGATATACTAGACACGCCAACTTCCTTATACATTTTTAAAACACTTTGAAAATTGACATTTGTCAAAAATGTTGATCTGCATGACCATAATACTAGGCGAGCAAGAGCTATCGCTCATCGCTGTTCTAAGCTGATCTCGTTTTAGACTAATACAATTAAAGTTAAGTAAAGTAAGTTTAAAAGTATAATGCTGCAATTTTTGTTAGAGAATTCATAGTATAAATTTGAGCTTATTTATGTGTCAAATTACATAATTTACCTTTTTATTTAATATCAATCTGCTTGTAATATTGTCTACTGACTTACCATTTGTTGTTTAGTAAAACTTAGATGTGTGATCAACATAGTTATTTTTTCGTGCTTAAAATATCTAATTATTAGGATTAGGCATGTGCTAGTGTCACTTTAAAAGGTCAGATTCATTAAACCAAATCGCAAGCCAATTCGATCGTTTCGACTAATTTTGTAGACCTATTTTAGTCACGGATTGGGAACCATCGTATGTTTTGGGCAGAGATGTAGAACACTGATAAGTTATCGGCATTTACCTGCAGGAATTTTGTTTGTGGTATTTAATGTATAAACTATTACTTACGATTATATTTTAGCTCTGTTTAGTTTTAGATATTTGATTTGTCTTATCTACATTAGTGAAGCCGAAAAACTTAATAATAGAATAAATAATGCCATAAAAATCACACTTGCGGTCAGTGTACCCAAGATCGCCTTTTTATCAATATCTTATCTCGTTTCAATAAAATAAATAAAATTATAATTTTAATTCTCCGCTGTGTTTATTAGCTAGCGCCCTGGTCCTGAAGGTTAGGTTTCGATATTTAAGGACGTGATTCTCTCGGCTAAGATAAGAATAAATATTTATTTCACCCTAGAACTTAAAATGCTTTAGCTTGAAAATACAAACTAAATTTGATCAAAAATCATTCGTCGCATAAAAAACATTTTTTTTCACTAAATTGTCAATATCCGGAAAAAAATCAAACTGGGACGAATTGAGAGCGACTTACTCATAAATCCTTTAAAAATAGCGCATGCCTATTGCCTGCCCTTACGTACGCAAACAACTTTGAATCATTTCGAAATGTAATATTTTTTTCCCTTATTAGAAGATGCCAAGGATGCAGCTCATTTAATTTTTAGATTATCAATACTGGACGTTGACTTTTTTTTGAAAATTTTATTCTTTTTAACAGTGAAACAAGTCACCACTTTTTTATGGTTACAGTGGGCTCGGGTTTCTAAACCATTTATCAATCAATGTCCAGTTCTAAAGCAATGAATTTTGATACCGCGCAACGCGGTTTTGTTCAATCGTTGAAATTTACTCCGCGGGAATTTTAAATTCAAAAATAAAATAAGGGTCTTAAGGGTCTTGGCGTGTTCACGATTGTCCGGGGCCCAACGAGGGGCGTAGCCATGGCTTCGCTCGGATTCGGTTCGATGATTATCGCGATCGAAAAAACGCGGGAGTTTTGTTGACGTTTAAAAATTTTGCCGCGTCCTGTTCGGCTGCGTAGTCGCCCTCGAACGCAAATAAACGGTATGACACACAAAGCCAATTGATGCGGCATTACTCTACCGTTCCCGCTTTCTATCCCGAGGGATTTTACACAACCCGATGTTCCAGCGTGCATCCTCGCTCGTTAGACAATCGGGAACGTCGCTTGCAATATTAATGCTGCCCGGAGGGTGGGCCCGCAACCGTATCGCAAAGGCCGGAGACACACATTTTTGAGTATCACGAGGGGCCGAAAGCGTACCGGCATGTACTGGTCAAATAAAATTGTCATATGATGTGTTGTTGCCAAATTTAAATTTTTACTTGGTGATATTGCAATTCATTACTTTTTATAAATCTTTTAGGCACACTGACGTACGTACTGTGCTTTCAATTTGGCTTGAGAACATTTTGTTTTTAGAGATACCAAATAAAAAAAAACAATGAGTTCGTTTCTAAATGACATGTAAAATAAAACACTAAAAATCTCGGCCTATTTGATATTTTTTAAATAGAGCACCTTCTATATTTCATAAGCATTCAATAGAACACGTTATTTTGATTCCAATTATATAACACACTATATTTTATTCTACGTGATAGGTGATTTTAATTTTTTGCAACAGTCTTGCAAATTAAAGAAAATAAGAGTTATTTCGATATTTGCAACAATAAAAATAAATTAACTATTATTAGCATGTATTTGAACATCATTTTGTTCAACATAATGTTCGTAATATTCAGTTGTACTCTTGGCATTTAATAAGAGTTCCGAATTGTTTCTTAACTAATTTATTGCCACTGCAATTATTTGCTGAAGTTCGACGATACTATCACAAGGGGTTCTGTGTACCTGATTTTCTATGTTCCTTCAAAATGAATGTGAAGTTGCGGCTGTTATATAATCGAACCGTTGGATATTTAGAAAGAAAATTTTTGATCTGGATGCCATTGCCATGGTTTTGCTGCCATATAGTTTGTGTTGATATATTTATCGGTAGATCTATATATCATGCTATATTGTGTTCCAAGAGCTGGAAATAATGATCTCCATTTACCGTTTGATCCAACATGAACCGACGCTAACCTTGAGTTTTTATTTCATTTACCTATATCGGATTATTTTCGCGTATTTTGTCTATGACAGCTTTTTGTTGCAGTGAACGAACTTTCGTCGGTCAATAGGATATATTTTTTTAGCCGCATCTTCCTTTTGGATTGTTCTTCACTATAATTCTAGCGGAAGAAAAGATAAATTTTTATGTAATTGTAATCAGAATAACGTGTTTTATTGAAATATACAAGGCGTTCCATTTCAAAAACTATGATATCTCAGAAAAAAAATTATTTACGTTAATATCTTTAAAAACATAAAAGTTACAACCAATTAAAATGCTTTCAAGGTAAATTGAACTCACGATACATAGGTCATGCGTTATTTACTGAGCTATAGAATCAAAAGAAAAGCCTCGGAGTATAGCACCCCACAGCTGCTAACTACTATTATCTAAAATTAATACTTCTGAAAATCAAATTCGAGATAATCTCGTATACTGTAAAGTGATTTTTCCAACAAAGATTATATCAGCCATAAATAATTTTTTTTAAATTTAATACGTAGTTTATTAAACAAGAGAGGTACATGATACTTATGGAAATCCCCACTATGACTCATTTTAATAAAAGCCATTATGAGAGGGACTCGCCGCCTAGCCATGCCCAGGCAGATTTTATAAATCAATTATATCTTTCTGTCAACGACTTGTCGCTATTTTGAATACAACTGACTAGAGTTTAGTCTATCTAGAAAAAACGTCAAAATATATGTGTTATGCAAAGGTACAGATCCACGATTAATAACATCATTGTCATTACTAAATTAGTTTGTCTGATGCTGATTTAATTACATCATTACAAAGTTTTATTATTCATTCTAGTGGGTTATTTCAAAGAAATGGCTGTAGGTATGGAATCATAAAATATAATAAAATATTGTTGTTTTGAATAAGGCCACCTCACTCAAAGCCAAAACAGTCAAAAAAGGAATAATTAACCGAGAGGCTAAAGAAACTGACATCGTTCTACTAGACTATTTTGACCAGTGAGAGTATTTAGGCCATATCGACATTTTGAACTTGCCCAGAATATGCCAGACTCTGAAAAGAGGTGGAATAATTTTAACACATATCAAAAGCATAGCTACTTGAAATATATATCTGATTTACGTAAATGCCAGTTAACGTGCCTAGGTGGCCTTTTAGTTTTCCTTATTTACTGAGAAAAAGTTTAGTTATTTAAAATTCTATTTTTTATATTCGCATCTTTTTATGCAATATGAATCATTTTCAATTATCCGTGTCTCGCCTGGTTCTATGGAGCACACATAACCGGAGACTACTCTAGTTTATTTTACGACAAGCAAAAAAAAATAAAAAAGATACTAATAATTCAATTCAACACCTGCAATAATACATGGCATCAAAACGAAATTATTGTGTTGTATTGCAGGTTTTTGATCGTGCTATCTTGAGTGTCTTTCTGTGTAGTGAATAGTGTATGCGTTCGCAATCAATCGGGAGGTTTCGTTACGGATTGCAAATTGCGAAATTGCCAAATATTAGGAGGCAAAATAGCATAAATTTTAATGAAGGTAACTATTTGCTCGTGATGTAACGTTTTGATCTCGTTTAAAAAGTAAACACCCCTGTGAGTAAAACGGTTCGGAAGTTCTGGTCCAAATATTCGCAAATGGCTCGTGACGTTTGGATGTTTCTTGAAGTAACTTTCAAGAGAATGGAACACAACGAGAAGGCACATATTTTTCGATTTATTTTTATTCCATAGAAGTATTAAAATTATTCTTTTAATAATTAGGCCTAGTTTTGTGACAACTAATTTGTTTTGCGTGTCATAGGTGTTTTCTTTATCTATGACCATCAAAATTCAGAAAAATCGTTAATTCGGATCGTTGAAAAGCATTATTAATAAGTATTAGTAAGTAAAGCATTAGCTGTCTGAGGAATGTGGTATTGAAAACATCAGGATACGCACACTCTGTTCAACAATTGATAAAACGGTAATAGGAATACCTTCGCTCTTCTGACTAGCAATGTTTATGGTTTTAATGTTCACAAAATTTATTGCGACGCATCAACCACCATTTCGGACCAACCAATAACTAGAGAAGAAGTCAAAAAAGCAATAAGCACGTCGGAAAACGGAAAGGAAACGTACAGAAATTCTTAAACTGCTTAGTAACAACGGAGCAGATTCTCTGATTAACTGTTTAATAATTTATATATAGAATATCAACAGACTGGCTAACAACGTTAAATAAGTTGATGATACACTAATACTGATAAAAAGTAGTAGTGAGAACCTTCACCCTTTAATAAATCAACTAACAGAGAAGAACAATTTGACCTAAAACTGGACAGAAAAAAAAGATTATCAGTAAAGACACGAACCCGGTATAGCGGTTAATGTTACAGTTTTAGAGAGAGTTAATAAACTGACGTACTTAGCATCATTAGTAAATGCTGGGACCCGCCTGTTGAAATCAGAATTCCAATAGAGAGGGAATTGGAAATAGTCAAGACAATAAAAAACTGCCATATCTAGATAAATACGAACTGTGCCTGGTTGATTCGTATATTCCCTCTGCTGTATTGGTGATGTAGGAACGCGTCCCCGCCTCCGATAGTGAAGACAAGGTCGTGAAATGTGGCGATTCCCTGCCGATTAGTAGAAACGTCTAAATATTCTCAGTCATTTTTACAATAGTTTTTTGTACCCTGCACGTGCGTTGGGAACAAGAAAATCGCAGTGGCAATGAGCATTTAAGTTGGAAAATTACTAATTAATTAATTATTATTAAAATTAACCCTTGTTTACATCACCACCTTCCATTACGGTATCGTTTTTATCTCACTTATTAAATTTTTATTTATTACAATTTTTTTTTAATAAAATCCATTAAACATTAACATTAACATAACAACTAATCAAATAAATAGTCGATATCAGGTGTTTCATACGTTCAATTTGTGCTTGACGGATCGAAAGATCTAAGACCATATTTCCTCAATAATGGAGTTGAGGAATTCTGTATCGTTGTGACTTATAGATTTGTACTGAGAACGTGTCCTAGTCATAATTATTCCAAAAATAAAATTTAAAAAATGGATTTCTGCAATGAAATTGGCCAAAAGCAAATTGATAGTTACAAAACCAGATCGGGACCTGAATCCGATTGGTTTGCATGGACAAATATATTTTTTTATAGATAAATCTACGCCGGAAGGAAACAAAAAATACTGGCATTTATATTTCTTCTTCGACTATATAGATTTAATAGAAATTCAAAGTCTTCATTCGGCAAAAATTTCTGCGGTAAAATAATTTATTAGATCTGTTGCCGATATCGGCTCCTATTTTTTAATAGGGAAGTCGTACACCAGCGCCTTCTTCTTTGCCTGACATTTTTTGGCTGCCTCAGCCTCCTTAATAATTACAGGATAACATGATTCACTTGCAATGATTATATCGTCCTCTCATGTTATTTGTTAAATGCCGCAAGATCATTGGATAAAAATGAAATTTTAAATCTCGCGCATGCGCATGTTGAACGGACGTCCTCACACATTTTTTTTTCCATATTTGATTTATAAGTTCCGGTATTATCAGCATAGGCAGGACCACTATATCGGTAATAGCTATACAAATAAACAACTGAAAAATAGACTTGGACTTATAAAGCTAAAATTCTTGCATGTAACCAATTCTTCTGCCAACGAAAAAGCCGAGAATCTATAGAAATCTATAAACAACCTAACTATCTTATCCACGACCAAGGTCTTTACCTGTTACCAATATGCTAATTAGGCATCCGACACAATGTTCATGCTTCTCCTTTAGCTCCGCCCCTCTCAAACGCAGGAAGAATCCAGGCATTTTGTAAATAGTATTACAGTAGTCTGTGGAAGTTTCTTTAAAGAATTTGTTAGCCTTCGTTCTTTGTATCTATATGCGCTTTAATAAGATGCTGAGAAAAGATGGGGCTATGACACGGGAATTCCCACAGAATATGACAAACATTGGGTGTAAAAATGGTTTTACTTTAAAGACTCCTGTATATGCCTAAAACTTAAATTTAAATAAAACGGTTTTTCACAACATTTCTGAGGATTTGCATTACAATGTAAAATATATAAATCCAAATCGAACTCAAGTTTTTGTGGCGCGTTAACTTTGATGTTAAATTTATTGTTCTGGACATTTTAACGAAACTATGGCCGGGAACGTGCGATAGTAGGCCGTCGCCTGCGCCACCCTTTACCTAACGCCTCGGCGAGAGCAGCCAGCGGGTAACTTCGGTGCCCGTACTCCGACTCGCAGCAGCAGTCGACGTTTCAGCAGCCCCATCCATAAACCACATTATACCGCGCCCGCTATTTCCTCTAACGATACACCTTTCGGCCGGGGGCCCGCCCGAGCGCCGCTCCCCCGTAATTATTTATACATCAGCGTTGGCGCTGCGCGGAAAATTTTTTCGACGACGACCCCGCCGCCGCCCTTTCATTAATTTTGGACCCGTCGCGCGGTCGCGCTCGCTTCTTTTTTTCTTTCTCCTCTCTCTTCTGGACAGTTTCGAAGGTCCGTGTTATCCTCTACGGACATTTAGATATGTATACAGGGCCGTTCGTAATGTTCGTAAAATGTCTCTCATTGGCGAGATACATTGTGAATTGTTATATCTCTATAGCTCAAGCAGTTTTTGAAATATCGGTATAAATTCTTGGATTTGAGGTTTTTCCAGGTTGCGAATACATTCTATTGTTTTCATAATTTATAAGATTTATTTCCAATTTGAATTTGAGTCACCTCCACTAAAAATCGGTCACTAAAAACATGTTTCAAATTCAAAATTGATTAGTTCCTCGCGACCGGTCGTTTGATTTTGATGAACCTATTTTGATTGATCCTTCGGCAACATTGCGACATCTCCAGTTTTACACAGAATTTGATTTGGACATATTCTGGGTGCAATAATGCAAAAGCGTCCCCAAAAAAATGTTGTAATATTAAGCGCTGATCACATTTCCTATAATATCTATTTGGAATATATTGGCAGTCCTAAATTTAATCGAAAATAGGAAGAGATTTAATTTCAAAGATGGGTGCAACGTTTTTTTCTTCCACAATCACACTCTAAACGCGCATAAATAAATATTCCACCACCGCGAAAAACAAAATTATTTACTTTAATAATTTTTGAAATTTTATTAAATTAAAGTTTACAACATATTAAAATTTTCTTTTGTTTGTGCAATGTTGCTCTTCATTTTATTATCGCGTTGAGTAAAACATTCAGTTTGTGTCGGTCAGTATCTTTCAATTCTATTAGCACAGCAAGTCTTAACCAGAATCTATTTCTGGTCAAGTATTTTCTTTGTAAATATAACAATTAACAAGATATTGGTCGTAATACAAATTGTTGTCTTCTCGGCATTAATAAAACAAACTAATATCCCATTTAATTGAAAACTAACGAAAACTATGAGTACGCCGTACTAAGCCTCCCTATTCCTATATTTTTGAAAAGGTAATTTCATACAAAAAAAATTCGGTTGATAAGTTAATTAATTAGTTTTAAAAATATTATATTGAAACCATTAAATTCTGCGTAAAAAATTGCTTTGAAAATGTTTTCATAGAAGCACAAAAGTTACCATAATAAAAAAATTGCAGCGATTTTTTAAAAGTAAACCTATTTGAAAAACATCCTGTGAGCTCTCAAATATTACTCAATATTTTAGAAACTGACATTATTTTTCTCTATCTGCTGTAGGGAGGGGAGTTTCCTTTTAAAGGCTCATCCTCTAGATTTGTGTGCAAATAGTACGCTTTTTTTTACACATATTTTGCATATTTAACTAAATGCTGGATGAATGAGTACTAAGTTTTCATTTATTATAGCTTTTTGAACACGGCGGATAAAAAATATGCGACGTCTTAACGTATTTGGCTCGGTGATTTTCGACAGGAGAGTATTTATGCTAATAGGTGGGCGGCTTGATCACGAAATTTAAATTAGTGGGAATAAATTGGCTTTATTATTCCGGATCCGGTATTTGATATGTAGGTAGGTAAGGGAATTTGAATTCTTTTGTTTTCCCCGTTACATGGAATCAAGTATTTCTTAAAATCTATAGAGCAAATAAAACAGTCGATATTAATGTGTAATCAGAAAGTGATTTGGTTTCCGGAGAATTATATTTTTTTTACTATTTTGCCATCTTTTTATTATAGCTGTTGCTAAATTGGTTTCTAATTAAATAATTTACTAAATTTGCAGTTGTTTTTGTGAAATTTCGTACTGTTGGTCTGAACTGCGAATTGCCACCTGCATTTTTGTAGGAGGGATGATTTAGTTTTAAGAGATGCTGCTATTGCTTTCATTTTATTTCTATACAGAGGACTCATACCTAGATTACTTTCTCGTTACACTTTTGAAAAGATCAGTTTTAGAATCTCCCGTTGCATTTGTAAAATGTCACGATAATTTTTAAACATATAATTTCGGTTATTTTAGATAATTGTCTATATTGTCTATATATACCCCAGACCGGGATATTTGATATTAATTTCTAATTCAAATTGCTTTTTACACATACGTTGCCTAAAAACACTAAGTACTAGCGGATGATACGAAGGATGAAGAGATACCTACATTACACAGGGTTAGTCGAAATTTCCATAGCCGGCAAATATTTCAGGAAGTTTTAAGTATGCGTGAACCAATAATTATATGAACAATAATGCTAAATTTATAGTCGTCCGTCCAGCGAACTTAGTTTAAATATAAAAGGTATGTGTTTGTGTATAAAAACATACTCTTTTTATTTATAATAGAATGTTCGCACCTCTCCCACCTCTCACACCTCATGGTTGGTGAGATACCGCTACTACGGAACTTTTGATCTGGACACAAAGCTCTTATCTTAAATATGACAAAATATTTATAAACGATGTTATAACACAGTTTCTGTTAATTGTCTATATCATGGCGATACATACAGGGTGGCTAATCAAAGCTGCTGCATGGCAAATACTGGTATTTAATTGCTAAGGTTATATAAATTATACTGCCGGGTTATAATTTGTGAAGAAAGTTTCTGTAATTTTTGGATCAGTTTTTTTCTATTTTGAGCAAAAAGTAATTCGCGACTTTTATCACCATAGAAAAACTGGATGTTATAAGTATATACAAACTTAGCTGAATTAAGGAAAATATTTAACTAAACTTTCCTCTTAAGGTCACACTTGAAGTTTTCCACATTAATTTAAATCCCACCAATATTAAATTTAAAAAACTATTACTCATAAATATCGCTTCTTCATACATAGCTGGCAAGTTGCTCTTCCATCTTTAATCGAGAGCCTGTGTGTATGTTAAAATTTATTTCAGATTTGCACTAAGGCGTATTTTTGACATCACATAACCAAATAATCCCGATGAACAAAAATTTAATAACGTAGAGTCAACAAACGTTGTTTCAACTGATTATTATTTTCAAAATCTAGCGCACACTTGATTTTTTGATTTTCGATCAGTTTTATATTCCTGGCACCCCAGTCTGGATCGTGATCAAAACTTCGGCCCTAGTTGATCCCACCTATAGAAATCTAAGTCTCCAACAAAGACAAGAACATAAATTTTCCTTTAAACGATTGTCAATCTTGGGCTTGATCGCGAGACTGGCGGGGTTGGGGATGTTTTCGTCCACCAAACAAAAAAAGTTATAACTAAAATCCCCTAACAATTATAATACATTATCTTCTTCAGATTCTTGATAGGTGCTTAAATTTTGAATTAGCCCACTATAGGTAATATGAACTGTTGTTATGAATGTTAGTTACGCTGATTTTGAATTTTGAGCGTTAGCTGAAAATGAGCACTCTTAATTGCTCGAAAGTACACATAGTTCTACGAGATCTTAAGGACCTATCATGAATTTTGTGATTTTTTTTCTTACTGTTAATTAATTAACTGTAATAAATTAATGATTCATTTTTCAAATTTTCAAAGTTTACGATCATTGGATTATCATAGTTTTTGACATTCAAATATGAATTTAAAAGACTCAAGCTCTTTTTTCTGTTTCTGGCATTTAGGTATCTAACTTGCGCTGATCTACTAAGAGTGTAATAGTTTTTTTATATCTATTGGATCAAGTAAAATTATTTTGTTTGAACAAAAGAGTTATTGACACTAATTGTACTTACTAGTATCATGTCTGTCCTATCCCATGCTATTTCTTTAACTAACAATGCACATTTTCGCACTTTTATTTCCTTACCGTTTGTAGTCACACAATAAATAATCCTTTTTTTCTAAACTGCAAAGTGAACCTCTAATCATAAATTTTAAGATTTATTAATTAATCTTTTGAATGCTCTTCACTATCCTACTGACTGCGCCAACAAATATATGGGAAGAATGTATAGTATTCCAACTGCAACACATTTAATGACGAATTAAATAAACTATAAAATAGAACCAAAGACTTGCACTCTGTGTTTTCGTCGAAACCTGAATCTACTGACACTGACCAATGCGCTATTGCAGAATTGGAATAGATGGGAAATGTAATTTCTATATGTTTAGATCGAATTAACGTGCTTTGCCATCTAACGGTGTATGTGTCGCACTATCGAGCCAAGGCAGGCGAGACATCTGCAATGCTGCACGTCCCAGCTAGTTCAGTCAGAAACGGGCAGATGTCGCCCTGTGTGGTCGATGTTTAAAATAACAGCAGTCGCCCTAACCACGTCAATAGAACGTTCGTAACTCCACACCCATCAGAATATTTGGATTTAATATCAATAACAATAATATTAACGTTTATTTATCAGGCCAAACATTTGTAGGGATATTCAAATGCCCACAAAACGACAAAAACATCCGAGATTCTCTGGTCGGGCGGCGAGGGCCCTTATAATAAAAAACGCTGCTAAATTTTTATGACTGGAACTCGACCGAAAACGCAATGGAAATTCTTTTCGTCGAAGTGATTGTTTCTTAATAAAAAAAATTAAAACTTTTGAATCAGAAATGCATGATATGATAAATTTATACTATGCTCACACCTATTAGAAACCACTCTTCTGAGGAAATTCAAATTATGCGATATTTGTTTTTTTAACGCAAATGGAAGTCCTGGATAGTCGCCGGATGGTTCGTGCGGGCTACTCTTCAGGACGGGTAAAAATAACTTACAAAAAAGTATAGATTTCCACAACTATAATACACGTGAAAACTACTGTTTCTTGATTTGAAAAAAATAGACTAGACTTTTCAAAAAAATATTTTACGAACACAGGTTAAAGCCTTCAATAAACTTTCCCCAGAACTAAAGAACAGTAGTAATATAAAAAAATTGTTAAATTTAAACACAATTTTTTCTTTCCACGAAACTGTACACATTGAATATAAATATTTTACTACTAATATTTGGCATCACTGTATTGTTATTGTTATTATATAAAATTTTAATGTAATTTACTACCTCTATTTGCATGCGTTATATTACTTACTGAACTTGTTTTTGACTAACAGAAAATAACTCTATTAATAAACGATAAAGTATTTTTGATGTTTATATCTTTCTTTTACATAAAAAAGAGAAAATTTAAATTTAATACAAACGAAATGAAAATAAAAAACCCTAAGGGGTTATAACCTAATTAAATATAAGTTCAGTTTTATTATCATTTATTTACCAAAAGACAATTAAATTACAACAAAAAATTTTCAGATTTTCATAGTTATTTAAATATTTATCACAGATATTTCTGCAACATCGTGTTGTGATAATGTGAACATTTTTTGTCCAATTCTTGAAAGAAGCTGAAAATAGTTTCCTGGCTATTTGGTATTTTAAACATTACTAAGATGCTGAATAGATACTCAAAACATCTGGTTTTTCAACAAGTGCTTACTTAACAGAGAGTATATAATTTATGAAACTAAAAACCAACAACAGCCCCGCTGTTGCGAATACATCAATACATGAAAAAATTTACATAATAGTTATGATTTGTTAATACATGACTCTAAAAATACACTTGTCTGATAATTGGAATGCTTTCTTTTACATGTTTAAACATGTGCTCTCAATATACGGTCAATTAAAATTGGTACGTAACTATAATTTAGGTATATACTGGACGCCATAATTTATTTATTGTTTATTCCTCTCCTGTAGCCCACTCTACTGTCACGTGCATAAGCTGGAGTACAAATTTTGAACGCTATGGAAGTTTGACTGACAAAAAGAAATAATTTCTGTATTCTTTTTTGATAATTTTACTTCTTCCTGCCTTACGCTTATGCCGCGTTATCGCCTTATAACAATTTACAAAAATTTGGAAGAGAAATATATTATTTTATTAACAGAAACTTAAATTAGTGCGGCACTGGTTCGGTCTCTCCTGATGCGTGTTAACGTCGGCAGTTCAGCTGTGCCTCGGTGACGGTCGTCAAGGGTCGCCCCGAGACGGACACGGGGGGGCCACACTGGGGAAGCGAAGGGTCCAGTCCGCATATTAGACCCGCAGCAGGAGGGGCTAGAGAAAGGGCCCCGGGTGTTGCTCGCCCGACCGGCCACCGAACTCGAACACACTTGCAAAAATATCTGCTAAAACGCCGGTAGCGGGGGTACTAAGTCGGGCAGCGCACAGTAGCAGAAATAAACTGTCCAGTAAGACAAAACTATATGATAGTGTTGGGTTTATTTAGCTGTTTTGATACTTAATGCACTGTATACTTTTCTAATTTCTTTATTTTACTTTAACATTTAAAAACAAACCTGGGCAGCTGGTCCAAGTCTAGAGTAAGAAGCTAATGGGATAAATGGATTCTTTATAAAATTATTTTTGCCTTGTTACTAAATAATTAAAATCTCAGTTTATTAACTAAACATAATCCGCGTCATAACAACTCACATAAATAATATTGTTGGTTAGTTGTGTATCAGTACTATGTACCATGGCCCAGATGAATAGTCTAAACACGTTTTGCAGCTTATTTATTGAAATTATTATTAAATATTTGACGCAACCATTATTTGGCAACGTTGGGTTATTTGATAGGCATCGCGAGTGTCAGGCAGTTGTGAGATGGCATATGATGTCAGTAAAATAACACCCATATTAGTATATTATTTAACAAGTGTGGTAAACGAGTGACTTAAAAAGTTTACCAAACAACGTGTCGTATACCATCCTTTATCTACGAACGGTAGTCTAGGTACATTGCAAAACAACCCGAATACATTCACTGATATTACTGTCAAAATTGACAAACGTCAAAATCCAAGCCGTGTGATAAAATCTCCGAAAACGATTCGTGAGAAACGAAACAGACACGACAAAGTGACACGGCTTGAATTCTGACCTTTTTCAACGGTCATGTCAGACGTAAGTCGGTGAATGTATTTGAGTTGTTTTGCAAAATTGTACCCAAAAACTAGTGGTCGGAGAAAATGTTGACACGTTTGACAAACTTTTTAAATTACTCATTTATTAAGCATTCGTTCCGCTGTGATCCGCTCGTGCCAAAAAAGCTCGTAACTTGTTTGCGTAATATGCTATTTTCCACATCTTTCTCAAAAATACCCAATTATGCACCCGTCGGAAGTGTGTCATTTTACGATGCTAGTTTCGTTATCTACGGCTACGAGCCACTTTGGATATTTCCGGGATATTGCCACACTGTTTTGGGAGCAATTGGATCTTGACTTGAATTTTGACATTTGTCAATTCTGAAATATACACAAAAACGCACATTTGATATACTTTTTAAGTCACTCGTTTATTAAGAACTCATTTTGCTCGTGCTAAAACAATACTCGTGGCTCAAATGCGATTTACCAAACTTGGTGCATGCTATTTCGTATGTTCGTAGTTGGACAAAAGGCAAATATGCTTGATTCAATCAACTCCAACTCCAGATCTGGTATGAGCTTTTTGAACCCAAAATATCTATTAGTAATAGCAGTATTAATAATACTTCTTTATTACAAATTGCATACATATGCAAATTATAAAGGTGTAATAACGTCACAAAAGAAAACTAAGCTGACATGTATAAATTAGCAATCAAGAATTCATTGTTGCCATACGGTTCAATTTTAAGTAACATACTATTTATTTTCTTCTTGAATAATTTATTTGAAGTTTATTGACAAGTTTTATGCACATATAGTATGATCTTTTCTCTGTAACCGTTAACCGATGTATCGGATAAGAAAAAAATACATTTCTGGTACCACCACCAAGTCATTGTATGTATCATCAAGTTACAGACTCGAAATTCGCATAAAATAGTACCTTAGATTTAAATATACTGACACACACTATTTTGATACTATTAGTTTTAGATACAGATTATCAATATGGTAATTTCGCAACCGAGAACACCTTCTCAAATATTTTAGAAAAACTGTGCAATTGAATTTTTATGCGCTGAAATAATTCTTGCGAACTTTGATTACTCCGGAAAGATAGTAAATATCAAAGAGTTTATATTAATTATATGAACTAGAATATGAGCTGTGGTATTAATACAAAGTGTCACTACACTAACTGTAATTTCATCTTCTCCATTGCTGTTTTTATTTGTGAAATATTGTGACCTTCCTAATAATTCTTTTATTGAAGTGGGTTTTAAACACATCGTTGGATTATTTTCGAGAATCTTTCATTTAAAAGGAGCACACACTCTTTGACTATTCAGGTTTGGTACTGGCATGTTTAATAGTTGGTCACTAATGTCAGTTACTAGTTTGTAAGATTATGTACGCATTCCACGTGGTTTTGCTTTTGTTATCAGAATTGAGAATTATTTGCTTATTTTTTAGTTTATTTATAAATTTCTTTAAAATTTTGACTATTTCTCGAAAAGTCAAATAGAATCAAGTAGAATTTCAAGTCTGTCAACATCAGGTGCAAATATTTTTACGAAAATTAGAGAGTGATACAATTAGTCACTGACCAAAGTAAGTCAAGTGGTAAACAAATGCAACGTTTGGTTGTAAATTCATTGATAAATTATAGTCAACAACCGAAAGCTTGCTAGTATAATGCTCGGCATTAATCACTACAAATTGTCCTTTGAAGTGTTCTGATCTTTGATCGCCCTTTCTGCTATAATTTTTCTAGTCAATTTTTTCTACTTGTCAGTTATAGATATTCCCGTCCGAGTCGGCCTTCCCGTCGCATAAAAAATAAAACAAAAATATATGCCCGCAGTTATTCCCCTCTAAAAAATGTATCCGTATATCCAGCTCGTTCCCATCGGGTACGCTCGCTACGTTTGTTTCAGACCCGAAGGTCGGTGGGAGGTGGCGGAACGTGGGGTGAGTTCGCCACCCCCATTCCGCTCGAACGGGGCGGTTGACGGGGATCCGGGCGGATATCCCCGAGGTCTGGAGGGTTCGAGGATGATTCGGCACAAGTTTGCCACCCAAATACCCCCGGGTCGGGGGATATAAAACTAGCGCGGCGGGTACGGGGGCAGCGTAAGTACGGGACTAGAAGGGTCGAGAAAGGATCCGACCTTTCTTACACAAAGGAAAAATTTTGCGGCCCGGCAACCGCTCTCCGAGGGTTTTTAGGGGGCGGGTGCGCGGGCGGTTTGAGGCAGCGGATCCGGTCGAAAACAAGTGGCTCCGCAAGCTCAAGTTTACGGAAAAACTATGATTAATTTGTTAAGATTTCATACCATTCTCGCTGTGCTGGAGCTAAGAACTTTTTCAATACTTACAATTTTTCGTTGTACGATCAAATCAAAGAGTTCGTATTTTTCTGGATGTCTCATTATATGGTCAAAACACTCTTTTTTCACTCTTTTATTGTCTTTACTACTTTCAATTCCTTAATCCTTGTAAGGAGTCCATCACTGTTTCCTAACTTTTCCTCTCAGCAGATCTTAATATTTCCATTCTAAGTTGTAATTTTAGATCGTTACAGAAGACGAGCTTCTTCTTACGTTAGGGCTGGGTCCTGTGTTTTCAACAAGGGTTTGCCAGCTTTCATACCATCTTATAGGTGGTTGCAATTTTTCCTAATTGTTCATTTGGCATTAGGCCAAAATGGTCTCTCCATTCTCTTTTGCGACTCCTTGCCCATGTTACTACATTCTGAATACTAAACATGTCTTTTATTTCTTCATATTTCTCTTCTGATCGAATAACGTATGTCCTGTTATTGATTATAGTTTCTATTGCGTATGTCTTACGCAAGTTTTATATATTCTAACTTTGCTTCTCGTTTGTTCAATAAATATAAATAATAATTAAATAAATATAACTAAATTAAATATCTTAGGAATCCTGATATTAATGCTGCTTTTGTTGTTTGGCCTTTCGCTTCATTCTTTAGGTTTCTATCAACTGTCATGTTTGTCCCCAGATATTTGAAAGGCATCACTTCTTCTAAACTCTGATCGTAAATTGCTAGTTTGCATCTTCTCAGTTTTTTAGATATTGTAAGCGATTTTGTTTTTTTTGTGGATATTTGGATGTTGTACGTTTTCGCTATTTGTTGGAATTTCTATCACTTTTTCATAAAATGTTAGTAAATAGTTTCAGAATTGCACTCATCGGGATCGCTTTTTTCTTTTGAAAATCGGTATGAAAATACTCCCTTCCCATTAGGATGGTATATTTTTGACTTCTAGTATTTTATTAAAAAGGGATTGTAGCTCATCGTATAGTGTGTTGCCTCCATATTTTATCATTTCGTTTGTTATTTCGTCGATGTCTGCGGCTTTTCTGTTCTTTATATCTTAATTTGGGCTTCCTTGATGTTTTTATCCTCGTGGTGTAATTCCTGTGCTGGCACGTTAGATTGTGTACGTTAGAAGTTTTTTAAAATGTCTTTCCCATTCGTCCGCCGTGATTTTTGTCTTTCGTATGTGCTCATTTATTGGTTTTCTTCTATTTCTCAGTAGATCCCATATTTTCTTCTGTCCCACATATTCCATATCCTTTGAAAACTTCTCTCGGAGGTCTCTTTTGATTTATGTCTTTATATATTTTCAAAAGTACATTTATGTTGTGGTTTATGTGGGGAAGAAGGTGTTGTTAATTCTAACTTCGTTTTGTTAGTATAGCTGTATCGTTTTTTTACCACTGTCATTAATTGTTTCTTCCTTAAATTGATTTTTGATACCAGGAATAACTTCATTGTCAATTCCTTCATTAAAATCATCCTATTGGGTATATCGTCTAAGACTGTAATATCTGGCAGAATAAGTCTATATCCGCCTGACGTTTGCTGCTTTCGGGTGCGTAGATATTTATTATATGCGTTGGTTTTGGTTTTTATAGGTTAGTCGTGGCATGAAGTATTCTGTCGTTAACGTATATCATATTCCTGATTCGGTTCTCATAGGTGTCGTGTAGCAGTAAGTCAACTCCTCATTTTTTATCCTTGCCGCTGCATATTAGAATGTAGTTTCCATATTTGCTGTTGTTTCCTTTGCCCTTCTTTTTAGTCTTCGAAAGGGCACATATATCTAATTTGTGTCTTTTTATTTCGAGTATGATTTCTTGGTCTTTATTATTAATTCCGATTTCAATAACTGATCGTATTTAAATATTTTTTTAATGTTAAGTTGTCGATCAAATTATTCGTTCTTCTCCATTAGTTGGAATATTAAGGCTTGCAGGTTGTCACCTCTATTCGTCAGTATTATGCATCACCAGCATATCTAAGGTTGTCAAATACTATTCCGTTAATGTTAATTCTTGTGTTCAAAACATCGAACCTCTTAATGATACCACCACATCGTCACGACTGAAACAACAAAACCTTATTTTTATTTTGTGGGGAAAAGCATCTTGGAGGCGCTTATTGTTATTCCCTACTTGTTAGCGACATCATTTTCAGTTATGAAATTAATTTTATGCTACAATCCAGAAACTCTGGTTTCTTTCAATTAGCTGAGTTAAATGTTTTTTTTTTCGTTCCAGAATTCCTCAACTAACCCGACGTATCGCAAGGTCGCTGTGGTGGAGAACTTTTTCGACATAATTTACAACGTTCACGTGGATTTAGAGGGACGACCTGGTAAACATGCTGGACAAAAACGGACATATCGTACGGTAAGCAATTTAAGGCCTCTACATAACTTCATGGGTGACTGGTTCCGGAAGTCCATATAGGATAGAAATAACAAACTCAGGTATTTCGGTGTATCCAGGCTTATTTTTTGAAAGGGAGGTCGGGGTGGGATAACTATTGTACAAACTTCAATATTCCTTATTTTACTTCATATTTTAAGTCCTAGATTACACTCGCGAGAAAATGATATCGAGGTAAATATACCTTAGTAAAATGTAGCTCATTAGTGAAATTACAGAGTGTTTAACTTTAGTTCTGGCAATTGTTATTGCTTACTATAGTGGTTTCAGTAAAACACGAGATATTTTTTTTTCGGGTTATTTGCATTTTAATATTCTCCTCCGCAAAAAATAGGTCACTAAAAAGTGGTTCCAATTTAAAACTAAGTTTCCTTGCGAACCGTTCGTTTGATTTAAATGATCTGTATATTTTATTAACTTCGTTATTTCAATATTCATGATGCCTAGCCATATTAACCCACTTGAAGTCATATTTTGTATTCCGTTTTTAAATAACGTTAAAACTTATTAAAATAAATGATTGCAATGCGAATATCTCAAGAACGGCGGGTTTCACCTAGAAATCATCACTCGTAATATCAATTCCTATTTACAAAATCCTCCAAATCTAAATTCGCATGTCGATATTTGGAAAATTGCTTGAGCCATAGAGAAGTAACATTTAACTAAGATTTTATATCACTTTTTTCACGAGTTTACTATAAGATTGCACAATACCCGTGCATTCATATCAGGCTATCCTATAGGATAGTAAAAAGACAAAATCAAGGATCTTGTTACCTTTAAATTTCCCCGTGTGCATAAAAAACGTTACATCATCGACGTAGCAAGGTAGGCATAGGGTAAGCTGGTGTTATTTTCCTTGATATGTACCCCCTTCAGTAGACGTTAGTATTATTAGGATTGATCTAATTTTATTTGCTGCAACCCTAAATAGATTTACACGTCATGACTTCAACCTAAAGTAATGGTTTAGGTTTTGCAGTCACAATATCTTTCTTCTTCCAGCGGCTCTTTTACCGTTTTAGTTTGCACTAAATAATGAACTAGACCATATTTCTGGTTAGTTTGGGCGGTAACGTTGGATACGTGGTAAATCTGTAATAAGCTTAGCTTTCGTCCTTAGCACCACGCCTCATATGCTTCCCGACGTAAGCATGCAGCGTCAGCCAGAATCAACTAAAACTTTCCAAAACAATTTTATAGCTTTGGTTCCGTCGGATATAGGTTGCACTGATTATGAGTCAATTTTTAACACGTTAATCGCCATGTCAGTCATATCTGTCTGACCCTAAGAAATTCTACATGAGCCATGTCAGACATATATGTCTGACGTACGCTATTTGGTGGAAGGCTACGTCACTCACAGATGTCCTACGCAGACGATACATTTGCATTATGTTTCGAAAGCTTGGCCTATCAGGAACAAAACCTGAAAATTTCTTGGTTTACTACAAACAGTAAAATGAAATAAACATACATTACATACAAAATACATTTTAATAATTTTTATTTTGATATAATTAATTATATTCTTTTATTGTGCTGTCCAAAACATTCTATGCAAAGAAAGGGCTGTTGTTCTCAGTCTGAGCAGTGCGTTGAAACTTTGTTTTCCTTTTTTTTCTTGCTGCATCTCCACCTTCTTCTTTTTTTCGGCAGTATACATTATTTTAGCGTATGAGTTGAAATTTTTGGGCTTTTTGGTTTTGTCCGAGCTTAAGCTAAGCATTTCAGTTACCAAATTTCCCCGCAATTGTATATTATATTAGCATTTACTACTGATATTCCAAGAACATATTGTATTGCTAACTTCCGCTACCATTTTATTCTTTTTCTTAGAGTAGTTGCATAGGAACCCTAATTCCTATGTTGCTTTTATTGGTGATTTTGTATATAATTTTATATTATTTTATTTTATTTATTTTATATTATTTTCTATTACTAACTTCCGCTACCATTTCGATCAGAAATATCTATCCCTGCTTTACCTTTGTTATATTGACAAATTGGGAGATGTTTTCTAACATATCGTACTACAATACCTTTCTTCAAATTTGCGTTGATAACTTCATTTGGCATAAACTTCTTACTTGCTCTTACAATGCCCACAACATGTGTCTTCTGGCGAAGAAGGTGAAATGGTAGCGGGTAGCTGGTATAGAAATTGTCTACGTACAATGTTGTACCTTCATTTAGAAGACCTTGTGAAAGATCCTCAGATTGCTGCTAAGCCGTTATTTTTATCATAAATCCCAGATTTTGCAGAATAGATTTTGCTCGCCCACGTATATATCCTTCTGAAGTACATAACTTAAAAAGTTTAATTCCATATTTATGCACATTGTTAGGTATATATTGGCGGAAAACATGCCTGCCTCTCCAAGGAACAAGATTTTCATGAATTACATAATTTTCACCCGGAACAAACACTTTTTTATACTTAGCTTTAAGTAAGTCTAACAGTGCTTTAATTTTTACCAATCTGTCACCAAGAATAGCATTTTATCGAGACATGATGTTTGGGGTTATGCTATTTTTGTAAATATCTTTCTTCGACCAATAAGAAGTTATATTTCCCATTCACACTGCACTGATCCCATCCGCATAAAAAGGTTGAAAAACTTTCTTATTTCTTCGGAGTTAGTTGTTTGTTGTTGTTAATTGTTTGTCTAGCATATATGTTAGTTTCAGTAACAATGAGATTTACAACCTTTTCATCAAAAATTAACATAAATGTACAAAAGCGAAAATATTTTTTGGGAAACTCTAATTGTAAACCAGATTTTCCTATGAAATCAAGATATTTATGTCTACCTTCATAGGCATTAAATTGAACATCACTAAACTCATAAAATTAACACTCGAGTATTTCGTCATCTTCAATATTTGCGGTAGTTTCTTTTGACTTTAAATCTTGAAGAAATTGTTGGAAGATTTTTTTCATCTGCATTTTACGAGGGACTATAATTTGGATCATTTGTTCCATCATCTGAACTATAGTCTTCGTGCTCTTCATCAGATATGTTTACATTTTCAGCAATCTCTTTCAATTCACTTTCCCTTAGAAACTTTCGTTTTGACATTATTTGCATATATTTACCAATTATTATATATATTATTTATATTATTTTATTTTATTTTATTTTATTTATAAAGAAATAGTCACAGTAACAAGGTGTTATTCGGTACACGTACCACAATGCGTCCAATGCCGTATTCAAAAAAACAGGTTAATACTTGTATCTTGTTTGGATGCGTCAGACACATAAGACTGACACGGTTTGTCGAGAAAAAAAGTTTTAATATAGGGCCATGTTAGTCATATATGTGTGACATAAAATATTGTTTTTCCGGGAATTTTGGCCATTTTTTTTCTGTGATACATTAAGTCTTTTAGTTGGACATCTCTCTTGTCCGAATTGCTGGTACTGCTTTCCTGTCTATTTTCTGGCAAGGTTTACCCGTATCATTATCAAATCTATGCTCCGGTTTGGCTACCCCTCTTATCCTCTGTTACACACGCACTCTTATCCGATATCTTACGCCCCGACGACGACGACAATAAACGCCGCAGAATTGAAACCCCCTTTGGTCTTCAATTTCAGATAACGGAGACGTACGCCTTCCTGCCGCGTGAAGCCGTCACCCGTTTCCTTTTGGGATGCACGGAGTGTCAGAAACATCCACGTTCGCCCTCGCCGCCCCAGCCCCAGCCCCAGCCCCAGCCCCAGTCCCAGCCGCCATTGCCTACGCCCAGCCCCAGCCCTACATTGTGCGGTACGGGAGGACAAAACAACAACCACGCTGCCGCCGCCGCCGCCACCCCCCAACCGCAAACGACGCCGACGACTAACCGGCTTCTAATAACAGGTAAGGGGATGATGAATTTTTCTCCCGCCGCACTTTTTACGGTTTCCAGTATAGGGTTGTTTAAATCAGGAAAGCGGCAGAAGTATTCACAATGCAAAATGAACCCGACTCTGCTTCTCCGACACTCCTATCCCCACGAAGGTGGGCTATCCAAAGGAAACTGCAACACGAAAGATTTCTGTAGACGAACGGTCAAACCATCTTCTTAAATCTTTTAGCTATGAATTTTGGCGTCTTCCTATTAATAATTGTATGCACTGTATGTTTCCCTCTATTTTGAGCCGAAGCCCAGCTCTTTCACCCATAGAGCAAGACAGAGAATACGCAATACCTTATCATTCGAATTATAAGCTCGATGGTGAGAAACGTTCATGAAAGTTTTCCTCGCTTGATCAACTCTCCAGAAAACTTTTTTTTTCGAGTCGCAAAAACAATTGATATTAGTCCCTAGATATTTAATAGATTTCACTTGTTTTATTGTTTGTTTTTTGACATGCAGCTGTTTGGAAAAACCATTGAGATGTAAACCATAGACTTCGCTGTGACAAATTACCGAATGGATTATATTTTGTACGTGTTGCAAATTAGGGATTCGCACTTTGCGTATGCACTTTGAGTATGTGTTATTGATATGTTCCCATTTCATTTTAATTCTATGATATTCTTCAGAAATTCATGTATGATTGATGTAATTAAGCAATTCTTTTATTATCACTATTGCCACACTAAGTTAATCAATGATCCGCCCGATTAGACTGAATTGTAAACAGAAATATATTTTTGAGACTTTGAAAAATAATGTAATTAAAAGTTTTTGTGACAATTTTATTTGAAAAAATAGTCAAATTTTAGAGGGGAATTTTTTTTAGTGCCCAGCTTAATAACAACATTTCTTTGTTCGGTCTGAAGATACTGCTGAAGTCCACAAGAAAGGAACTTTATTTTGTTCATCAACGGTTTTCCAAAAAGTGTTCTTATAGGTTTAGTGTTTGCAGCTAATTTTAAGTTAGTTAGATCAGTTACCTAGCTGGAGGAGTATAACGAATTCCGGGCTGATTTGGGCTGGGTTATAAATAATTATAAAACAATGCTGAGCTGCTTTTCATCAAATTACAATTTTTTGACCTTTTTTCTTTTTATTTTCGATAGCACGTAAGATTTAGTGTATAAATGGTATATTTATATGTAAATAAGTAGTGTTCGTGTTTTTAACGAAATATCAAATAAATAAGTAAATTTTTTGTATGGCAGATAATCTATGGTTTTTGCAACAATCAGGAGAAATATTTGCTACTATCAATATATGATTTTGATCAATTTTGAGTTTAAACGTTTGAACGAAGAACGTTACTCTTTGTTTTCCATTTGCTCCTCATAAATAAGGTTCAATACTAATAAGTAACGAGTTTCTTAGAATAAACAAATACATTTTTGTGTCGGACTAGCTATGATTTTTTTTAATGACTTTATTAATGAAAATTGAGTATAATTTACAACTTATTAAGAAAAAAGTGTTCTCTGGTAGAGTCTAGTTTAAAGCTACTCCACTGAACCAGCAGGTACACTGTAGATTAAATACTAAATTGTCATCGTAGAATAAACTAAAATCAATTGAATTGCAGATGTTGCGTCCGACGTGCTCAGTCCTACCCCGTCTCCGACTCGGGTCGAGTTAAGGGAACAAAATCCACCCGCCAAATGCACAGCGAAGAGCGATCTTAACAAGAACGTGGTGGAAAAACCCAAAAAGTCGACGAACCCTCTCGACGTGACAAATTTAACGTCCAAAGATAATAAGAACAAACCGAAATCGGAGCGAAACGAAGCGCCTAAGCTTTGGTCTCCAGTCAAAAGCATCGAAGAGGAACAGAGAAGCTTACAGCCCAGGCAAGTTACGACGTTTGATGTTGTTTTGTTTATTTCTAATGGACACTTTAGATTATTAAATTTGAGTTTTTGTTAGCGTCTCCAGGCACTTGTTGTTACTTGTTTGTTATTTTATATCAAAATCGCATCAAAATTAACGCTAACTTCAAAGTAAAGTAAAATATCGAGCTAGTGCCTCGATATTTTACAAATTGTAGCATAAACCTTCGGAAGCGATGTTATAAAAAACATTTATATTTAAATTTATGTTCTAGACATGTATAGAGTATTAAAAAGAAAGCCAGTATTACAATCAATGTTTGTCACATTTTGTGGGAATTCCTGTCAACAATATGTGTTTGCCTTAGTCAATGCATTTTCATTGCAGCATCTTGTTTTTTTAATCAAATCCTTATCTTACTTATTAAATGAAATACGGAATTTAATGTCCCCATAAGTACTAAACAAATCAAAAGCCAACATTGGGTGTCTCCTCCTCTCTTCCTTATAACCGATTGATATCGACGACAAATACTCAGAACCCAACATTGAATTTGTGATTGATAATATTATCTAGATTGAAAAAGTACAAAGAAGATTCGAAAATGTTTTTACATTACAGATATAATACCTATTCTCTAAAAAACAGACTATATTGCTTTGCCTATAAAATTGCAGATGATTTAATAAATTCAGCCATATGTATCAAGTGTAATTTAAAACCGTTTGGCAATATAATAAAAAAACAAAATAAATTTATTTTTATTTATTTATATTATTATTATTTCATTTAATTTAACAGCAAAGATTAAGACTTGAATAACAAAACATGGTGCTGGGAAGAGAGGGGGCTATGTTTTGACTTGCATACACACTGTTGCAAAAATCCCTTCCCATCGGGAAGTTCTAGAATAACAATTCGTTGAAATTTTTAAACAGCACGACTAATTATTAAATTATATGCTAAAAATTATTCCAATTTTGGTTTAAATTTGTCTAATACCCATTTCGAAAGAAAATTTGCTTCTCGCAATCGATATATTTTTTAAATGAACTAACTTTAAACTATTTAAGATGATTTAATTTTATTATATGCGAGGTTCGGAATCCATTTTGTTTTTCGGGTTCCTTAAATTATTTTTCTATTTATTGCTCGAATAGTACTGTATTCGAGTCAATGAGCAAGCTGAAATAAGATGAAGTTGAGATGTTATATTATTATAAATACAGGGAAATTTATTTTCGTGAACAAGTAAGAACTCATATTTTGACTTGTTTTGAATTTTATGTCGAAGGCGATGTTTGTAGATTTGAATATATTTATCCGAGTGAAAGCTTTTGTTACACACTTGTTGAGTTTCTTGTAGAAACTAGTGGTCTGGGTTAATATTTTTTAAAATAAGTAAATACGGGGTGGTCAAAAAACTAACATTAAAAATTTGAATTGAAAAATTTGTTAAATCAGTTTTTTTTTAATGGAAACATTTGGAAACCGGTGACTTTGTATAAAAGGTTGTAGATATCGAAATCTTTTGCATTAAAAAGTTTTTCCATTGTAAAAATGCTGCACAACTATTAATTTGTCAAGAAGATAAAAGCGAAACAGGAAAAAAAATAGAGCACTGGTTTGACAATGAAGTTATAAACAAAGTTTTTGAGTTTGTTTATTATCTTAAAATGGAACAACAAAGTTATTTGAAAATTAAAAAAATTTAGGGCATTTTTAAAAGGTATATGTTAAAAAATAACATTTTTATTCATTACAATAGATTTGAGATCTTTTTTTGTATTAAAATAACCATAAGAATAAAAAATGTTTAAGATAGGTGGCATAAACATTGATTTCCAAACTCACAAAATAGTGACACTTTTGACGTTCTCTGTTGATTTGTTTCGCCATGTTTCATTGTCACAACAATGACAAAACGTTTTTTGTTAATATTTTGAAATCTATAACTTTTTCTGATAGGTAACCTTATATAGGGAGGCACCCTTTTTTAAATGCGAAATACGCTAAAATTACAAAAATTGTGGTATTTCCTTTTGAAAAAAAACTTTATAAGTTTTTTCAATTGAATGTTTAATGTTATTTAAATATATAAGTTATATATGAAAGGCTTTCAAAAAATGTCGGAAACTGTAAGGATATTTGAAAATGTCTGGAATTTCCCGAAGAATTCAAAAACTATGTAATATGCAGGGTGTTCTATTTTAAATAAGAAAATTATGACGTTCTGAGAAAATGTCTCATCCCCTTATAAACGGATCGCAATGTACAATACTGTATGCCGATTTATTTTTTAATATAGAAAATAAAAATTGAAATGAAAAATTTTTTTATTCAAATTCAAACTGATGAGTCGGAAATAATAGTTTTTTCAACCGTTTTGTCTTATTGACAAATATCGTATATAATTATTTTTCCGTTTCTTTCTTCAGGCGAATACTGTTGCCTGAAAACATAGACTATTCGATGCCGATTACGACGACTTACTTGAAATACATGCGAAGCTTGGGGTGCAAAGAGGAAGACGCCTTCAACTTCGACAGTAATCACGTGAGTCTAGCACTTAATCGATTTTTGCACGAAATCATTCATTACTATTATCACTAGGTAGTTATAGCGGTTATTAGTAATTAATTATTTGACGTCGAAGAGTCGAGGGTTGAGGTGGTGTTATTTGTTGGAAATATTTTGGGGAAGTTTTATTATTAATACGATTTTTGTACCTGCAGTTGAATAATATACTAGTAGTTTGAAAATGCGAGTTTCTTTTGTTTTAGTCTTTAGCAATATACGTTGTTTTGTGAGGAAACAACCGTTTTTTTTTCTATATATGGGAGACACGTGCAGTAGAAGTCTGTTTATAGATGGGAGGAATGTTTTAAAATGGTTTACATGATTGATACATGATTACATGATTTATATGATTAATATTGTGAGAAGATCGCTTTTGTTTAATTTTAATTTTATTTAGCAGACACAATTGCAACACACACTTATAAAAATCTCGAAAAAATTTTTATATTCGGTTTTCGGTATGTCCATCTGTGCTTCCTGCTATTTTTCAATTACTTCCTCTAGAGTACTGAAAAGCGTTCAACGTAGTGGTTTTTTGACTCTATGGCATAGAAAAAATCACAGTGAGCCAAATGAGGTGAATTCGGTTGTTGCATTTTTTTGTCAAACAATTGCGAATAATGATGGCATCGTGCGACGGTGCAAAATCCAAGAGCTTTCTGGCCATAATTCTGGTCTCGTTCGGCGAATTGCTTCACGCAAACTTCTCATATCCGCCGTCTACTGTCTGGCAAAAATTCCTGATGCAGTGCACCCTTGTAATCAATGAAAACCGTGATCCTTGCCTTCTTTTTTGACTGAGAACGACGTATTTTTTTTGTCTCTGCTGATTTGGTTAACGCCATTCACTCGCCTGATGTCTGTCTCTAGTAATAATCCTTTTGACGAATGTGGGATCGGATTTAGTCTCGCAAATCATCTCTTTTGCAACGTGAACGCGGTCTCTTTTTTGGCATCAACTTTGATGGTACACGGCGGATACTCAAATCATTAACCAAAATATCTTGGACGGATCCATAGGCAATGTTTAAGTGCTCTGCAAATGTAAAGCTATTACGCTAATATTTAGAGGGAATGTCAACAGATGTACCAACTTAACAAAAAAAGTACTCAAATTCGAACAACGGGTGCGCCACGCGGTGGTTATTCCGGGAACTTTTTGATCAAGGGGTTATTTCCCGATTTTCAGAACATTTGGAGTACCCGCTGTTCACATCTGGTTTGAGTTATTTAACCTTCAAAAATGAAATCATTCATCAAAAGACTACTATTGTTGGGACCGAGGTTTATGATTCAATAAAAAAAACAGCCTGAAACTTTAAGTATGGTCAGTAAAATTGTAATTGTAATTGAAATTGTAACAGATACTAGTTTACAGCTACAGCATTCTACGACTTATGAGACATTTTAGACGCGCTTTACGCTAAAGTTAGCACTAATAGCAGATGATATAAACTTAATTAAGTGATAGTAAACTTATGTAGCACTCAAATTTCGATAAATTTCAATTTTGATTTTCTCGTAAACTGCCAGACTCAATTTGGACATATTTTTTTAAATTGTAAATTAAATCCTCAGAAAATGTTTGTCATATTCTGTGGGAATTTCCATCAACACTATTAGATGTCTGTCCCAGTGCCCCTTTCCGCAGAATTTTGTTATTTTATTCACGTCTTCATTTTACTTATTGAATGAAGTACGTAATTTAATGACAATCTTAACAATTACGGTGGTGTTTCCTCCCCTAGCCATCGCAAACATTTAATTTGTTCAAGATCAATTATAGGGTGATTCTTTTTACTTAAAGTTATTACTTTACTTTTTTATTCTTTTTTACGCATATTATTTCTATTTCTGTTTTATTGTAAAAATAAGAACCTGAAAGGATATTACTACAACTTCAAAACGTCAAGAACGAGAAACAAATTACAAATTTTTCGTTGCACCCTACTGACTGAGAAAAAATTTATTTGTGTTCTGAAATCATATAAACTCATGGCACTATTCAAGTTATTGAAGTGTTAAAACATTAACCAACAAAATGTCATTTTTTTTTAGTTTGATCATAGAAATAAGAATTTATGAGGTAATTAGTTTAAGTCATTTATTGCGACAAAAATAAAATTATGGATAAATTTTAGCAATGGAGATGACACGGCGCTGATATTTAACTGATATATTGGAGCTTCTCTCTGAATGATAAATTATATTATATAAAATTTATAATGAAATATGTTCATGATCATCTAATTAATACAATAATTTCATTATTAAGTTATTAATTTATCACCAGTGAGAACAAACGATACAAGACATAAAAAAATCCCAGTTAAAGCAGTATCACCCACTAGTTCATATTTCCCTGATGTTTTCTACATAACATCTTTACTGCGTTGATGCCACTTCAAGGTCTCATTAAAATAATTTGTGCCATTTAAAACTCCTCTTGTATTCTGTGAAACTTATCGTACGACATTAAATAGATAAGATATAGACATGAGTAAAAAGGAAAATGCTGAGACAGGATGAGGTTAAGCCATATAGCTACTAGAGATGTAAAGACTCTGGCCATGCCAATAACCAACATGGCAGCTAATAGTTCTATAAAAGTCTGGATACGTCATTTTTTCCGCAGACTTTTCACACAATTCGCATAGATCTCGTTAAATGTTCTGGGAAAATCAAGTTTTTACCGTGGTATTGTCAATATATTATTTTTTGTACTCCCTTCTGTGAAATACCTAATTATATACCGATCTAGCGTGCGGAAAGCGTTACTTTACCACGTGAGTTTGCTAGTCCCACTGACCCGAGCCCTTTCGGACATTTAAGGGATGTAACCGTACGGCCTAAATTTTAACGTTTGTCAATTCTGAAGGTCATGTCAGTGAATGTATTTATGTTGTTTTGCAAAAATGTACCCAAAAACTAACGGTCGTAGAAAAGGTATAGTATGTAACACGTTTAGTAGATTTTGTATGGACTATACCATAGATATCTAATCAAGGTAGATGGCATTGTTTACATTTGAACGTGATGACAATATCTTGTTGCCAGTACTGAGCAACGCAGATGTTTTCAAAGGATTTACAAATTTTATTCGACGTAGGTTACCAAAATGTGATACTATTTCATTAAGCATAATGCATAAAATTACCTATATTATTATCCTAATAACAGTATTGTAGGGGCGTTGTTTAATCTTTATTTTTCATACTCCTTGTAATCAAGTGTGGTGTGCGTTACTAGGATTTGCAGAAAATTAAGTCCTAAGACCAAGAGCTGGAATTTGTAGCACACGATCATTTTGAGACTGCCTGAAACGAGTTTTTCCAAAAATATTTAATGATTAAATTTCTAGACCCCAAAAATCAAGGTGATTTTGACTTTGGCATGTTTAGTGTTTCACTTTTAGTTCTTCATCACAGTCTCCTCGAGGAAAACGGTACATTCATCATTTCACAGAATTTTGAAATTTCTTGTTGGACAAATTAAATTAAAATTAAAAAGAATTCACTTTTACAATACATTAGCGCGAACGATTTGGTGAAGTCTTTCCAAGCATTCTATAAAAGAGATCTAAGAATTTTTCAAAGAAACTTCCACAGGCTCCTGTAATGCTATTTACAAAACTTCTGGATTCCTCATGCGTCAGTTTTTGCTTAGTCGAAATTGCTGACGTTTCGTCAATCATCCTGTTGGCTTTTTCAGAGCTTGACTGAAACTGATTGACTGACTGACTGAACTGAAAACACAGTTTCAGTCAAGCTCTGAATAAGCCAACATGATGATTGGCGAAACGTCAGCAATTTCGACGTAGCAGAAACCAACGCAGGAGGAATCCTGAAGTTTTGTAAAAAAGATCTAAGAATTGTTTGTAAACGTATTTCATCTGAAATTAAAGTAATTATGAACTTGATAGTTTTGTTTTGAATCCACCTACACCACACCACAGAATATTTCAAATTTACTATTTGTTATACTACTTTGACAATTTTAATCCACCACCTTACATGGTTACCCATAGCAACCATTTATCTTTAAGCAGCACTCTTCACCGTATTTGCCCCTTGCCCTAAATTTATATATTGTCATCACAACATCGGCAATTTTATGAAAGAATTATACGGTCTCTTTTAGTTGGATATGTGTGGGCTATGCATTGATTGAAACAGACTTCTAAAACCATTGACAGTAATTCCGACAGAATGTGCTTAAATTTAAATAAAAATATTTTTGATAACATCGTTTCCTGAAAATTTAAGCCACAATTATGAAATATTTAGGTCCAAATTGAATTAGCAGTTAGCGATAAAGCTGAAGGAGGGTTGAAGTTAAAACTTAGCAACCTTCTCGATACCGGAACCGATGCGTTACTGCTACGTGTTGATGTTGGCCGACGGTTAAATGCAATAATTTATTTTATTTATTTATTTTCCCCAATTGACTTTTGAAGAATGTTTCTGGTTGTTCTAAATGGAGATGGACTCCCGTTACCAAAAACTGAAACTGGTCTTGAACTAAAGCACATTCTGGTTGTAAGGCTATGTGATGTAAAACAGCCCTTAATACAATTGCCATCGCTTTCCATGTCAGGAGTGGACCAGCAAGCTCAAGCGAAAATTAGAAAATTATTGAAAGATTCCGCAACGAGGATACCAAATAGGGTAACAACAGGCACGTTTTCAATCAAATTCCACGACATTAATCCAGTCACATATCAAGCGCGACTCTACGCTAACCCAGTGGTTCTTGTCAAGAAAAAGAATGGTGATCGACGCCTTTGTGTCGACTACCGCCATTTAAATGAGAAAGTTGTGAAGGATAAATACCCGCTTCCCAAAATCCAGGATAAAATGGAGCTCTGTGCAGTCTAAATACCATCCTAGACATGCAGGCCAGTTTCCATAAAATACTTATTGAGCGGGAATACCGACATCTACTTGCAGTCGTTACTCCAGATGGCCATTTCCAATATAATCATATGCCGCTTGGTTATATTATCAATTGCTCTCCGGTAACAGCAGATAAGGTTCTGGATCTATTGAAAGGTACTCTGGCCTATGTATACTTGGACGATGTGCTCATACCAAGCCGAACAATATTAGCGATCAAGACACAATGTAAGAATAGGGGAAAAGGAAAAAAGAGTCTCGGTAGGGAGGACGAATCTCTTGCTACGATTTTCTATGGTTTTTGCGCCCGATTCTCTGAGCTATTTTTAGTATTCTCGGAGTTGGTCTTGCCTCGCAACAGGGCTTTTATAAGTGAAGTAAGTTGTGACGGTTTTCATGAAAATTAAACTGAAGTTTGTTTAATGAGGCCGGATAACCGTGACGTTACCTGGTATAAAACTATATAGGTTGAATAACCCTGCAATTTCTCTTGCGAAATTCGTCCGTGTCGCGATCACCTTCGGTGGGGTTGTTATAAACGAGGTTCGTTGGCGCAGTGGTAGGGTGATATCGATTCCACGTGGTCAAAGCACTTGTATCACCCACGACGAGAGGGTGGGGGCACGCTACGTCACGCACTTCCGGTACGAGTTTGGCCGCGACGCCGCTTACGTGATCGTCCCTTTTGCGGTTTCAGGGGGTAATTCGATTATCGGATAGCACGTTAATGGACGGCGACGTGTAGGTCACTTGGTTTCGCCGCAGTTCGATCTATTTAGACCGCTAGCGAGATCTGCAAACCGCGACAGATGGCCAGTGAATCGAACTAAACTGGTTAACGAAAAAAGACCGCATCATAGTTAACAAACCAGGTTATGTACGGGGTGGCACAATTATTATCTGAGAATCTGTTAAAATTATTAAAAAAACTTGATACAAAATTAAAAATATTTTTTTTATATATACAAGGTGTTTGTGCTTTTGTGGGCAAATAATAAGTGTCTTATTTTAAATAGACTGAAGCATTTTTAAGACATATTTTAAATTTTATGTTAAAGGTCTGCTTCAACCTTAAGTCCCAACCGGGGCTATTTAGTAGACAAGTATACTACAACTATACCAATTTTTATAATCCTTCAATATGTATTGCAAATTTCGGTTGCGTCCAGCTTTAAGCTGTATATCTTTATAAAATCATTGTTTACTATTTGATTTTTATTAGATTAGATCTCTTAAAATCAACCTGCAGTGATGGGAGACTATTTTTCGGCTCCAAATATCGAGAAGGGCTATTAGGAATTTCTTTAAGAATAAAGTGTGAATGAATTCTTATTCAGGACTACCTAAAACCTGTATTAACAGGGTGCTTGCGAATTCCTCGCTTAACCACAACTTTAGAATGTTTGTCTATGGCACAATTTTGTTCATTCCAAAGTTATGGCCAACTGACACAGTTTTTTGAAACAAAAAATCAAGTCATGAAATCGATGAATTACCTCTCGATGGTAGTTAAAATTTGTAGTTGCAGCTTAATGCTGCTGCTTTACATAACTCGGCTGGTGTAAAGAATTGCTTAAACCAAAATTTACCTATTGGTTGTATTGGACGAAACAGTTGTTTAATCGATTAGCCACCGCGATCCTCAGGTATCAGACCGCTAGATTTTTCTGTGGGAGATAGTAAAACAAAATCTTTACAATCTAATTAGAGAAGATTTTAGAGTAGCATCACTAGATAAGAGCTAAGAAAAGTAGTTAGTAACGATCAAAATCGCATTCAAAAGTGCATAATGATAAATGGTGACCTAATTGAAATAACTAACCTTTAATTCTATTTTGTTTTAAATAATTTCGCGCTTTCCGAAATTCCATTTGCTTATTTTTGTTATATTATCCTGTATATGCTGTACCATATTTCAACGATTACGGATTAAATTACGGAAACTAGTTTTTCGTATTCGAATTTGATGGAAATTAGTATAGCTAGGTTTTATGTAGTCCTGAATAAGAATTCAATGACACTTTATACCTAAAGAAATCCCTAATATTCCTTCTCAATATTTGACCTCAAAACATTACTTCAACTACGGTTAGCTTTAGAAACCCAATTTTTAAATTCAAGATAGCAGTTACTCCCCTGTGATGATTTAAGAAATAATTTCGAACAGTTTTTTCAAATTTTTAGAACTATCCGTTTCCCAAATACTTCTTCGCCCTTACTGGTTTACATTAATTTCCCATATTTCTAGAGCGAACAGTTAGATATTCTCTACATCTGAACAATACGCTGACAACAGTCAGTGTGTGTCAGTGTTCAGTCCAATTTCAGTTTATATCTATTATTAGCCTATATAGTATATAATCTTGTAAACCCGCTCATGTTCTGTGTTACTAATTTTTATTTGTATGGATGTATCGTATGTATGTCTTTTCTATATTAATCTTTAATTTTTTATTCAATAACCATGGACTGTAAATCCTCAACTTTTACCAGCAGTTTGAGCTCCGTCCCGCTCTCCGCACTTGTGTGACATTTTGAATATTAATGTTGTACACGTAGGTAGCTACCTCGTCCTATAAAGCAAAAATTAAGTTGATATAGATGGACTAGATATATTGCATTTCGTTGCATGAGACGATTTTCAGGTAAACCTATGGAGGAGGCGCATCGCACGCTAAAATATTCACAGGCAGCGGGGTGAAAATTATACAACACCCCAGAAGTAATGACGGGCGTCCGTTTTCAAAATCGAAAAGCGTCATGCGAACATTAGAATTATATGTTTTGGAGTGTGTATCAATTAATCAGGCATTTTCGATTTCCGATCATAGATGGGTGTCGTTATTTATTTAAAGCGATGCATCATACCGTGTCCGACGCCGAACGGATCGCGAGGGTGCTCCGTGAAAATTTAATAACCACGGATAAGGAATGCTTTTAAATTCAATGCGATGCAAACACTCCGCGAAATTGTTTGACAGGGTTAAATAAAAAAAAACGATTAGTTTGGGGTGAACCAGACCAATGAAGTTATGAAAGGCTATCCGACAAGTCATTCGCGAAATATTACCGGGTATTCCTAAAGAATCGGAACTGTCAAAAAAGAGGAAAATTTTAAGACAGAAAATGAAGACTATATATCGTTGTTTGACGACTTTATATATTGATAATCCTGCAAAAATTGTTGGCCTTTGGACGATATTTTCTTTAAATATTTCTATAAAATAAAATTTATTGTAATCTATCTTCCGGAATAACCTTCAAAATATTTATGCATTTTCGCTTTCAAAAAAAAATTGGTCAAAATGTAACAGTTTGTATGTTTTTATGTTATTTTTACATATACACTTCATTGTTTGTTCCTTCAAAATCAATAGATAACGAATAAAAAATCCCTGATTTAATTATTTATTTATCAATCATATGCACTAATGCTACATCGAATTACGAAGAACATGCAGTAAATTCAACATTTTTAAATGGAATTATTTGATAAATGTAATTTTTTTAAAAAGGAAAAAAGGAAATGTTGGACAAAAGAAACTCACACTTTTGGGTAACAGAAAGCCCCATTTTGATTGTCCTATTTACTTAAATGGCAATATTCTGGTTTTGTGCTTTTAACAAAACGATTCAAAATGTGTTATTGTATGTGTATATAGAAAAAAAACGAATATTACTTTTTATTGCCGCAATAAAATACTAAAAGTTTTATTTATTTATTTTTTAAATTTAATTTAATAATGTATGTTACATAGAAAGTTTTGGTTATAATTTTATTATAGAATCTAAAAATGTAATAATATATAGACATAAATTGACAGAGACCGTAATCTCCTATTGGCAACTCCGCAATGTGCCAAATACTTTTTAAAATTAGTTTTTAAAAACCTATCTTCATCCATTCTCCATATACTTTTATTAAGTCATTGAGTTTGGTGAATTCTGTATATGCAATATTGTCATTGGTCAAAAATAGCCAAACATAATACAACCACTATCCCCATGAAAAGAAAACCATCCCTATTCTAAATCAATAATGTCTCCATTACAGGAACCCATACCACTTCAATAGATGGGGTCCATTGAAAATTTGGTCGTTGTCACTTAGTGCCTGATTTAAAAATAATATTTTGCATCTTTCCCTTTTTCACGGTTTTCCCTAATACCTTAATTAATTTTTAAACCTAAAAAATTGCAGAAAATTTTGATATTTTTATTATAAATTTCCCATCCGGTGTGATCTAAAAATACTATTTACAACCTTGCCTAATTTATGTCATTTTTTTTAACTAAAATAGTGAAAAGAGATTTTATTATTTTTATGATAGTTGTTTTTTGTTCACTTTTCATATACTAAGTTAAATAAAGTAAAGTAAACGGTTTCAGAAGGATCAAAAAATCTAACAATATCCATTCAAAAAATGTTCGGTAGATATGGTTCGGGTAGATGTGGCAACGTTGCAAATTGAGGTAGGTAAAAATCGATAATTAGTTGTAGCGTAATGTTTAAAATTCTATAAAGATTTAGCAGTCAATACAGCTCTGGGTGATTGGTTTTATTGCAGAGAGGAATAAGGTAATTACTTTAATTGGCTTGACTCGGTGGTGACAGAAGATGGATGGTATTAGTTAAATATATACCTATAACTTTACTCAGTTAGTTTATTAATCGGTTGTGTATTGGTGATGGTTTAAGTATCAATCCAGATAATCAGCCGAGATAGGCTGTATGTTACAGGACGCTTTTCTAGAGACTTTGGTTAACAACTTCCATTTAGCTTAACATTCACGCAGCATCAGCATTTTGTCGCATTTTGTTGCTACAAAGGAACTAATCGCTAACAACTGAATGGTGAGTAATAAATAAATCCATTGTGTGTATCCACTGGTACGGTAATCTGTTAAAAATATCAAATACTTAGAGACAAAAGTTGTTTGGGTTCATTTATATTTTCGAAATATATATAAACAGTATTTTTGTGGACAACTAACAACTGGCCTGTTTTAAATAGAACACGCTGTATATTAAATTATTTTTAATTTTTTTGGCATATTTTAAATTTTATGTAAAAAAGTGACGTTAGGAAGATTAAATATAACTATCGATTTCTCTGACATGGTTGATTTACTTATACAAGGGGATCTATTTCAGTGACATGTGTTGATAATTTAACAATAGATAAAATAATTAAATGCAGGGTGATCAAAAAATGAAATTAAACATTTAATTTAAAAAAAAATGATGGTGATAAAAAGTGACATTCAAAAAATTGTAATATTAATCATTATTAATTACAAATCTTCTGGATTCCTCCTGCATTGGTTGTTGATAAATCGTAGAGACGTAATCTTTGTCTCGAATGACTGATTAACATATTGGTGAAAAGTTATAGAGCTGAGTCGCGGTTAAGATTATTTGGTTGTTTAGAGATTTCTATGGATTCTCGGATTTTTTTTTGGTAGAAGAATTGATTACATGCTAGAATTGTAGTTTGGTCGAATAATATTTGATTATTAAAAATTAGCCACCTAACTCAGGTTTTTATTGCTAGCAGTTTTTTCTACCTTTTAATCCACCTGGAATTTTGTTACCAAGTCTTTAAATATTTGTGGTTAATTTAACAACAAACTAATACTTCGAAAAGTCGCCATTTTTTAAAATGGCCAATGCGATAAAATTATTATTTCTCCGAACTGTATTCATTTATTTTTTAAATATCAACACAGACCGTTAATGTAATTCCCCTTCTATAAGGAAATCAACCCCAAATTTTGAACAACGGCTTTATTGGAGTCGGACAGATACGAGCCTTAAGAATTATGTGTTGGAATAAGAAGTTACTTTGCGAATAAAATGGCAGTTTAACAAAATTAATTAATTTATTTATTTTTAGTTGTAAATATGGAATTAACAACATTTTTTATGATGTAAAGAATTATTTTTACCATTCAATAACAATAATCGAACAATGCTGACAATTAAATATTTGAACATATTTTGGTTTTCCTCATGTTTCTTGAGTTTTGTCGGCCCTGTGCGAAGGGGGCTTTGAAATAAAACATGAGAGTAACTAGTGTGGTGTCAATGATAATTGTCACGCAAATTGTCAATCAAATTTTGGTTTCTCAGTTTTCTCATGGTAATTTGCTCTATCGCTGAAGAGTGTCGGAATTAGTTGCAGTTTACCTTCTGACACTGTGTTGCCGTCAGTGCAAAAGTTTTCGAAACCAAAGATGAACCACAATGGAAATGACCATCGTAAACAATCCTCGCAACCCAAGCGTAACCGTTGACTACAGTAGTTTCATGATTGGAGTGCCAGTATCATAATGCGTGAAATTTCCGGTGCCACAACCACTGTGGTTAATATAATTAAGAAAAATGGTGAAACTGCCAGTATTTTTTGCTGTAGCTCACTACGAGAAATAACCGCAAGGTGCAATATAGAAACTGGGATGATTGTTTCCAGGGAATATATCCCTTCAATATATATATATATATATATATATATATATATATATATATATATATATATATATATATATATATATATATATATATATATATATATATATATATATATATATATATATATATATATATATATATATATATATATATATATATATATATATATATATATATATATATATATATATATATATATATATATATATATATATACATACATCCCGCTATTTTCCGAGCGTCCTTTCATGGATCCGTCTCTGAGCGTCCAGTATCGTTTTCTTCAAGATCCGTACTTTAACAAGTGAATATTTTGAAAACGAGATGGCGTTTCCTATCTCTAAACAACCAAAGAATCTTAACCGCGACTCTGGTCTTTACCTGTCACCAGTGATCCGAGACGGTGTTCATGCCCCTCATTTAGCTCCGCCCCCCTCAAACAATATATATACAGGTACAGAGTAAAATGCGAGCCAGTTTCACTCAATCCCTGAAGAAGCCAACAGGAAGATTGGCGAAACGTCAGCAAGTTCGACTCAGCAAAAACCGGCGCAGGAGGAAACCAGAAGTTTTGTAGAAAGTATTACAGTAGCCTGTGGAAGTTTCTTTGAAAAATTAATAATAGTATTTGCATTCAATTATTTTTATTATTGGTTAGGTTTATGTCCAAGCAGCGCCTGGCTAACGTAAATACATGTGCAATATATCTGGCAAACATATTCAAGAATCAAAAAATTCAAGAATTACTTTCCAAAATCGGGCGACGTGTTAAAGAAAACATCTACACAAAGAAATTAAGTTTAGCAAAGAGCTTTAAAAACTACCAAATCTACAAAAAAAAAATAAAAAAAAAAATAAAACAGTTAGCAACAAAACATTTTTCAAAATATAGCGAAAACATGAATCGCCTTATACCCGCTCGACTGTGCACCGTCATGTTAAAAAGGAGAAGCGTGTTCTAAAGACCATATCTATTTATATGTACTTTGATACACAATCAATCGGGCAACGTTGCTCGGACGCTCAGAAGTCTGCCCAATAAATGAAAAATATACATACGGACGCTAGGATGCTGAAATGTAAAAGTTTTCCCGTGTATATTGGACGCTAGCAAGGTACCTCTATAAAAGGACGCCGACATATAAGTATCATAAAACTTTCACAAAAATGATCTTCGTAAAATCTGTCCTAAGGAAACTCAACGCCATCTCGTTTATAAAACTTCAAAATATTCACTTGTTAAAGTACGGATCTTGAAGAAAACGATACTGGACGCTCAGAGACGGATCCATGAAAGGACGCTCGGAAAATAGCGGGATGTATATATATATATATATATATATATATATATATATATATATATATATATATATATATATATATATATATAATATCCAAATCAAAATTATCGTGGACAAAGCTGGCTATAGCAACGAAAGCAGATTTGATGTTGCCGAGATTACCGAAAGCATGTGATTTCGAAAAAAAAACAGAAACATTCGTTAAGGATTGTCTTGATAGGAGCATAAAGTATCCATAGATAGTTGGTTGTATGTCTACCAAATGGTTGAGAACTTTACACTTTATTGGAGGTACTCTAAACGCAATCAAGATATCCTGGCTTGGATTTTACCAAGTGCATCAAAATTCTATCTATCGAAATCCACCAAAAAAATGGATGAAGGAAGATAACATTTAACCTGGTAGTTTTGTCACATCCCTCTAGCGGCGCGGATCTGAATCTAATAGAGCACTCTGCCACAAAATGAATCAACGCCAAAGAAATGATCCTCAGCGTGCTTTCCCACAGTCATGTGCTGTAAGAAATACGGGACAGGAATTCTGTGAACGCCTAGTTGAAACAATCTCTAATAAGGTTGTTATTTGAGCTACTTTAATTTTTTGAAAACCAGCTAACCACATTAACAAAACTAACCAACATTTTGTTGTTACCATTTTTCGATTATCAAATAATTAGGTAAATAGTAATAAATAATTAATTAAAAAAAATTCGGTAAAATAACTTCATTTTGACATAATATCCTCAAATATTCCAAGAACGGTATTTAAAATAAGAAAGTTGTTGTCCAGGATAAATATTTTAAAAGTATAAGTGAATCCAAGCATCTTTTGTTTTCAAGAAGTTTGTTTGATATTTTTTACAGCTTCCGAGAAGAAAAGTATAATTAGTTTTGGCGGACGCGCGCGTTCTCGCAAAAAAAACCCTCGAAACAATTTTCGACCGCGTTTTTTTTCTGCACCAATCGTTAAGCCTGCGAATGACAAAAAGCGTTGTCCACCACCCGAGATGGATTGGCACGTCATTAGAGAAGAAGTCGCAAACTGCGGGGGACGCGGGAAAAAAGACTCGGTCGACGCCGGCAGGGTAGATTGATTAGTGGGGTGCGGGCGAGGTCGGGGTGGGTCTCACCCTCCCCCTCTCTCGGCGCCCCCGCAGATAAGGGTTGCGGACCCGTTCGCTCGTCCGCTTCAAATGTCAGCGATGATATTGACGAAGGGTTTCGGGGGGAGAGTGGTCGGTCCCCTCGTCACAGTGCCTGCAGGAGTTCTGAAACCCGACCGGGCCGGACAAGCCGGAGAAAAAAAAAGGTCGAGGGACCACGTCGATATCCCTCCACCCCCCGCCCCCGGTCGCGCTGGAAACGACCGAACTTTCGGGAGAGTCGCGTAGGGCGGGGGTGGTTCGAAGGCGGAAAGGACGAACTCTGGCTGCTTTACGGCCCGAGAAAATTATAAACAAGTCGAAAATTTGGTTGAAGTGAGTCCAATGGAGGCGATTTTTATAGAAAGTGTCACCTAGTATTAGACTTCGACCTAGAATTGATAGCCAGTTAGCCAGTTTTTTAAAAGTTAGGCATCTCTTTATTTATTAACAATTAACGTGTGAACAAACAATTTTTTTGACTACTAGCTGACTCTATTTTTTTTTGAAAAGGAAAAGTTTCATATAAAAATGAAAATACCTACAAAATAAGCTTAAAGTTAATAAAGGGGATGAAAACCGGTCCCTTGAAGCGTCCGAAATTACATTTCCAACGCGCGAAGACATTCCCACCACATTTGAGGTTTTAAACTATTGATCGGAAATTTTTGTTTACAAAATTTTGACCCATCTGCTATGAATTCCTTCATCGTAGCCAAGTTTTTTTAATTTGTCAAAAATTATCACTTATTGGCATCTCTGTCGCATTATTTTTGACGTTAAACCTTGATTTGCGCACACGCCCTTCGTCGAGGGACTTCCGATCCATTAAACAATTAAAAAGAAACTTAAAAAGTTATTAAGAAATTAATTTTGCCGAAGATATTGAATATTTTTATTTGAAAGTTCTTTTATTGCCCAAGACGCCTGTTTTTTGGGCTATTAGGTTTGTTCAATATGTTTTGCTATTGTGCTCATTTTGTAGGCATTTTCAAGGCGCACAACTTTTGTATAAAACTTTTCATTCCTGAATTGTTACTTCTGTTCTGATACCAGGTGACAGTTACGAGTGCCCCAAATACTAATTCGTGGATTATTAGAATTAATTAATCATCATTATTTGAAGAGTTGTATTACTAGTCTAAGTATTATCATATATGATAAGTGTACGAAAATATATATTGGCCATTATTTCGAAAATTTTAGGAGATACATTTAAAAAAAAATCTTTTATTATGGAGGTCCCTAAATTGTGGTGGTTTATTAATGAACCATGAACCAAATTTGAAACACGATTAGGAAAATAACAATTTTCCCAAGTATTTGTAAATAAATATGCGTGCTTTAATTTTTGTAATAAATAAATAAAAACATTGGTTGGAAAAAATGGTATGCCGTTGACATTGGAAAGCCGTACCACAGAAAGGTGGTTTTCAACTGATACTTTTGGTTGTGTGAGTGTTTTTAGGCATTTTATGAACGACTTGTCTCCGTGTTGTTGGATAAAACCGTTTAGGTCTTTTCCAAAAAATTAGAGAAGGTCCATTCAACATGCGCATGCACGAGATTTAAAATATCGTTTTTAACATTGAGTCATTCAATAACCAACATGGTCGCATAAGTTTGGATGCTGCATTTTTACTTCAGAATATTTTCAAAATATGTCTAAATCCCATTAAATATTCAGTCAAAACGTAGTTAAGTCTGTGGTTATCGATTGCGCGGAAGATCATTCTAATCTCTATGAAAATATTATAACCTGCGGCGTATCACTCTCTACCATGGTAGGGGTCACTATTTTATCCAATATGGTCTTACCAATACTGAAAAATCAAATTACCTCATCTCACTTAATTGTGTAACTTGTTCTCAGGAATTCAGATTTTAATCAGAAAGTAAAATAGTATATTATGCAACAAGTGCGGTAAACGTCATTTGAGTCACAAGTTTATTTGGCACGTACTATATACTATACTTTTTCTGGTATTGATAAACGTCAAAATCCAAGCCGTGCGGTGAAATCTCCGAAAACATCAAGCTGCACGCTAGATCGGTGGATAATTAGGTCTTTTAGAGAAGGGAGTAGAAAAAAACATTAACATTATTTTCGTTCTGGACCGTTATCTGCTATTCAATTCAGGATTTGAAACTGTTTCAAATTTGTATCGCAGGGTTATATAGAGTGTTTGTCGTATGTAGGTGCTTTATTTCGTTGTCGAGAGATTTGTTCGTAGGCGTCCAAGGCCACAGTTACATTATTTTTGTATGCCGGAACGTTGTGTTGTTCTGTTGTTCCACTGGTGCCTAACGTGCTTTTGATTCTTCTGTCAAAACTCGTCATCTTGTGGTTGGATTGGTTCACTCTGAATTACTAGGTTTTATATATCATTGATGCTACCACAAAATTTAAGATTTCGGTTCAGATTTTATATTCCAAGTTAGTTTGTTGCGAAGATTTTTTTAGTAGGCAAGTCAATTTATTGTGTTTGTTATTGTTATTTTTTGGGCACATTTTTGCAAAGCAACGCTAAGTGACGTGAACGTCACAACTGACAAATGTCAAAATATGACATATGACAAAAATCTACCGAATCTATCCGATCGCCCCCAAAATCGGATACCAAAGTTAACACAATGGTTAACAAAGCTGACATTTTTGGGCACTCTGGTATATTATGCATCAAGTGCGATAAAGGGCATTTGAGTCACGAGTTTATTTGGCAGGAGCGGAGCGGGTGTTTTATAAACGAGTGACTTATTTTTTGAGTATATGAAAAATATCAATTTTAAATTAATTGTCAATCCTGTTGTCATTTAACATCAACATATAGTGCTTTCGGTAATAGGAATAGGCAGGAGCGGAGCGGGTGTTTTATAAACGAGTGACTTATTTTTTGAGTATATGAAAAATATCAATTTTAAATTAATTGTCAATCCTGTTGTCATTTAACATCAACATATAGTGCTTTCGGTAATAGGAATAGAACAGTGGACTTCCCTCTGATCGACCAAAAAAGACCACCAAAAAGTCGAGTAAATTGAAATATTTTATTGTTCCTTATTATTATTATTATTATTACTTAAATACACTGTTGCAAAACTCCATCTTTCAGGCAGACAGAACAAACAATTTTCGCAGCAGAATAGTGGTCTCAGTTGCGAAACTATCATTATATTAAAATAATTTTAATGTTGTGAGTTTTTTGTTTATCACAAAACAATTTCTTATGTAGTCGAAGTTTCGGACGGTTTATTGCCATTTTCACGGCTCTAAAAGAGATTACATGTAATTACAATCATAAACTTAAATCAACCAATGTACAACACCTCAATTAATAAAAATAACACACAAATGTTAATGTATATAAAACAAGAGATTTTACTATTGCTCCTTCTATTGCGATTTTGGACAATTATATATAGAAATGACAAACATTTAACCTAATAAGTGTTAAATAGAGCTAAAAAGAAAATGTACCCACAATAATGTTAATAATAATAATAAATAATATATATAGTAAAATCGTAAAATTAAATCACAAAGTATCTTCCAGTTGGTCCAATATATACTTATCGCTTATGCAGTATTTGGCAAACGATATTGGATTTAATCCCCAAATGGGTTTCAGAATCAGTTTTGGTGAAACACTTTTTGAAAGCGTATTCTCGCATTTAGGAGAAATTTTTGTAGTTGTTATGATAAAGACATGATTTCCTTGTTTAGAAATGACAACCATATGGAATTTGATTGTTACTGCTTCTGTTGTGTTAGTGACGAAATGTTTGTCAATAACGCTAAGAGGGTAGTTGTTGTTAGTTAAGTACTGTTTTATTTTTGGAGTGTTTAATTTTGTTGTTCAAAATTTTTGAGAAACTGGTTTCAGTGTTCTTAGTTTGAAGTTTTCTGTAATATGGCTTTTTTGGAAAAATTGTTTGAACCTTTCTCAAACGGCCACTTTATTGTTGCCATTATTGCCATTGAAATTTTAATAAGTTAGGAAGGGCTATATTAAAAGGCGTGGGTGCATTTCCAGACAATGAAATAAATATAAAATCGTTTCCGTTGTTATATAGGGTGTCGCGTGTGGGGGAGGTGGTCGGGGGTAACGATAATATTCGTCGGCCCCAGGCATATTTCGTCCAAATGACCCGGCCAGTGTATTTGATCGATAATGTCCGGCCCCCATGCCCGGCACAAACACATCCTCGCCGCCGTCGCCGCCGCCACACGGACCCTCGCCGCAGCCGGTGCCGCTGTCCCAAAACACTTCGGGGGCGGGTAAACGGGGCAGCGATGGCTGACCCTCTCTTCCCTTTCGGGCATTTCTTACGTCGTGGAGAAATCTTACAGGGTGTTTGGGCCGGACGCATACAATTTTGAGTGAGTGTGAAATCTTACTAAAAATCCAAAGGATTTTCCACTACTTCAAGAGAATATCCATCTATAGGGTTGTGGAATTAACCGATCAAATTTTTTTGTGTCAATTGACGGAAATACGTTACCATCGTGCAGTTCTGAGCACTAAATGAAATAGCTAAGTATCGTATTCGGGAATTCCTTGAATATGGTTATACACTCAGAAAAAACGCTTTAATATTGAAAAGAAAACCCTAACGATTCGATCAAAATTAATGCATATTTCTCGTTTTTTTTTAGTCATAGATAGGACCGGATCCAGTCATACTAATCTTTATTATTAATTATATTTCTACATCTAAATACTTCTAGTTGTAAACGAATGGTGCTATACTAAAACCTTAAAATGAAAACATTACCGGCATCTTTGACAATTTGTCAGTGTTAATCAACATTTTAGAAAATCGGAAATAGAGGACCTTACTAAATACCTCAAGAATATAAATAAAAGAAAGTTCCTGTCTCAGTGTTAGCTGTTTTTGGTTTCTACTACTAACGGTTCCAACTGCCGTTGGGGAATTGTGATTTTTCGATTCTATAAGGTGTCTGCTTTTATGTGTGTACATATTCGTACATTTTTTATTTTTAATGAAACGAACTCTTGTGACCCATAGAGCTTTTCTAAAATGCAAATCCAGGACCTATTATGTAATATCTTATAGCCTCGATTAGTTATTTGAAAACTGAATACGCAGGGTTATTCAGGAATTCTCAATCCTCACATTTGCAAAATTTTGCAAAAAACTACAAAATATTTTTGCAATACACACCGCCAAAAATAAGAATTTTAAAGTCACTGCACTCCTAATACGAACTGAAATTTTTAACCAAAAACCTGCCCAAATAAAATGTGTTTTATAATGGTGAGTTTTACGTTTCGATTACCTATTTTATAAAATTTGAAAATTTTTTAATTATTCACGAAAGGTTTTCGTTAGTCTTATAAAGCCGCTACAGCACAAAATATTATAAATGTAGCGATCTTATTTGTATCTCTTATAAAGCATAAATCGATTTTATAACTTTAAGCAATACATTTTCGTTACCACTGTAAAACCTACCTACACTTTTTACAAACACCAAAAAAATTCACTCCTTATCGCTTCATTTTTTTCTATATCTTTTGTTTAGAAAACATTTTGTTTCGGGTCCCTGTCATTTTTTTTTTTTAAATTTTATAACATCTAAAAAACTCTGGAAATTTTCTACTACCACTTTTTTTTAGGACCAAGAATTTATCGAATAATTTTTTGTTTTACCCTTCTTAAAACTGAAGCGCCCAAGTTTTAAGCACTTTATAACGTAATTTTAGTAAATACATAAAATTCAGTTGTCATACATTTTTTATAAAATGCAAATGCAAATCATTTTTCAATCGCAAGCTCAAGCTTCAGAAACATTACTTAAAATCCAATATTCTTGCTTTTGATGAAGGTATTTATTTATGTCAATTCGAAATAAGGCCGCCACCTTCACCAGGTTCGATTTTTAAAAACTTATAGTTTTATATAGGTTCTCAAGTAATAGTAAACACCGGGAATTTTTTTATATAACTTATCTAAGTTGTCACAGCAATATTGCTCATGCAATAAAACCTAAGGTGATTTCGGAATACTGTGATACGCATTACATAGCATTATATTAATTTTTTACACCATTTTCAAGAAGTTCACTTGTTGCCATGTCCCGATTATGGTCTAATGAGCAGTCTTTAATATGTTGTGTGTTGCTGAAAGTAGCAAAGTGCTTGGCACCCAACGTTTCTGCGAGCCACAGTGTTTTTTCATGGTGTAATGGGTGTCGAACCAAGTCTCGTGTAAATAATATATATTTTATTTTTCAACCCGAAATTGATGAATTTGAATTAAATATTTTTGCCTCCCTTGTTCTTAGTCTTTTTTTATAAATACCTAAACACAGTTTAGAATTGAATTAAACATGCCTTTTAAAATTGTGCAAACGAAAGAAATTTAGGTGTCCAGGTTTCACGGTATCTGTAAAATATTTATTAGGTAGATGGTTTAAAATTTAGAGCGCTATAAGACCTATTAAAAAAAACTGAAATAACCAACACCAAAGATTTTTAAATTAATGAAAACCTTTTGGATGCAGTATTATAAAGCTGTTTTGGAATTATTGGATGTCTTACCAAATTAGTAACACCAATGGTTTTCTTATAAAATAATATAATATACCCCTTATTTAGTTGGTTTTACAACTTTGTGCATATTAGTAGTAGTAGTAGTCCTCCAACGATTGGTTTGTGTTTTCATTAATGTCAACTTTTATTGTCATTTGCATTGGATTTACCGTTGTTTGGACACCGTGTACAATTTCAGGTCATACCTTCCACGCTCGTTTTTGATCGCCCGGTACGCTGCATTCATTTAAACCGTCTCATCGATAATTTCTCGTCCGTTAACTTGATCCGGATTTAATAAAGCCAATCCCGCAGTACAAGTTGTTTGATAATCGTCGAAATATTCGCGTTCCACCCTCCCCCGGTATAATTTGGGGCTCGCTACGAAACGATGACGCACAATGGTCGGCTCCCCCTTTTTCCTTCTTCGCCCGAAGAACTTAATTCCGTCCTTTCCGCCCCTCCGAGCGTATTAGCGTAGTTATGGCTTAGTCATTACGGGACGAGGTCCCACACGCAACCCCCATCCAACTCCTTTAATAACGCGTTCGTCAAATATTACTTACCTAGTCGGATATAGCCCAGTACAGAGGTGGGGGTATAAGTGATTGTCGGAAAAAAAACTTTTCTTCTGGTTGTTAGTCTCACAAACTTTTTCCGAAATCATACATGAAGTGATTCACGTTGAGTACCCTATAAGAAGTTTTGGAGAAGTAAATTGTTTTTTTTTTAAATTTGATATATAGACATAGTGCATGTTTTTTGCCAATTCAACTAGAAACACACGAAATTGGAAATTGAAATGGAACACCATGTATATTCGTACGTTTTCTGGTTTTCTATTTAAAAAAAAAATTAAACAGTACAATTCAAGAATTGAAGCATATGCAGATAAATTGCGGGTAAATGTTTCATATTTTAACTCGAGCTTTACATTTGAACGTCGATAGCGTATGAGTATGGCTGTCAATCTGCCATAAATCTAAGGCAACATTGTCCGCAGCAGATGTCATATGACGTACTTAAATTTGAGTCTCTACGACATCGGCTGTTGACTTGAAATACGATCGACTTTAAAAAAACTTTACCAAAAATCTTAGGTAACATATTTTGTGTACCTTGACACCAAGCGATACTTTGCAAATCAACTTAAAAAGAACTTAACCTTCTAAAGCACAAATGTGTTTTCTAAAAGATATTAACTTTTCAAACAAATTCCTTAGTAAAAGGCTTGGAAAACATTTTCAAAAATGTGTTTTTCATTTATTTTGCAAAATCTTGGAAATTATTTCTTGGGTTACTAAAAATAAAAAAAAGAATTGGAAAATAACACAATATTTTTTTTAATGGCGGTCCCTGTCACCTTCTGTCGTACACCCAAAATATGGCGTAATCATTAAATGTACCTAGTACGGACCGCCGATTAATCACAGTACCACGAAAAACCCCGTATGCAGGTTATCAGTTTATACAATTCCAGTGCCGGCCAAAAAGGCAACCTTGAGTCATTTGAATTACTTAGATTGCAACAACGGATAGACATTCACAGCCGTCGATATTATTTGTTTCATTCAAAATATTTTTTTTAGATTTTGATGTGGAAATGTTTTCTAAAAGACGCGGCTTTATTAATTTATCTATCTTTCCATACTGCAGAAATCGACAATTTAAACGACATTGTTGTATTGTGACTATGAAACAGTCAAGTAGAACTTCCTTCTAGGCTTTTCTTTTGTCTATTTTTTCCTCTAGACACTGACTTTATTTGAAACGCACGAAAATCTTCGGTTATCGATTTTTCCTTGAGTTATATCCTTAATTGCTATGTTTATCCTTAAACATAGCAATTCATGTCGTCCGTAGTTCTATTTTGGGCTAGTAACACTTTTTTTTTGACGTCAATTCTGACGGTCCTGTCAGTGAATGTATCCGTGTTGTTTTGCAAAAATGTACCCAAAAACTAATACACAGAAAAATGTTATACAATATTTCACACAATTTTAATACGAGCTATAACCTACTATTAAAATCTAGTGGACTAATTGGTAAGTAAAGTGACATTTATAATTAAAGTTTCCAACAGAAATTTTACATATCATTCGCATAGTCTTTAGTAGTTTTTACAGTTTATATATTAATAACTTCCCAAGACCAATTGTACCATTTTCAAATATCCATGTCTCAGTGTAAACAAAACAAAATTGAAGGTTTCGACCTGCTTTTTCTTGCTTATACGATCTTTCTTCCAATTACAATCTTTTTCTTTACATAAACTACTTAATGATCAATTGTAAAACTTAAATAAACAACATAAAGTTTTAAAATTGTGTTTGTTCCTTTGTTTATATGGCATCCAATAAAATACATCTCGCTCTAACGTACACAGTTAAAAAGAGACAACAATAGCAGAACCGATCGGAACAATATACGAATAGGTTTAATAACAACTAGTAAATATTTTGTTTGAATGGTGCGAAATTTAGTATGTAATTCGGTCATTTGTTATTATTTTTAATTTGTTAAATTGTGATTTTTTCGTGACGGTCGTAGAAAAAGTATAGTATGCAACACGTTTGTATATTATGCAACAAGTGCGGTATGCGGCATTTGACTCACTACACTCCGCTGCGCTCCGCTCGTGTCACATAACTAGTGATTTAAAAAGTGTACCGAACGTGTTGCATGCTATTCTTTTATTACGACCGTTAGTTTTTGGGTACATTTTCGCAAAACAATACGAATACATTCACTGACGTGGCCGTCAGAATTGAAACTGTCAAAATTCAAGGCGTGGGAAATATCTACCAAAATATTCGATTGCTCCCAAACCCATGCGGTAAAATCCCGGAAATGTCCGAAGTGGCTCGGATCCGTGGGAAACGAAACTGACGTGGTAAAGTAACGCTTTCCGCACGCTAGATCGCTGTGCAATTAGGTATTTTACAGACGGGAGCAGAAAAACTTGTTGCATTATATACTATTTTCTACTTCCTTCTGTAAAATATGTAATTATACACCGATCTAGCGAGCGGAAAGCGCACGAATCTGAGCCACTTCGGACATTTCCCGGATATTACCGCACGGGTTTGGGAGCAATCGGATGTTTTCGAAGATTTTACAGTACGGCTTGAATTTTGAAGTTTGTCAATTCTGACGGTCATGTCAGTGAACGTATTCGTTGTTATTTTGCAAAAATGGACCCTAAAACTAACGGTCGTAGAAAAAGTATAGTATGCAACACGTTCGGTAAACTTTTTAAGTCATTCGTTTATTAAACACTCCCTCCGTTCGTTCAAAATAAACTCATGAGTCAAATGCCGTTTACCGCACTATTAGCAAAACTAGAGCGTAAAATAATTAGTCACCGATCCAAGGTCTGGTCGTCAATAACTTATTTGTATTAAAAAATTGGTTTGTCTTGACGTCCGTTTATTGTCGTCACAAAGCACATTTTCGGTATCAATAACGCTTACATAAAGAAATCCAAATAAACCGGCGGGATAACTAAAGATGCCAGAAAAATGCTATTTGGGTTGTGTAGGTACAACACGCACGGATTTGACAAAACATATCCGAAATTAAATACCGGAATGAAAGATTCTCGTTGTAGTGGCCGCACGCAACTGATGAAACTTAAGCGGTAGGTAGAGCCTATACCGAGATATCTAATTAAAAACGCTGGCTCCCGCACAAAAATAAAGCTCGCCGCCCCTTTTGCGAATTAAGGTGTGTACACAGCAGGAGAAATCATTACAAGTAGCCTGTTGATGCCTTTTTTGGGAAATTGACCGTCTTAACTCTAATCTGCGATGGGTGGATCGCCAATCACGCGAGCTCGACGACCGGTGGGCTTTTTTTGATTTCAAAAAGCGACCCCGTTTATGGCCAATTATTTTAATCAATCTTGGTAAGCGATAAGCAACTATTTCGAAGCCGTTTCGCCCGTATCTCCCGGTTTAATCTTGGAGGCGTACGAAATAAAAATTCCGCTCGGGGCGACGCTATCTGCGTCCAGTTACGTTATTATCGCGGAGTAATAAGCCGTGCGTTAAACTACTGTAAACTAAGCAATTTATCTGTAATGCAAGTTGAAAATTGCGGCAGCATTGCGTTCTCTCGGTCTGCGTCGTTTTTTTTTTTCAAGCTCGGTCGGTATTTCTTGGTTACGGGAGGCGAGCGATATCGATGTAGTCTATAGACAGTTGAAAAAAGCTACATTGAGCTCCAGGCGTACTAAAAATCGTCTACTAGTTGATGGACGAAGATTTTCCGATATGTTCTTATCGGTTCCTTTCAACCTCCATTGAATATAGGCGATGTCGTCATAGATATAGTTTTTAATTATTTTGCAAATTTGCATTAATACTTTTACTTATTATAATAATAACAAGAATAATAATAATAATAATTTTATTCACGTTTTGATATATAATAAAAAGGACGGTTCGGATGAACAAAATGTTTTTTTTTGTGCCTCCGTTTTTAAACCTATCCTAAGAAGAAGGTAGCAGCGCTAGGCAGGAAAAATACACATAAAAAAATAAATAAATACCTAGTACGATCTGTGCAAATAGAGGGACTTACACTTTGGAATAGTTTACTTAAATATTTAATGATAATAATACTTCACGCAGGTGTGTGGAAATTGTATATTATGCAACAAGTGCTGTAAACGGCATTTGACTCACGAGTCTATTTGACACGAGCGGAGCGCAGCAGAGCGAGTTTTTAATAAACGAGTGAGTTTAAAAGTTTACCGAACGTGTTGCATAGTATTTGGGTACATTTTCGCAAAACAACACGAATGATAAAGATTACATTTATGGAGATATCGTCGATTTTTCATACTAAGTCATCGGACTTTCTTCAGTTTATGACTAACAGGCCTGTCGCGTTTAATCCCAAAAATGAATCTTAGACAGTATTTCTAGATTTTTTGAATCCGTTCTGAGGAAGTCGCTCTCAAATATTGGCCATAGACGACATCACAGTGGTTTTGATAAAACAATTCACAGTCGTAAAGAACCAGATATTGATGTTATGGTATATTATGCAACAAGTGCGGTAAACGGTTATTTTTTGGGTACCTTTTCGCAAAACAACACGAATACATTCACTGACATGACCGTCAGAACTGACAAACGTTAAAATCAAGGCGAGGGAAATATCTCCGAACCCGTGCGGTAAAATCCCGGAAATGTCCGAAGTGACTCGGATGCGTGGGAAACGAAACTGATGTGGCAAAGTGACGATTCCCGCACGCTAGATCGGTGTGTAATTAGCTATTTTACAGACGTTAATAGAAAAAGTTGATTTTGATAGTTCAACTAATCAATCTTCTTTGCTTTGTTCTGGTAATATATTGACTAAATTCCTCTCGCAGCCACCCGCGCTTTAGATTACTGACAAGGCAGTTGTTAAAGAATGGTCATATTTTAAAATATTTTAATAAATAGAAAGTATGTGTACTTAATTTTAAAGAGTTTGGCAACATCAACTTTTCTTTATTTCAAATGTTATAGACTCTAATAATAGGTACTTACTTACGGTATAAATTGTCTATTTTTGGACTTAGGCGTGTTTTTGACATGTAGGCCAATCAAAACTTTCGTAGACGAACTATAACTGGAACGATGTTATGTATCGCGACGAAAGCAGATTTCATGTCTTAGTGGGAGATTACCGAAAGCATGTGCTTCGGGTAATGTATCCACATGGCATCATGGTATATGGAATGTCAGCCAAAGGGTTTGAGAATTTTAGTCTCTGTTGAAGGCACAGTAAAGTTAAGCGGACAACACCTTGGTATAAAATTAAACAACGCGTAAGAAATAAAAGATCCTGATGAATATGGGATGATTTCACCCCTGCATTCTGTGAAGGTCAGGTTGGTGCAATGCAGACTGTTATTCTAATATTTAGTTGTCAGCATTTTTCGATTATCCAACAATTGATTAAATACTAACCAACATATAATTGAACTTTTAAAATACTTCAGTACCACATAAAAAAATGTTAATATCATATTTACAATTCAAAAAATTAAATAAAACAAGTAACTGCTTGTTCCAACATATAGTTGTTAGGGCTCGTATATTGTATATAGCTGGTCAATCTGGTAAAATTATTTGAAGCACCTGTTCCATAACAACGCGAAAATTGTCAAACCCCGTCTGGAAACTAAAGTTTTCCTTGATGTTTCGTTCCAAAGTGCACGATTATAGTATATTATGCAACAAGTGCGGTAAACGGCATTTGTCTCACGAGTTTATTTGACACGAGCGGAGCGAGTCTTTAATAAACGAGTGAGTTAAAAAGTTTACCGAACGTGTTGCATACTATACTTTTTCTACTACCCTTAGTTTTTGGGGACGTTTTCGTAAAACAACACGAATGCATTCACTGACATCACCTTAAGAATTGACAAACGTCAAAATTCAAATCGTGGGAAATATCTCCGAAAACATCGGATTGCTCCCAAATCCGTGCGGTAAAATCCCGAAAACGGCCGAAGTGGCTCGGATTCGTGGGAAAGGAAACTGACTTGGTAAAGTGACGCTTCCCGCACGCTAGATCGTTGGGTAATTAGGTATTTTACAGACGGGAGTAGAAAAAAGAGTTTTTCATATGCATATTGTTTTAACGGACCACCTAGAAAAATTTAAAATCATTCAACAATCACTTCGAGTTCGAGAAATTTTTATTTTTTCCAAAATAGTTGTTTGTTCTAATACATTTATATATTTATAGAGTCAGAACGGAACACTGGATTCCACGAATTTCAGCAGTGTCCTATCTAGGTATTACTTTGTGCTGAGATAAGTAAACAAAAATTCCACTGCCGGAAAGAAAGGATGATAAAAGCACGACGTAGGAGTTTCCAGGTCGCTTTGGCGAATTCATTTCGAAGCCCCCCTCCGTTTTGCCATATATAACAGAAAAACCCCGCCACTACGAAGACTTTCTGTCGTCATCGGCACGGAAAAGAAACCCTAGAGTTTTTCCCGGGTACTGGCGACCCCCGACGCTCAACCCGCGGCATCCTCATAAGTGCTACAACCCCTCGTTTTTGCGGGGGTGCCTCGCATAGGCGTCCCGAAGGATTAGCCGAGTTGTTGTCACGGAGAAGTTAGTTTCCGGCGGACCTTTCCTTGCCTTTTCTGTATCGTAAAAGCTTCCGCAATTGGTTGTTGTTTTCGATATTTTTAGGCTGCTTTTGAAGACTTTGCTAGAGGATATTGCTACACTTCAATAGAAAAATGTGAAACGGAAAAAAATAAAATTATACACTTAAAATCAAAAATAATGCACCACCAAAATTTGGGTCTTCAAAGTAAAATTTTTCGCTGCTGATCCGATATGGATATATATTTTTCTTAATTGAAGCTTTTATCTTCATTAAACGATGCTATAATTTTTTTAAATTTAAATCTAAGTTTTAGGCATGCGTAGGGTGTTTAACGAAAAGCATGTTTTATACTCAATTTTTCCGTCAACACCTCTATATAAGTCATCGCATAGTTCCATCAATGATAGACATAAAGAGATAAGAATTCATTATCGGGTGTGGTGGGTTTTAACGTAGGTCCACGTTATTTGCTGCGCTGATTCTTGTTCGATTGAGTGGACTGTATTTTTCGATAACTTTATTTTTTAACTTTTACAACTTAACAAACTTTTACAACTAACAAAAAAGGAAAAAACATATGAAAATGAATAACGAAGCTTAACGTTTGCTAGCACGGGTTGTAATGTCGAGACCCAGCGTCCCGCGGTCACTCTTAAGTGTCGGCAGCGCCGATCCCTTTTTTGCAGGCAACCTTTTTTTACGGTGCTCGCGATGTTGCCATTGCTGGGCAGTTTTGAAGATTGACCAGGGTTTCATCCCCTACTCATTATTAATGATTGTCATCGACAATTCCTGCTTTGAACCAGACGTTTAATTTGTACTTTATCGTTATTAATCCATATTTCCCTGAAAATGTTCTTGACATCTATCTATCTATTTGATGATCTATTGGGTGAAGGTGTGGACTTCATGGAGGCCAGTCTATGGTCTCAATATTCATTCATATTTATATGGTCTGGCATTATAAAACTCCTCTTATAATCTAAAAAACTTATTCGTTTGACATTCAATACTTTAGATCTACACCTAAAGAAATTTCCATATATCTAACATCGAAAAAATTATTAAAATAATATTAATAAAAAAACGGGTTGGATAGATTATTGGATTATTATTATTATTATTTGTGACATTTTGACCAATTTTGAGATCATGCAAAAAGAATACTTTACATTTTGATTAGTAAATGAAAATGAGTATGTGCCGATAATGATCTCTATAATGCTGACTTGGTAGCCCTTTTCTTACTCTCGCGGAGCAGTTGGTGATGTATTCCAAGCAGAGATTCGAAATAATGAGAAACAGACTATACGGAGATGCGGCGGTCACTATGGTAGTCCGTTAGAATAACAAAGAGTGTATTGAAGAACGAGTTGAATAAACAGCTCTCTGCATTGAGTCCAGAAGTACCGGCAGTGGAGAGTCCCAATTGTCCGACCCTCTACACCTCTGTGGACTAAAAGTTGACTCTCAGTCTCATACGAATTCTAACACGACACGACCATCTAAGAAGGTGCTTTTATATCATGAGGATGGTCCACAGAAGCGCTATAGACTCTGTTTAGACTAGGAGCGTACTGTAGTTTAGATCAGGGGGCCGCATGCTGCCCTTTGCAACTTTTTGCGCGACCCGTGACGTATGACGTGACAGAAATACCTATAGTGCATAAGCTACATCTGAATCTCCGAAAAAGGTTGCCTTCGGTAACAGTTTAATATTTTGAAAGATGATCAGACATTGACGTTACAAAGGCTAAATCAAAAATCCGGTAACAGCCAAATATTTCAAAGTACTGGATTTTTGACCTGCATAGAAAACTCTTAAATACTATAAGAATGTAATGTAAACTGTGAAAGAAAAATTTTAATCAACTATACGTCAGCAAAAATCACAAATATATAGTCAGCACTGCGAACCATGGCTTGGTTGCATATTTTCCTATTATCTTTCTATCCATCACTTCTCTTCGTCATTACTGTTCTAGTTCCTATAAGTTTCTCTCTACTATTTGTTATCCACTTAATTCTGGGTCTGGCCCCTTCTTCCAGCAATTCCTCTTGTCAAAACTTGTTTCATTGGTATGGTATCATCCAATCTCATTATATGCCCTAGCCACCTTATCCTTTGTGCTTTCACTATTGTTGGTTATTATAAATGGTTCATTTTATAGTTCGATTAATTCATTATTTGTTCTTCTTTCCCATACTTCCCCCACTTTTTTTCCTCCGTATATTTTCCTTGGCTGTTCTTTAATTTAGATTCCATGTTTTGCAACCATGTACGACAACCGGCCTTATTATTGTTTTATAAGTTCTCTTCAACGCTTTTGAGATAATTTTCAATTTCAGTAGGTGAGTATGGTTATACGTATACATATATACGTAGCTATTGTCTCTTGTATTTTATCTTTTCTTCCATCAACAGTTATTATTGCTCCCATAAATACATTTGCTCACTTTTCGAATTCATATAAAAACATAGCATTTACATATATTTGAATAAAACAAGTATGTCTGAGCCAATCGAATTTCGCTCCCGAATTTTGACGAAACGTGCCTTCGTAGGGATAAATATAAATTTAAATGATTTATATATTTTTTCGTTAGTTTTAATTAATTTTGGTTAGTTTCGGTTAATTTTCGTTTTGACTCGCCTACTCAAGACAGATGTCGGTGATTGCTGATTAATGATTTCACTTTGAGAGTCAAGTTACATGACAGTTTAGAAACGCAGTGCGGCTTTTTAGGTCCAATATCCATGCCAAAAATCACAATTAGGATGCTGCTCGATTGCGTAGGGCAAATCTGGCGGGCTGTCGCCATCGACGATCACACCCGTCCATGCACATTAACGGCATACATAATAATCGAATTTCGTCGAAAGTTCAATTAGCGACAGGACAATAATTGGCCACGGCAAAGTGGGTCTGCGTGTTCGATGTCGGGTATAGCATTTCGGGCGTATTCCCCACCGACAACCGGGCCATCAGTCAAAGCGCTGATCCCACATGCCGCCGCCGCGCCGCTTCCGCGCCCATCGCGTGGGAAGCGGACAGTCCGGCCACTGCCCAACGAAACGAAGGACTAAGCTGACAGCACTGCGTTTTATAAATATTAGCGAGACTCGTATACATTGGCGCGCCCCAAACATTTTCCTTTTCATCGAGGAAAATGAACTACTAAGCGCTGGGGTGGGAACAGTCTCAGAAGTACACCTTGGTCTCGGCTTTTGAAATGCTATATCACTAATTTTAAATACGAAACGAATGTTTAAAGAGTAATAGATTCATTAAACAAGGCACTAAAAGAAACCCGCCTACCTACAAAAACGCCAATGTCCTCGATAAAGTGAATTATGGAATAAAAGAAAAAAGCAAGGTATGAAAACATTCCCTTCATCAAAATTGGTTTGTTTGTATTTTGAATAAACTGAAAAAGAAACTCCAAAAATATGACACTAATATAATTATTAACCGTGCCACATTGAAGAAATTAAAAATGTTCATTTACCTAGATTAAACTTAGTTGAAAACACTCGAAACGATGGGTTGGGTTGATTCCAGTAAAAACTGTCAGACAAAAGCACCTTCAAAATTCGCGTTGAATCAAAAGGATTTATTTCAAACTGAAATAGAAGAAGAAATTTATTTTGGATCAAGCTACAAGTAGGGCAACATTTGGGATTTTTATATGCTATAAGAAACAATATATATGTGATGGTTTAAGTCATCAGATTTGGCGTTCTGCCTATGCTGATAATACAAGGTCTTATGAAAGAAATATGAAAAAAATTTGAAAAGTTAATTTAAGATGCACATGCGCGAGATTTAAAATCTCCTTTTTAACTAATGATCTTGCGGTATTCAACAACCAACATAGTCCCCCAATAAGTTTGAATGCGGAATGTTTACGACACTAAATATTCAGACGAAATGGAGTTGAATGCGTAATTCTTGCCGTACCAGTTCCATTAAATTACGTATAGTGTATGATGTTTTCAATAACATGTTTCAATGTGTTTATATTATATATCATTATTTAATAATAATATGTATTTTATAATAAATTATTATGCGAGGAATATCCGTATACGATACTTAGCGATTCGGGGAATAATAATAATAACAATTGGTTCCTAGAACGATGCGACGGCGACATAACGCACTATATAAATAAATATAAATAAGTATATATAAATTTCATGGTATTTTTAAAATTATTTCGGTTAATTGACCAGACACAAAAAAAAATTATCAGTCAATTCCACAACCTTCATTACCTACTAGCTATATGATTTAACCCCATAGATCATTTGGTGGCACCTGGTAAAATCAGATATGGGAGTAGAAACTGTTACTCCTACTTTAAGTCAGAGTGTATTTAATTTAATTAAACATGTAATTAATAATATACCTGTTGAGAGCTGGAAAAATGAAGAAAGGCATATTTTAAAAATTAACGATTCTTACATTTGATTAAAAAATAACATACCAAATACGATGCCGAAATAAAACAGTATTACATTTTGAATACAAACTGATTTATTTAAGTGGTTATTGATAATTTGTATATATTTAGTGTGATTCTCTGTCCTAACGACTATTTCGATAATTCTGTATTTTTAATTGTAATATGAAATTAATCATTTTTTTAAATTTAATTTATTTAATTATTTATTTGATATTCGAAAAATGTTTTCCGTCAGCCTAACGCGAAGGTTGCTTTGAAAAGTAGTGTGTTGTGAACAAGAATTGTCACACGTCATTTGAGTGTTAATAATTAACAACCGTTAATTTTAGTAGAGTAAAATGCTAAAAACCTACTGATTCAAACCTGCGTGAAATTATCATTCACCAATACGTTAAAGAGAAAAAATGAGTGAAATTTTCAGTAAACTGACTATAACCAAATCCATGTATTTAATATAGTTAAGAAATGTGGTGATATTAGAGGTAAAAGCTCAGGCTGTCCAAAAGCTCTCAAAGGAATGTAAGGCATTTAATGTAATATAATATATATGTAAGGTAAAGTAATATATAGGTAATATAATGTAATACATTTAAGTCGAAAAGAGAAAATACACTATGAGGAATAACCGTAAGGTGAAATGGAGAAACTGGAATGAATATTTCTACAAAGAATGCTGTCGCAAATATATCTATAAGATCGGTTTTAAGTTTTCTTAAAGTACTCCTTGTGGTATAATTTTTTTCTTTTTTGACATTTACGAGTAGGCCAAAGGAAAACCACTGTTGACGGAAACGAAGTTGTTTGTCGATATGTAGAGAACTTTAAACTTTATTGAACGCACAGAAAACGCAGCCAAATATTAAGATATGAACGTTAAACTTTCGTTTTTACCAAGTGCATCAAAATTATATCCATCCGGAGATTTTATCTTTCAGCAGGACGGAGCCGCATGCTATACACCCAAATCTACTAACAAATAGATGGGAGAACATGACATTAACGTTTGTCACACCCCTTTCGCAGCCCGGATCTTAACCCAATTAATTTAGCACAAAATGATACAACGCCTAAAAAATGATCCTCAGCGTACGCTTCAACCACCTGCTAAATTGTAAGAAATATGGGATATTTTCTCCCCTGAATTCTGTAGTTGAAATTTTATTTTAATTAAAAACTGCTTTTTCCAATATTAAGCATTTTTGGATTATCAAATAATTAGTTAAATTGTAATGAATTTAAAATATATAATTAATCCCTAACAATAATTCATAATCATAAACTAGGGCAAAGTTTTCAGATAATCTTTATTTTTTCTGTTGCAACGCCGGAATTTACTTGTGAGCTTCCCTCAACAAATATTTTTCCATTTTACCTATTCCAACGTATTCAAACCATTTTTTCCTTTAGTAGGTTTAGGAGATTTAAATGTGATTATTGGTTTCCAATAACTAGTTGGTTGACCACATTTACCCCAAATCCACTTAAACACTCCTATTACCTGCACTTGTAATGGTTACACTTTACGCGGAGACAATATTTGAATTTAAAAATAGTTTTTTAGTCTCCCTTCTGTAAAATATCAAATTATACAGGGATCTAGCGTGCGGAAACTGTGATTTTACAACAATAGTTTTGTTACCTACGAATGCGGGTCACTTCGGACATTTCCGGGATATTGGGAGCAATCGGATAGCTTCAGAGAAATTGCCCACTACTTGAATTTTGCCGTTGGGCATGTCACACATTACTTGGTGTTGTTTTGCAAAAATGTACCCAAAAACTAATGGACGTAGAAAAAGTATAGTACGCAACATGTTTGATGATGCTGCATAGTATACGGTGAGACAACTACTAGAGACAATCGAGATGAGAGAACTTCGCAGAATAGCCGGAAAAACACAGACAGAGAGAGAAATGAGGCATAAGAAGAGCATGCAAGCGGGAAAATGTAAATGAATGGGTACACAGTAGCAAGAAAGAATAGAACGAACACATCAGCGGAATGGACGACAGCAGGTCTCAGAAGTGTAGGACGTCCTCGTCTAACTGGCAGAGCCGACGAAGGAGAAGGCGACTCTCTTAATATGAAGAAGGAAAAAGAAGAAGAAGAAGCATAATATACTAACATTCCCTTTAAGTAGCACTCTTAACCTGCTGTTAAGTTAAAATATCCTTCACATACTACAATTGTTGTTGTTTATTGAAGTAAACAGCTTTCATTTGTCTATAAAAATATATACAAGTGAGTTTCGGGCAGTGATTTAACAGTTGTATTTGAAAGGGTTGATGCCGAAAGAAATCAAAGCTGAGTTGGACGAAGTTCACGGCACATCTGCTTCTCTGCTCCTGTGTTTAGAGCTGTTTACACTTGGGTGAATGACTTTAAACGTGGTGCAGATGAATGCAGAAATAATTTTTAACTGATCGACCAATCTAAGTGCGTGAAACGTACACCCGGTTTCAATGTTATACAGTGATGTTAATGAAACCTGCATATAGAACCGTCAAAACAGTGCGATTCTGAAGACCAAAAAGTGTGAAGATGGTCGAGTCGGCTAGTAAGGTTCTTGTTACTGTCACAATTTTTTAGGATGCTCATCTACATTAAGAAATGGAACAAGGATAACAGAAGTGTGCGAAACGTCCTGATCTTAAGAAGAAAAATATCCTGTTCCATCGTTCCACGGATACAGGAGCGATGATCTTAATTATGGAATTAAAATTCCAAGTATTATAACATCCACCGCATTGATCAGATTTGACCCCTAACGACCATTTCTTGTTTCCAAACTTGAAGAAACGGCTTGGTGGATAAAAGTTTAATGAGGAAGTTATCGCTCAATTTTGAAGAGCAGCTTAAAAAATCTGGAGGATCGCTTACACAAATGTTGAAAGGAATCACCCTGTGTCTGAAAATCTACTGTTCATTTTCATTTATTGAAAAGGTAATGTATTGCGAAATCCGCACGATGCTAGCTTTATTAATATGTGGGGTACGCCGTAAAACTGTCGAACATGGGACACACTATACAACAAGTCTCAAGGCTGTAGACGCAAACGTCAGAAAGTGAAAACGAAGACTGCGCACAGGTACGTTAACAAAGACGTGATGCACATAACCTTGAACACTCCGTGCCTAACCCAGTAAACCCGATATTCCTAATATGTATACGAGTTAATTTGGCGAAGATGTTTTAATTCGGTAGAACGTGGGGGCGGGGCGCATGTCTCTAACGACCGCCGCCGCCGCCGCCGCCGCCGTCGGGAAACGGGGAATATCGAAGCCCGTTTCGGTCTACGCGCCAGTCAGTGTCCGCCTTGTGTCGCAGTGGTAGGTAGTTCGTTAATCCGTGCGACGCGGTCGTTGACGGCGTTTTACCGTTATTTAAGACGCACGACGTTTCCCGTAAGGTTATTTTTTTACCTTCCCCCGAAATCAACGTTCGGTTCACTCGATAGAATCTATAGATTCTGACGGTTTTAGTCGGTCGCCGTGACGTCGACTCGTCGTAGTATCCCCCGACCTACCTTAACGCGGAAAACGGTTTTTAAGTCATGGACGGCGGGACGCACGTTGCAATTTAGTCGGCGCTGAAACGATTACCGGGATCGGGAATTGCCCAAAGTTGTAGTTTACTAATGTGGGAAGCAAACCGTACTTGGTCCTGAAACATGTCGGCTAAGCGGAAGTCGTCCAACGTTATCCAGCATCATAAGGTGAGACTTTTTTTCGTGTCTTGTTTCCAAACGGAGAACTGGACGATGGTGAATGTTGGCCGTCGACGTGCACGCTGGAATATTAACGATATAAAACTGATCGAAAATTAAAAAGTTTAGAAATACTCATGATACCAGTCAAAACAATATTTGTTTACTCTGCGTTATTAATCATTTTTATAATAATAATTATGTAACGTAAAATTATAAGGGGCGAAGTTAAAGCTTAGCAATTCACTGGGGACCACAGATACGACGTTTACTTTATTATAACAGCTCTAGACCTGATAACTAAATGCCCTTTCGTAGAGTGTCGTTCCGTGTTTTGTTGTGCATGTCTTAAAACCCGATTACATCAAACATAAATTTCATTTTTTGTTCGAAATAGCCTGAACCCGATTCTAAGAGGCATGAACCGTACAGGACATCACAAAACATAAACTGTGAGAGAACCTAGGATTGGCATAATAGTTTTTTCAGGCATACATTTAATAAATCTCGTTACCAATTTTAGATTAGCAAGGAGTTTTTTAAATACAATTGTCAATATGTTTTGCAAATCTTAAATCATTGCCCAATTCTAGATTGTAATTCCTAGCATTGTTGGAAATACCCAGTTTTTCTGTACCTACAATAATGTTTAATTCTTTTAAATATTACGTTCTTAAAGCTGTAGTTCCAATCAATAGGAACTGACATATTTTTAGAGTTTAATCTTACTTACTTACATCAGAATAGTATATCCGCGAATATTTAAGGTATGCACAAAACTCGAAAGTGTCAATAGTATAAAAATGGACCTATCCTCGGTCCATCTTTGAAGACAGATCTCACCCTGAAACACAAGATATTTTAAAATTGCCAAAAGTGGTGGTTCAGTGTAACGTGGACTACAGTACCAGTAAAGTATTTAAATTCTCATAATTGCATTTGTGACAGTAAAAAACTGAAAGAATTGAAATTTTAATTTTTAGTAAGAAAAAATGAATAGAAACAGGGTACGTCATAAATGTTCAAAATGGCCACCATTAACTTCTTGACGATGTGCTAATCGGTATACAAAACCCTTTCAAAAGCATTGCGCTGGATGTTTTCATTAATTTGGCTTATTTCGTATCTAATTTTTAATTTTTAAACTATCTAAATGTTGCGTAATATCTGGAGATCTTGCAGGCCATTCTATCGAATTAGATGTGCCATATTCAGGTTCTTTATTGAGAGAAATGTTGTTACAATTACTGTTCATTTCAAAATCAAATTTCTGTTTTTTTATTCATTAAGATATAGGTGTAGGAATACTTTTCACCGACAGATGTATATAAAAACTCCACTTTTTCAAAACTTTGCTGTCTCCACCTGTTGGGAATATATCGAACAAAGATAATCAAAATTGACGTCATTGCGAATAAAAAAGAATAGCCCAAAATGACAAGCACAGTGACCACTCACCGCGTCATTTGTCACTTTGAAGAGAGAAGTGGTACAGCAGATGGTAACAGGCTGTAAGTTCCAACTTGCCTACTTATTTGGGAATTTAATATTCTTTTTAAGACCTGTGATATAGATGATAGGATGCTAATTGGCAGCGGTTATTTTGATGCATTTGGATGGGAAACATTACTTACCATAAATCAGGAAACCTATGATTTTTTTTCTATACAACTCTTCACCAGATGTTGAATTATGGGTAAAATATATTGACAACAGTTGCAGAGCATTCTACTTCCAATACCATCAGTATCAATTCCTTATGATTTTATGGAAAATACATCGCGACGATGCACCTTTTACATACAAACTGAGCCTCGATTTAAGATAAAGGAGCAACCTGCAGGTATGTATTTTAAAACAATATATTATTTTTCAAGATGTGTAATAGTTTTTTAAATGTGACATTGTTAGTATTTAGTTAACTATTTTCCTGAATTCAGCTAAGTTTCTTTATACGTCTTATTCAGTAAACATCCAGTTTTTTTATGGTGAAAAAACTGGCTGCCACTTTTTACTCCTTTTTGGCCAAAATAAAAAAAATCGTGTAAAATTTTTAATATATAATTAATATTTTTTCGCCTTTTCCCCCTTTCTTTTTTTTTCTACATGTGGAAAGAAAATTTGTGAAACTTTCTATAGAAGTTCGAAATTTGGTAAAACTTCCAATGGAACCATTTATATAATCGTGGCAATTTAGACTCAGACAAATCTGCATCAGACTTGCTAATCTATAATCGACAAAAACTGGACATGTTATTATTACTGTTATTAATGTTTTTCAGTACCTTATATATATTTTTTATTGTTCATGTTATAAGATCGTTTATAACTATTTTGTTTCATTTAAGATAAGAGGTCTGTAGCAACCCTATTTCAGAAACTACTAATATGGACCATGTTGTCGAGGTTTTTTCGTAGTGGTCCGAACATGACATTAAAAGTTAATTATAAACTCAACTTTGTCATTTAAAATAACAATGTTTGGACCTCTGGGGGAACGACTATACACTTGGAAGTATTGTCCATATTGTTCTTGGATACCGATAAACAGCGGCGTACCAAATTTTTTAAAAAATATTTAGCTGGTCTTTTTGACTAACTGATGTAGTTCATCTTCCAAATATGAAATTGTTACTAAACGTATTATCCGCTTTTAACGATTTTTTTTTTTAAACAGTAATTTCGATCTGTAATTAATATCAAATACCCCACTGCCGGAGAACGACAAAACTATTTTGTACCCCTCGAACCGTTAGAAATTTATTTTAAATCGACGTGTTCGATGAATGCTTTTGGTGTATTTGATGAGACACCGGATCTATGTTAAGACGGAGGACGCAGTTTTTCAGTATCGGGTGAATATCGTCATGCGGCAAATGGTTTTGTCGGTCCTTGTAATCAATGCCGAGACGACAGATGATGTGGTGCGATGACTTGGAAACAAGTCGAATTTTAGAAAAGCTTCAATCCGTTAATCGTTTTTAAAGGTTTTTGAAGGCAACACAACACATAGAAAAGTGTCATAAAATTATTGTTCCCCATATGTAATTAAAAAATATTATAGGATAATTGAAACAAACCAAAATTTTTATTATGACAGTCTAGAGTTGGGAAACCACACCTCTTTTCAAAATTTCTCTTCAAACGTTTTCCTTTATAGTTTTAAAAGAAAATAAGTTAAGTTTCATAATATCGCATCCAAACCGTTACTTTTGAGATTTTACATCTTTACAAAACCCTTATAAATCAAAATAAATATTCTATAACTACAACGAAACCTTAGACCGATCATCAAAAGACACGGTTTCCCGAACTTCTCGTTTGCACGATTTTAAAAGGCAAGATTAGTTTAATTGTACAATATTATTTAGATATTATTAAAAAATTAAGCACACCTTTTTTCAATAACAAATATATCAACAACTCAAAAGTGAGTTTACTTTTACTATTATAGCGGTTATTGATAACCTTTTGGTAACTTATAAAACTAGGTGTATTTCAAAATAATCTTAGCTTTTATTGCAAGTTTTATAAAAGGTTGCGAGGTGTTTAATATTACTTGAAAGCTCATCCAAAACTAGATACTTTTAAAATGCGAACCGGATGGACTTGACGTCCTTCTATTTCTAAGAAACTTTAAGCAACATTTCGAAAACTTGACATATTTTTCAAAAATATAAGATTTAATAAAAAAATAAAACATAAGTTTAAATTTCAGGTACCAATATTACGTTTTAAAGTGCTTAAAACGAGGCCGCTAGTGTTTAAGGAACGGTAAATTATAAATTTTTTCCATACATTTTTTGTGTCAAACTTAAATCGTTGTTGGAAATGTTATAATTTTTATAAACATTTTATAAATTTTTTTAAAACATTTTCATATGTCGAAAATCCATTGCTTTAGATGAAAATACAAGAACACGAATTAAAATATATTCGAATGGTATAGAAAAACGATGAACACTGTAGGTAGGTTTTACAGCGGCTGCGACAATATTTTAGATACAAATAAATGGAGAGTAAAAGTTTTATGTAAGAATAAAATTTGGTCATCGGTACCGTTATAAGTCTCTCCAGAGGAACGAAAGCGTTAACATTATAAAATAAAAAATGTACTACTACTCCGCCAGTTTTCACCATGAATGCATCAATGTTAATGGTCCGCCTCCAATATTTTCCAATGTGCACCGTTTTCCACTGTCAGGAAAAAAATCGAAAATATTTCGATCGATAGGGTGCGAGCAGCATGTTTCTTAATTGCCAAGGGTCGGTGTGACCGCACTTATATCTCCGCCGATCGTTAATTTATTGCGTTGTTTTTGTGTTGACTCGTGTCGTTTCTTTATATCAACAAGCCTGATAATGGTACGACGTTATCGGCCAATGTTATTAATTGCACTTGCCACCTTCGAACGATGTCGTGATTTTTGTCGGCCAAATCTTAATCGGATTATGGACGGATTTGATGTAAATCGGAGTGCTTATAGCCAGACCCAATCAGACTATCAAAAAACTGCGAGGTCATCGCCCGCTCATCACACTTTTAGGTATTTTTCTAACAATTGTTGGACGTAAGTTTGTTTTTTCACTTCGACTGGGCTAAATCGTATAGTATAGTATATATGAAGACATTAAAAGTGCAAATCCTTTTTCCTCTACCATTGCCAGTGTTTCAGGTGTGAAATTGGGCTATCGCATCTTCAGATACGGAACTGGGTACGGACAACAATAAGTAATAATTAATAATTAATCATAGGTAAAATAATCCGGATAATCGACCTTATTTCCATAGTTTTCAATAAAAGTATTAGTAGATCCAATACAATCGCACATATATGGAATGAGCTCAAAGGGTCGGTAGGAAAGAATAAAATTTCGCCAACCTTAAATTATACTGTGGTAGATTTCTTCTATCGGTCTATGTTAGATTTGCCTGACTTTTGTCTGGAGTTTTGTTAAAGCTACCCTGCCGTCTTGTTAATTTTCACTATTTTTTTTAAATCTCCGATTCTTCATTTTAAACGATTTTTTAGTTTAATTGTGTTAATTGCAATATTCCAATATATTACACTATTTCAATTTCATAACGTATGCAAAAGTTACAATAATGCAATATCTATTTGATTTAGACACATAAGTTTAACGTTAATTTATAGCTAAAATTAGAAAATTGAATTAAACTAACAACACTAATCATATACCAGGCAAATATGCAAAAGTTATTTAGAATACAATTTTTAGCTTCCCTAGCAAATATCTTAAAACTGTACATACCTACTCCCATTTTAGAATCCAGACGGTTCAACCAATGGTTAGTTTAAGTAAGTGTAATACTTGGGAAAAAAATTCTCGTAACATATAAAATTTATACAGTAAAGATCTGACTGCTTTGTCGAATATAGGACATAATTATCCCATTTACTGAGAATATTAAATTTGAGTTTTTAATATTTGTATTATGTTAATATCGTGTACCTGTGTAGTTAGCAAAGGAACTAACTAACTAACTATTCTAACGAAATTGGACATAAAAAGT